>NC_134707.1:52402315-52728386 GCF_043290135.1 Rhipicephalus microplus
CGTGCATTGTGTGACGTCAGTGAACGTTAAAAAACTCCAGACAGTCAAAATTTCCGGAGCCCTCCACTACGGCGTCTCTCAGAATGTCAAGGTTTTGGGACGCGACACTCCCCATAATAATTATGAACTATTTAGAATATTCGTGCAGATTTTTACGTCGTGGAGAGCCTGTTACAAAACTGAAAGTTTCGCATCATCAGGTGTCAATTAGTCACGGAACTGAAATCGGATAACGTGACGTAATCATTCGACGCGACACAAACAATAACCAACATCTTGCAATAAGTAGTCACGTTTCTCGGAATTAGGTAACAAAGCTAACGTAAGCAGTCACGTGAGTAGAATTGTGTAACATGACGCAACTACTCGCTCGACTTAAATCACGTAACACTTAACAGCACACTAAATTCACGCAACACCGCTCAACAGCTAGTCACATGACATGTTCGCGCAAGAAATAATGCAGCCGTGATAATGATGATGATGCTTGATGTTTTGTGGTGCAAGGACTATTTGATGGCCAAAGAGCGCCAGTTCATCGTACTAGAAATATGGACAATGGTTGTGATAAGCGGCTGTATAAGCGCTATAAAATTCCTCGCGCTAAGGCGGGTAAAAAATAGAAGTAATAAAACCATGACCATGACGTGAAAGGTGTGTGGTGTTAATGGATGACAAAAGTTTGTGATAATAAAAAACGATGGTGGACATGTGTGGCACTAGCACAAGTGCCTCAATCATTCACACCCTTGCGTCGAAGGGCCATGAGGAAAGTGCGCAGTTGAGGAACTGGTATAGATGTATTGATAGCAGTTTTGTTGGCGGATCCAGCAAGTGGTCCACCAAAACGTTGCCTTGTATTTCGCGGTGTCCTGGCACCCAGCAGACTACAACATGCTGCTTGGATGAGTAGACGGTGCATAAGAGTGAATAAAGTGGGACGAAGACAGGGTTTTGTGTGTTTTAGGAGTTTCGGGAGTTTGTGTTGCGAGTTTTAGGAGTAATGCAACCGTCGCTCATGTAACTGAAATCGCATACCATTACAGCCACATGTTTAGCTATACAAGCTAAACAAAACCAAACTATCGGAGCTTCCACGCGTGTTCATGAGACGCCCAACTGTGTGATTTCGCGCCACATAGAGCTGCATTTATTGGCTGTTAAAAATTCCCGCTACGTATTCAACACACTCAATGATAAAAATAATAATATTTTACTTCAATTCCCGTGGTTTCACACATCAGATAAGAGAAATATCGACAATACAAGCAACAGCTTTCATCGGTATACTGCGCTGTCACTGTGCCTGGTTGCAGCATATGCGATAGGTTACAACGAAAACCAAACAAAGAGAGCATTAGAAGATTAATTTAACACTTGTCTGGGGTGTACGGCGGTGCTGCGTCAATAACCGAACCTGTGTACTCGTACTTATGCACCGTACCGGAGTACACGTGTTGCGATAGCAGATAACGGTTGTATTTAGCGCCGCACTGTCCGGCATAGTTGTCGAGCTCGATGAGAGTGAGGAACACGCACGGCTCGTGGACTACCGGTGGCAGGGAACTTGTGTTGTAGCGGCTGTATATCGTCAAAGTAGCGTCGACGAAGTAGATGGTGGCAGCGCGCACGTTCGCGGCGAAATGCGGTGGACGGCCCCAGTTCATCTGGTGGGCGATGCAAGACGCAGATTGGGTGAAAAGCCTGCAAAAACGGGGCTTGCCACACGCTTCGTAGAAGGGAGCCCACCGCAAGCGGCTCTCCGGCTGTACTATGAACTGTCCCGCGGTTACGTCGATGTAACCGTCCACAGCCAGTGCTGCCACGGGTTCGTACGCGCATATCTGGTCCCGGCGCAGCCCCGGTACACTGGTGAGGTAATGATGGAGAGTTAGGATCGTATTGTCGCTGAAGGTGGCGCAAACATCGTACACGTCTCTAGATTGGCTCGCCAGTCGTCGGTGATCTGTGAGGAAAAAGTAGTTCACCACGTCCTTCGACATGGAGATGAGACGCTCGACGGAAGCGGCACCATCCAGCATCGCCGTCACCATGGCCAGTGTCATTCCGTTGTTGTCGAAGGCCTGCCGAAGCGCGCGCAAGAGCGCCGCAATGATTTCCTGGTCACCGGGGCTTCCACAACGCGGTCCCGGATCGACCCAATGGACGGTGACACCATCGAGACGAGAGGAGTTCAAGGTGGCGATGACGTTCGCGGTGAGCCGGTGGAGAGTGGCGGGTTCTCGGCCGAGTATGGAGAAGTGCGGACCGTCTTCAGAGTAACCTCCCAGTGCTAGCAGAATCTTGACGTTAAAGTAGCCCAACCTCTCTGTGATGTTTCTCAGCCGATGGAGGCCGTAAGAGTAGTCGAAGCTTGGCATGCGGCTGGTGACGCTTCCGTTGTCGATGGCCACGGACCAATAGATGACGTTGGGGCACAGTTCAAAGGGCACAGACCAAAACGTGTAATCATAATTCTGGCCGACAGTGCTGTAGTTACGACTCAAGGTGACCACGTTGTTCCTGAAGAGGCAAAAGACAGGCCTCGCCCGTTCTTTAGATGGGCCCAGAGTACCATTCAAGTTCGCCCTTATTGGCATGCTTGGTTCTCGTATCTGCACGGGCTTCAGGCAGGGTTCAGGCGTCGTCACTGTAGGTCTATCGGCCCATCGCGTGGTGCTGCTGCTGCTGATCACGAAGGGTACCAGAAACAACCACATGGAGAAGAACAGTGGCAAGGTCAGGGCTGCCCATAGTACCCACAGCTGAAGACACGCTCTCTCGTCTGAGGGCGTCGGGGGACGTTCCTCGTTGCTTGCTTGCCGGAACTCGATGTCCGGTGTGAGCGACGTGGTTTGGTCTTCATTGACGGTCTCTTCCGCGGGCTCTGGAGGCCTGAGCACCAGCAGGATCTCCCGCACTTGCTGCGGCGTAGGATACGCACCTGTGCTTGCCCCCGAGGCCACTGCTGCCATAGGCTGCTCCCTGATGACGTCACTGTCGGGATCTTCTAAAGGCAGTGGCGACCGTGGTGAGACGGGTTGAGGTGTTTGGTCAGAGAGGCTTTCGTTAGACGGCGTCTCTTTCATGGCGAGGGAAGCGGCCTTGAAGGATCTGAGGGAGCTGAGGATCAGGCGGTGCTTCGCGCCGGGGTGATATTTCTTCTTCGCCGAAAATTATTGGATCACGCCACGTGCCCATGCCGAAAAACCTCGATGTTTAGTGTGTTTGAAATAAATGAAATCTTTGATGTGCGAGTTTCTAGAGATGCTTTTCATTAGTTTTACTATGACATTTCCGGTAAAAATGTGCTTACACGAGCACAATAAAAAACGCACAATCTCGTTACTTTACTTTGTGTTGAGTAGATTACATCACTGGTGGTATTGTGGCCAAACATAATGCAACATATGAACCGTATATTTAGCTCTTGTAGAAGAAAGAATGAAATGAAAGCAACGAAGATTTCGTTAAGAAAGTGAAGGAAGAAATTATTGCACTTAAATTCGAGTGGTTAATTACGTATAAAGGGAATCGAGGTTGCACAGCTTTCATGAATGCAATCTTTCAGGATACCCTAGTGCACGTGGTTTGTTATGATGACGTGTTAATTCGCAGTTTTTTTTATTTATCGAATACAACGAACACATAGCCCAGCCAGGCTTCTTAGCAAGTGGTGCATGCAGTAAATAGATGAAGGTGTTGATTGAATTATGAATTTTCCGTGTTTTATTGAACGACGAGCGAAGAAATGTTTAAGTGTCCTTGTTCTTGCAAAGAACTTTTCGCATCATGCCTGCGAAGGATTGAAGTTCTGACTTATAGCTGCGATGAATATAGAGAGGGGCCAGGGAATAAACAATTAGTGTAAAGTAGTTTAAGGGATGCTTGTCTTTGCGTCTATCTTCTAAGCCCGAGCAGTTCAATATTGATTTTGGTAAATTAGGGTTGGGGGTGGGAGGGGACAGGTGGAATAGGATTTTGAATAGTTATTCAAAAGATACAAGTCTGACCGCTTTTCGCTGTACCATCTTGGAGCAGGTAATATTCATTTCTGATATTCGCAAGAGACAACGAGCTTTTCTCGTATTAGTAAACTACCTATTCCCATTAACACCACAGTTGCTGTTAAGGAACTTGCGAGAAGCGAGAAAGCGAGGAGTAAATGTTAAATGCGGGAGGTGGCGCCACCGTTAGCTCCCCGTACCAGTCGCCATGACGTCATACACTTTGGCGACGTGTGAAACCCGCCTCGTTACCCAGCGGTAAAACTGAAGTGCGCTTCTTCTTGACGCGGTGTGAACATAACGCGCCACCTTTCGGGAAAACTTCGTTGAGCCAATGCCGCCAATGTTCGACAATTGAGCTTTGATATCCGCGTTTTCACGCGTGGTGGTTCTGGAGGGTAGTTTAAAAATTAGAATTGGACATTTTTATTGTCCCAGTATTGTATGCATGACAGTGAAATCAATGACGTTACAGCTTTTAGAGCGAAACCTACAAGTCTAAGCGGATGCATAGTTACACTTTATATTTCCTTTATGGTTCTTCTGCTTGAATTCAGTAGCCTCTCTTGAAGGGGCGGTAATGTGAAAGAATAAATAATTTTAGATATCCTAGGCTTCGAAAACTCCTACGCAGTCAAGTCGACCACTATATGTCTATTTAACAGATGGGAAACTGAGTGTCAATACCTCTATTCTGTAACTTCCCCCTGAAATCTCCTAGGGTGGCACAACGGACTTCAAATTGTTTGGTCGTATTTGAACGCATTCGACTAAAAGAAGTTTCCGGAAGCGTGGTATGTCCAGTATGGCTCGGCCCAAGTTGCGGAGCTCGCTTACTCAGAAAACATATGCGCTTTGTTCTCACTCACTCTCATACTCGTCAAAACGTTCCTGTGGCGGACTCACTCGGACTCAAACTCACCAAAACTTAACTCACCTGAACACACCCACACTCGCTACTTGATGCGAGCGTGAGTGGGTCGACTGATGGGTGAGTTCGACGACCCATCATGTCCAGTTCCTTGCTCCCACCACGGACAGCGTGCTTAGTTTTTCACTCTCTGATGGCCACGTACAGTTGTGCTTTCAGAAAAAGTTCGAGAAAATACTGTTTTAGCGGTGAAACTTCTTATGGCGTAGTTTGTGCATACCCCGTTGTCGGGGTGCGTAACCGTCGGTGGCAAATGCCCGACACGGGATAGAGAAGGAGACAGACGATCGCGATGACAAGCTGCTCTTCGTTCATTTGGAGCCTCTACACTGGGTTTCAGCACCACGGATGTTTTATTCGCCGTTCAGGAATACGTCACTGCGACTAAACAATTTTCTTGCTAAATTGTGGTTCCACAATTTTTCTTTTCCTGCATTTTTTCCCTTTGAATTCGCAATTGGCACCTCCAATATAATTAAATAATTAGTTTTTTTAGGAATGAAGTAATGCAGAAAGTGTCGGACAAATTTACCTTATAATCGGCCATCCCCCTCTTTTGGCAAAGGAAAACAACAAGCTGCGAGATGGCGGTACTTGGAATGTTCCCTAAATGGACGGACGAATGGACGCACAGATGGACAGACAGACAAGCAGACGAACGGATGGACAGACGGACGAACGCAGGGACGAAGAGATGGATGCACAGATAGACGGACGGACGCATGGATGGATGGACGAACAAACGGACGGAAGCGCGGACGGACTGATGGACGCTTCGCCCCATTCATCATCATTCGCTCCGTGCATATGCTGCGATTTTTTTCCATTCTTCTTGTACCTATCACTTTATTATACGAGTGAAATGTTTGAGGCACACCTTACTTAGGGCTAATTGGAAATAATTATTTATTCTGGTATAATACCTAAGTCACAGTACCTTGTTCATAATATGTCAAATCTGCAGTAGCTGCCTATTGTAACAGCTATAGTAGCTTTTAGTAGCGTCATTGAGGTATCACATTCATTGTATCAAATGTGATAAAGCGGGCATTACAGGGTCAAAGACACAAAGATAAACTATGTTTGAGTATTGCTTGAGCACAATAAAACTCAATTCAGAGAACGCCACTCTAACCCCTAGAAGACGCTTGGCAAGCGGACAAACGCGTAAAAATAAAATGTGGGTGCAGACGTCACCTTGAGATTCCCGTCCGAAACATCGTGACGTGGAAGATTTCGATGGCGTCCGCTGGATCCTACGGCGTTCCTAATCGGTAACATTGAAGTACGTTGTCAATTTTTATGAAAGAGAACACGCGAGCACGTGGCCTGTGCGTTCAAATGGCAGCAAGCACAGCCTCTTTTTACAAGGGGTTTACAGTAACTGGGGTGGCGACGAGGTTACACTGGAGCAGATTGAGGGACTATGGATATACTGTTGACAACGCCAGCAAAAGCGTAGCAAATAATATTGAACGCTATCGCACACAAAACAACTCAGAAGTTGTAGATATACATGTACAATTTTTCTTCCACACATTAAGGGAACTTTTCAACATTTTTGCAATTGCGTCGTGGTTTTTCACAGACAGAACATCGTGTGGTAGACTGTTCCAAAGATAGAAGGTGCACAACAGAGGCGATTTATATAAAATGTTACTACGTGCACATGGATATCAAACATTGAAAGGGGGGGGGGGGATCTAGGCGCGAAAAATAGCGATGGCTGGCAGCATGCAAGTGGTAGCAACGGACGAATGGTTATGATAAGGTTTGTGAAAGTGGTATATAGCCGGGCTAGCAATCTTCTTTTCGCTAGTAATGGTAGGTTCAGTGGTGCTCGAATGACGAAAGTAGTTCCAGGTTATGAATCAAGCAGCCTGATTTCCTAGAGATTCAAGTTTGTTAATTAAATATATCTAATATAGGTTACCTATGAAAGAGGTAAATGCTATTTTAGACCAAAAAAGTGAGGCGTATGCTTTCGGTTTTGTTTTCCAACTAGGTCGACGTAAGTGGCGTTCAATGATTTCAAGTGTTTTAAATAATTTAAGTGTCATTGCGTCCATGTGGGTATTTCAAGGTATATCGTCGGAATAGTGAACGCCTAGGTACATTATCAATGAAACTTGTTCTATTAAAATTAAGGTAATCAGATATAAGAATGCAGCGTGGAGAGGAGGGGGGTTTGGTAGTATTTGTCAAAGTTATACCTTAAGTTTTAGAAGCGTTATTTTTACCAAGTCGGGATGCTATAGAGGTCCCTTTGAAAGCAGTGTGGTTGTTTCGGTTAGTAATCTGTCTGAAAAGTACAAAATCGCCGGCAAGTAAGTGAAAAGTAGTAAGCCACATTTTCAGCAATGATGTTAATGTGGACGAGAAACAACATTGGTCCAATTACAGAGCCTCGGGGTACCCCGGATTTAACTTGAAGCAATGTAGATTAAGTTCGTTAATTGACGACTGTGGGGAACTTTGTCAAATGCTTTGGCATAGTCGATAAATATGGCATCCGTTATTGTAAACGAATGAACGGCCTGATGGAGTTCAGTAACCGATTCGACTAATTGTGCTTCGCATGAACTCATGAACTGGAAAACATGTTGGTTAAAAATGAAGCAGGTATGCTCGGTTAAGTACTTCATTACTGCAGATGATATGAGGTGTTCTAGTAGTTTGCAGGGCCCCTCCGCGGCGGTCTAGTGGCTAAGATACTCGGCTGCTGACCGGCAGGTCACGGGATTGAATCCCGGTGGCGGCGGCTGCATTTCCGATGGAGGCGGAAATGCTGTAGGCCCGTGTGCTCAGATTTGGGAGCATGTTAAAGAACCCCACGTAGTCAATACTTCCGCAGCCCTCCACTACGGCGTCACTCATAATCATATGGTGCTTTTGGGACAATAAATCTCACGCATGAGTTGTTTGCAGTGTACGCTAGTTAGTGCAACGAGTCTCGTGTGCCGCGTCCCCGAAAGACGCAGAACGAGAGCGTCGTCTGCTCGCACCGCATGATCAGTAGTGGGCAGTGGTCAGCCATTTCAGTCGGCATGCGAAAGCACGTCAGCTATAGCAGCGCTACGCTGGCATTGTACACATGGTAAACTACAGGCCGGCTCGTTGGTGATCGGAAGCGGCAATCCTGCTCTGTAGATGGTCTCCCCCTCACTCTATACCACAATGCAACACCTTGGTTACTCGAGCACCCCCGAGCTGCGCTACCTGTACCGGTGTCCACGCGTTCCGAGTGTCATATTTCAACCCGTGAATGTACTGTACAAACATCAAAGCCCGCAACAAACAAGCAATAACACGCAGTTGGCATTTGCAGCCAGTGACAATGCTAATAAATGCGGTGAAATAGGGGGCACACACTTACCCACGCAAGGTAAAGAGCCACCGCTAAGATCGAATACTCGGCCGGAAATGCTGCAGGGCTGTCGTCACTGTTACTTGTAGATAACTGTGGACATCAGGGTGACGCACTTTTCAATGCCGTCAAAAGCTCAGAGTGAAGTGGCGAACGGACGTGCAATTTTTTCAGATGACACGTCTAGATATGATGACGCCTCTAGCTCGACGATCCACTGTTTGTTCGCAATCAAATGAACTAGAGGAGCATGCGCAGATCAAGCGTTTTTGAACGCTCTCTGGGCTCAGCGTTGCGCAACAGTTGCGTGATTCATTAATTAAAGGGGAACGTTCATCGTCAACATCGAGTACTCAGCCGGAAATCGCTCTTTTAGATGCGAAGCAGCTAATCATCATCATCATCATCACCATCATCACAATAATCATTATCATGATCAGCCTGACTACGTCCACTGGAGGACGAAGGCATCTCCCATGTTCCGCCAGTTAACTCGGTCCCGTGCTTTCTGCTGCCAATTTATACCTTCAAACTTTTTCATCTCATCTGCCCACCTAACCTCCCACATGCGTACGAAGCTGCTTATAGTTTTGCTCAATCTGGTGTGTGTGACCCCCCCTCCTTTCTGCGCATGCGCAAAAGCTGGCCCAAGCCAACGCTTCCTGAATAGAGGAGGCGCTGCCCAAGCCCTGCCACACCGCGCTAATGCGTTAGCGCGTTCGGGCCTGCGTAAGTGGTAGTGTGAAAGGCTGTGGCTTCTCCCCTTTACACTCCCTCAGAAATCACGTGATGGTGTCGGGGAAGTAGAGTCTGCACACGTGCGATGAACTCACTTGCTCCCGCTGGCTGTGGCGATGAACCCGCGTGACGTGCTTCAGCAAAAGTTCGGGACGAGTAACTGCGACAGACACTACGAAGAATTCATGATGGACTCCACTTGCACGGACGCGTTAACATCGGCAAGATGCCTGTCTTGAACGGAACTCTTGAACGGAAGTCGACCTATGCGCTGGTTCGCAAGGTGCTTGTGGTTCCCTTCAGTGGGAGATCGTATAAGTTTTTATTTCGCTCTGTTTCTCTCTGTTTTTGATGCGCAGCAGCTTTTCCTCGAAGCTGTGTCCGTACCTAGGTGACCGTCCACTCCACCCCCCCTCCGGTGCATGCGCCAACTATCCCTTCTCCTCGTGCTCACACGAGGAGGTGGGGTGGAGGAAGTGGTAGAGCGCTGTCTTTACTTCGCTTCTTCTCTCCTATTTATTCCTTCGCCACAGATGCGCGCTCTTATATAACGCTGCGCTCGCTCGCTCCGTTGCACACTCGTAACAACGCCGGGTGTTCGCTTTGCGGCACACACACAGTAATACACACAAATGGAAGGGGCGTAACATAAGCTGTATGCAACATGTACACAGCTTCACAAGCACACCAAAGGAACATACACGAAAACATACTTTTGGAAACAACTGGAAACAAGTCAACATCAGCGCTGCTTCGCATTCCCGCGTGCTTCCCTTTAGTGGGAAATGGCGTAATTTTTTTCGGTGTGTTTTTATCTCTGTTCCTTTCTCTTTCTTTCATCACGGGTTTCTTCCTACTTCTTTTTCTTCCTCTCTACCTTCTCTTTTTATAAGTATACACTAAAAAGACAACACAATCGGAGTATTTTAAATCTTGCATTTGTAGAAGAATTCTGGCCAGGTGCGAGGTCTGAAACCGCTTAAGACTGTAACTGTAACGTGGTCAGTTAGTGCAGCTGGATTTACGAAGCCCAAAATACATTGTAGAAAACCCATAGGAATGAAACGTTCCCTAGGTGTTGTTATGACAACTGTGTTCAGAGCCGTTTCCCGCAGCGGATTCAACAAGCACTGTCGTAAGTGAAACTTCCACTACAATGGAGCATAGACTATAGAAGCTAAGATGGTTCTTGCAAAAGCACGCTTGAAGTGCTTTATGTGAAATATTAAGGCGTATGTTTAACATTATATGCTCGACACTGGTTTGAAAATTGCCGCAATTGTATCTGCTGTATCGGTGTACGCAATACAAAAATGGGGGCGAATTTCCTTCAAAGTTTCTCGATTGCAGATTGCGAGAGTTTTGCTTAGCGAAAATTATGCCATGAAGCAGCGTGTGCCAAGCTATTCACATGTTTGAAAGATTAGTATGCCTGCCGCCGCCGCTTTATATGCAGGTTTCGCCCACGCGAATCATATAGTCATGTGGTCGTGACGGGGAAAAACGCGACGCTGGAGATATCAACGACGAAACTCTTTATTGGGGAAACTTGTGCCCACAAAACAAAAAGCCGAGGCACAAGCAATGCATTTACACTGATAGGGGTGATAGCAAAGTTAAAACAAAAAAAATCTGGGTCGACACATGCGGTTTATGCAATAACCATGACAACAAAGTTTTGAGCATTTTAAAGCACCAAAGAGATGGGGACGATGTTGTCCCTTTCCCTGAAATTTGTCCTCGTCTCCTAATGCCGAAAGTTGGTCAAAAATGAGCTATTCCCCATTAGCCGAGACATCCCTTCTAAACTAAAGCAACTGTGCGGCAAACTGCGCTGAGTGGACTGCTGCCAATTTTAGACGAATAGGTAGTCGTAAACATCGCACTGGTGTTTACTGGCCTGACTGTGTTGTAGATCGACCAAGGAAACTTGTTTCCAAGTGGAGCACAGAACGCTTTATTTTATGGTAGTTGTCTAAAACTCTTCTCAGCCAGCGAGCTGCACTGAGATAGTCCCGCAAACACCGGGGCGGAGAAGAATGTAATAGCAGGGGAGGTTTGGGCAGTTTGTACAAATTGCTAGCGAACGTTTGCGTATAAAAAACTCCCATATATCATATACCAGTCATTTATGAAGATTGGCGCCAGGATTGCAACAACATGTCGGTAATGGTCGTCAATATTACAAATCAGGACAACGATTCCAAATGTAGATTCAGTCTCAGAAGTGTGCTTCAATGCATGGCGACCTTCGCCTCAGGTGCCTCATGAACAAATTTCTGCAAACGAGTAATGCCTGTGTAGCCCGCAATCACACTTGGGTATAATTAAAAAAGCCATTATCGCGTTAATTGCTTAGGTACAAAGGGTAGGCAGTGAATGCAATAGCAACAAATTGGAAAGTCATGCACAGAATGGAAAGCAGATTGAAACGTGCCCAGCGTTGCTCATGCACAGATGACGCACGAAATGCACTAACAGGTAAATATACACGCGAATACGAGTCTCAGTTGTTGTATACCTCGCTGTGCCTAAAAACCGCGCGTTTTTCGCAAATGGAGACTGCAATGATTGCGGTGACCTTTGTACGCCCGGTAACTACAAGAGAATCGTTTCAGGTAAAGCCCCGAAGACAGCCAAGACGTTCGACCCTCCCCTCTTCAACACCGCAAGATAAGGGCGCGCGAGGGAGCGTGGCTCCCCTCCTCTAAGCGGGGCAAAGTACGTTTAGGAGATTAGAGCGTGTGCCACCGCGTGATGTGAAGACGCGCACTCGTTGCGCCATCATGCTGCTAATGCGGAAAACAAAACAAAAAAATTCACCCCGAGATGCCCGTCAGCCGCGGTAAGAGGTAGATATAAACAGCTGCCGTTTTAACGGTGAAGGACGTGCTCCTCAGTGGCTAAATGGTTAACGCTTCGAACTAACGATTTAGAGGACCCAGGTTCGATTCCGCGTGCCAGAGTCTTTTTTTTGTTTTTTTTTCTTTTTTGCACTTTGAAATATATGGATACGTATACATATACAGTGAGTGACGGCGACACCGACGCTGGTGGTAAAATTCAGGCGAGAGTGTCCATATAATTGCTATCGCAATAAAATGTGGGAACATCATGTGGGAACGCCACAGGTGACAGGCTCGTGGGCTGCGTGTTCGAGACCCCGGTATAATAGTGAGGCTTCTGGCATATATTTCGAAATTACAAAAAAAGATGGACGATCTGTGTAAGTGATTCATATGATTCGATTAGGCACTGCCCGCCGAAGGAGCTTCATGTATCAGATAAGGAAAACTTGACAGGGCTACATGCTCACGGAGAGGGTCTAAAGAAGACATAAAACCCCTTTCTAGACTAAATATTGTGCTTCTCCTCGCTAGAAGGAAGTGGGGGGAGAAAAGACTGAAATACAGAGACTTCTGGGAGTTCAGTGATGGTCCAGCTATGCTATACTTGCAAAAAAGGGCATAAACAATCAAAGAAACGAGATGTTACAACAAAACAATGAAAAAATAATGAAAGCAGAACTAGACTGGTTAAAGTCTGTCATTGAAACCAGTTGTCCGCAAGAAGGGCAACAATGCTATCAACACCTTCTGTGCTGATAACGGTCAAACAGACTGTCGCAACACTTTTTTCTTTGGGCAAAAAGCGACTGCCAATTTTAATATTTGTGACAGTTCTATTCTGGGTAAACTGAAGTCTGCACACTCAAGCGAACAAATGGACGAGTGTGTCCTCGATTATTGAACTCGTAGTCACGGCAGTCGTATACTTTGCGCTATTATTCATTGCGAGTCAAAATGAGTCACAGGGTATGAATGTCACGCCAATACTCAAGTAACTTTTTCAACAACTACATGGCTCTTATGGTCAATCGCTATAGGTAGCCAAAATTTTGGGCCCATAGACGGCATAATCTTTTCGACAAGTATCTGCTAGCGCAATAGCGTGAATTTGGAGGAATATAAAAGTTAATAAGGCGGATAAAAATTATTGCTGACTGTATGAATTATTAACAGGCACTCTTGATTACATATCGGTCATGTTTGTTTGGCTATGTAAAACTGGTTTTTTTTGAGAACGTCTTTTTTACCTTAAGCACGACCATTAAAAAGCAAATAGCAAGTGTGTGTTGCTTGAAGAACGTCTTGTTGAAACCTGTCCACATTTCGGTTGAGCGCATATTAGTGTTTTTCAAACTCTTATATTCAGAGAAGCTGTGTTTGTACTTAAATACTGAGGCTATGACAAAGACTAAATGGATGCCTTCTACTTTGACAATGAACTTGGTTGTGTTATGCTATAAAACTATTGTAGGTAAACTAAAGGTGGCCGCAATACCTGCTTTCTTGCCATTATTTCGACGCAAGGCTTTTTGGAAATGTCCTAATAAGACCTCCTTGCTACAATGTGAGCTCGGACGACCTGTTCAGGTTATTGCTGCTTCATTGATTACACATTGAAACTACCAAGACGAAGCTCCACAATTCTGAGCCCCCGTTCCACAAAATATCATTGTCATCCACTAAGGCGCTGTAAACATGGCCATCTGTAAAATGACCCGATATGAAAAAGTGAAAAATATTTATCTCTTTCAAACCTGCCATTCTGTAAAAAGGACAGAAAAAATTTTGCTGCCTAATGTGACAGAATCAAATCTAAAACTGAAAAAGGTGTGGGAACTATTTTCTACACACCTTCGCAAGAATAGGTACTGACTCTTTTTTGTCGTCGTCTTTTTTGAAACTCTGCAAAGTGGAAAACAAAATGACGAAATACGATAACAATGGCACTAGCCGCAACAAAATAACAAATGATGCCTTACTGGTTAACTGCTACATCGGTATTCATCGTACTTTTTCATGTTGTTTCTAAGGGGCTTAACTTGATATTTATAAAGGGGGTCGTCCTTAACACTAACATATCGCCTGCAGCAGTGAACAGTCTTCATGTCCCAAATATGAAAAACCAGAGCTCACTGTCAGGCCTAAGAATGCATTCACGCTAATCCAGATGTGTAACTCTTGTAAAATTTCCCGATTTATTGTTATTCTAGTCGAGAAACCTGCCCACATCACTTAGATGGTATGCAAGGAGTGTCTAATTGCGAGATAGTACGTATAATTTTAATTCGTTTTATGAAATATAGTAATGGTGTGAGGTGGCGCTAGAAAAAAAATGGCAGTGGCTTAGCTCAGCTATGTCATGATATACGTAGCGTTACCAAAGGTTCAGCTGATTATTCTTAGCTTTCCAGAGTGTCTAGGATTAGCTTGGTTATCATGCTTACTGCTGCTGCAATGACACACACACGGTATACGTATTATGTGGCACATGTACATTAATTTTGCCGGGCAATCACTTCGGGATTCGATGAGTTAAGTTTCTCCGATCTACTGCACCATTGAGCAGCATTTGCACTCTCTTTCTCTATGGCTATACCACAGTGGCAAACGCCAGTCAGAGGCGCTATCAAGCGGTTCCAGCGCAGTGTCAGATAGCGACTGCACAGGGAAGGCGCGCGCGTCGGCGTCAATATGTCTACCAAGGCTATGACGACACTCCTCTGGAAAGCGCACACCGGCTGCGGCGAGTCGCGCGCGGCCGCGGCCGAGTGCGAGGGAGGTGCCGGCTCCGGTGCGCGACACCACTGATCGTCTGCGCAGCGCATCGAATCGCGCGCACACCGGCGGCGAGCCGCGCGCGGTGGCGGCGGAGTATCATTGCGCATGCGCAGACCAGTGCCACGCGAAATTGGCTCAGCGAGGCCAGCGTAGCTAACGCTAAAACAGACGACGGTGAAGTTTAGTCCAATCAGCTTGCCCTCAATCAAACGGCTGACGTGTTGCAGGAGTTTGTCACAAGTTCAAGGAGGTTTGAGTGCTGAAACCATTCTTCAATTGATTTTATTACTTTTCCAAGATTATTTATAATTCAAATGCGCCGCTTCATTGCCTTATACTGCAGTCAATTTACCAATGCACTATCGAATTCATCCTGTTTCATCTGCCTTTTTCTTTCTCGTGAATAGAGCAATCGTAACTTGTTGCAAAACTCTTTCATGGAAACTATCTGGTTTTTGGCCAATCCGCCAGCGTGGGTTTGTACCACATCTCCGAGGAACTTGACTTAGAAACATAAGCGGATTTCAATATCGCACTTTGAAGCAGGATTCGGCAACCATTTATGACATCTGATCTTCCAAAGTGTTCAATATGTAGGCGATGGCTATTCAAGTGCAATGAGGAGCTCTGTATCACGAGTGCAAAACTTGCTTTCCGATAGTTTAGACGCCGTAACTAATATATCATTGCTGTATGTTAGTTTCTTGGCGAAAACTTGCACTAACAGGGTAAAAATAAATTCGACGTATTTAAATTCATATTTCACTTTATTGCCCAATAAGCCTTAGTATAATGTAGAGAGGACATGGAGCCTTTTTTTGTATAGTGATGGGATGCTCACAAAAAAGAAAATTCATGCTCTTGAGTGTGCAGTAACTCCAACTCAACAAAAGCAAAAATATCTCCCGGTTAAAAAAAAATCAGGCCATAAACCGTTAAATAAAAACAGTTTGTTTTCTGAGGTAAAATAAATGATGATTTGTAGCCTGTTAAAAATAATGCTGACAAATGCATGGGATTTAGAGTTCGTCTTTCATAGCCTTATAAATGCGCCAAATGCATTGTGATATTCCCACAAGAGCGGGTATAACAGTAACAAACTTGTTGGAGAGAAAGTGCAGCAATTGTGCTAGAAATCGCTATTGTACAAAAACCCACTTGATATTTACGATAAACAGTTCAATTGTTTCTTGCAAGACTCACCTGGATATTCTGTTGCAAGGGGCTCAGACTGTCTCCAGGCGAGCAAGAAAAATATATGTCTTTGGCATAAACATAATGGCTGTAACCCCTGCCGAGGTTCTGATTGTACTGCTGATAATGGTTCCTTCTCAAGCAACGGCGAGAAAGTGCGGTAAGCGGAATATTTACTCTGCGGAACGCAAATATTTGGTGTCGCATTGAAAAAAATATTGCAAGATGTTGCTTGCCGAACATATATTTCCCCGTGAAAAAAAACAAAACAAAGGACGCGACAGTCGGGAAAAATGTCCGACGTTACCGAAGGGTAAATTTCGTGAAATGTTTACACAGAGAATAGCGGTGTCGTGGTGCTTCGAGGTAATGACCTAGAACGCAGCGACGCAGAAAGAAAAAGACAGCACCGAAGATGGGGAAAACTGAAACGAATACAGGCATTGTTTACCCCTTGCTTATATCCACTAGAATGTTTCATGTCGACGCAAACAAGAACAGGAACAAAAAATGAGACGGGCGAAGAAGTTTTAATGGCGAGGACGATCGGCATGTGGCACAATTTTGACGCATACTTGAACAATTTCAGCGGAGATCCCGCAAAATCATAAAATGTGTTCGATCACGATCGTGCTCCTAGAGTACATCTAAAATGGTAGAATTATACCAAATAAGCTCCAATACTGAACCACCATCGAGTACCGACATTGAAGGCGTCATTGCCAGCGTGTATTTTCAAACGCGAGTGGAAGGGCGTATTACGTCGTTTGTGTTGATCCAGTTAGAGAGGCTACAAGGACACTGAAAAAACATCAAGCGAATGCGTGGAGGTTTTTTAGGGCCTCCATTAGCGTAGGACAAAGCCTTCAAACATATCGCTTTATTGGTGTAGTTGATTTACTTTCATTTATTCCTCGTGGTTTTTTTTTCGGGATTGAATATTACAATTCAAATACAAGTGTCTAAATTTTTCCATTCTTTACAGAGGCCTATAGCTGTGGCTACCCAAACCGTAAGTTCTACTTCATGATACAAAATTATGGGCCTTAATTTCGTGCCAGTCGAAGTGTATCTTCAGATGAAGAAAACGTTCAGCTAACATTGCGAAAGTATGTGCACGATCGCCACAATTTTGCGTGAATACAGTGGAAACTTTTCCTGAAGTGCCTGTACGAAAGAGAGAGAGAGAGAGAGAGAGAGAATGATTATAAAAAGGGTAGGGAGGTTCACTAGACTACGTCCACTTTGTTACCCTACAAGTGAGAAGAGAGGAAGAAGAGAGTAAATGAGAGAGAGTGTGTGTGAGAGAGAGAATGAGATTCACATTGCACACAACATACTGCAACGCAAGGTTTTTTTGTCGCCCAGTAATGTTGCCTTCAGAAATTGCAGAAGGGCTCGTGTGGCTTTCTGGGCTGATGTATATGTACAGTGAGAACATGCACCCAATATATTTCCCCGAGTAAAAGGACGACCATCCAGTCTTCTTGAATCAAACTAGAGAGTCCGGCGATGTTGTTCGAAGTCGGGAGGCGGCACAGGGCGTGGTCAAGAGTTTCTACGCAATTGTAGGTACCACATTCAAAAGAGTCAGCCATGGCGACGCGATAGGTATTGAGTTCGCAAATAAAGGCCATGCCGACCCGCAACCGACCCAACATTGTAACGTCACGTCGTGAAGTATGTGAGGGAAGGTGTAGTTGGAAAAATAAAACTAGTTCTGCGGGTGACGAGTGAAGTTCCATGAAAAATTCCAAATGCCTGTAAGATGATGTTTAGTCGTAAGAATGCGAAACTCGCATGCTATTCTAAAACAGTTTGGTTGACGTCAGTGCCACGTAGCTTTGAGCGCTCCTGCCGAGGTGTTACCAGTGCACGCCGACATACTATCCCAGCATATCGAAGTATTATCTCGGAAACAGCGCGTGGCGTCTGACGGCTGTATAAGTAAAAACAGTCTAGACAACGATGCAGAGCGTTCAAGTGAAGCTTGATGAAGAATAACTTTGAAAGCGATAGTTTTTAAAATCTAGAAAAAAGTATAAGCACTTGATGCAATAATTACATGTTCCACGGCTAAGCGTGGGAGAGGGTGGCGGACGGATCCCGACGGACACCTGACATAGCCAGACTGAGAAATGCATTCGCATTTGAAAACTACACGCTGGAACATCTGCTGTTTAGCGTTGCGGAAGGAACTAGGCCTGAAGGTGAAATTGTAACAAAGTGATTCGAAAACTCAGAATGCAGCAGCTTAGATAGGGGCGAAAAACATCGAGCATTTCAGTTTTTTTTCTTCTTAAAAGTAAAGTAGGCAGCGCGATGTTTCTTCTTTGCAAAAAAAAAAAAGAAAAGACACAAAGACCAGATTCTCTGCAATAGCTTGAAAACTTGTGACGTGTGAAATTTTTGACTTCTCAAACACCACATTCGCGAGGCACCTGTCCTAACCATTTGAACTTTGTAGCATCTCACGATAACGTAAGTTTTGTATGCTTTATAAAATAAATTATCGTCAGTGCGAACGTGTGAAACCATAAGAGAGATACTATAAACTAGAGTGATAAATAATATAGTTATTTTGAGAACTTTGTTTTGTGCATCGTAAACGAAGGGGCTTTGTTGTTTAAATATATAACTCTAATACTTTGTGAAATTATTTTATGCAGAGTGCTGGCAACCTCCTTTTTTGCAAACAACGGATAATTGCAATACCTGCAATAAATGGTACTACGATTCCACACGCCAGCTCTGTCAACGCATTAGAACTGCATCTTGCGTAAAGGGCTGCAACGGATTTGTAAAACCAAGCGATTGTTTCAGGGCATGTGGGAAGTTGCGAAGAAAATAAAATGATTCTCTGCTCTCAGGTAGAAATCAGAAAATAAAAATAAAGGCATGGCGCTATGCATGAAGAAGTTAGCAAAACTTGAATAGGTTACAAAGTATACAATGGGTGTCGTCCATCGCTCTTACTCGAAAGTTTTGTAAACGTGTTCGTTCATTCTTGCTGACTATTGGAAGAATTTGTTGTGCACAAAATTCTCTATTTCGCCAGTAAATGCGCTCAGATACTGCCTTCTTTAGTGGTGTATGGTGACAGCTTGCTTTCTTCAGAGTGGCTGCATAAGTGTTACTTCATGAGTGTGCATTCGTGAAAAGGCTGCAGGTAAAAAAATGCCAGAGACAAAGACAGAGACTAGATTTGGACCCAATAGGCTGCGATTCTACTAGCGGACACCATAAAATCTTCCAGCCACTGCCTTACCAGGTGCGAGGGTGTCACAAGGGACTTCGATTCTCGCCCGCGCACCCTTTCGTCCACTGAAGGTCGCTTGTGTGTTGGGCAAGACGACTTCCGGCAAACTACCAACTCGGCAACGGCGCCACCGCGTCTTCCCTATACACCTGTACCGGAAGGGCTACGCATGTGTGCGAGAAAAAAATTACAGGTGTAACGGGGGAGGCGTACGCCCCGAAGAAGTTTGACTGCTTCGGAATCGACAGGTGACGCTGCACAAGCGAAGAAGGTTGTCATCGGTGCCGCGAGTCTAGCGCAGGCGGCTAGTATGCGGAGTGCCCCGCACGACGTATTGAGACGGCTGCAACACCGGGTGCCCTCGCCGCCTGCCAAAGCTGGCGAGAACTTCGGCGCCACCCCGTCGACTGCCCTACGTGAACCACGAACTGGGCCTTGCCCGTATGGCTCTTCTTATCGATATTGTGAGCATTATTTATGCGTCCCAACTTTTGATCTGTACATACTCATCATCACCAGTCAAGTTTAGGTTGTGGGGCACATACTCGAGTCAATAAAGGAGAGTCTTGAGTGTACTCGACGCCATCTTACAATAATTTTTTAGGGGCGAAGCTCCTTACGCCATGGGTCTGATGCCCCGTGTCGTAGTCTTCGTATAGTAGCCAGTCGCATTGCATTGCGGTCAATAAAAACCGTGTCACAGCATATCCACGGAGTGAATGATGATGAGTTGGGCGAAGCGTCCGTCAGTCCGTGCGTGCGTCCCACTCACCATCAATGCCCTAGTGTATATGCTGCAATTTTTTTGCTACCGTTATTTTAATATCGGCACTTTTAAATATTATCTAGCGTGCGGTGCATCACACGAAAAGTATTAGAGAGCACAGTCTCTTTTTAGCATCATTTTTGTTTGTACGTTTTATTTTTTTGTTTGCTCCGTGCCTACTTATGTTATTAACATTCTGCGTCGTTTGTATGTTTGTACTTGCAATGTTCTTTCCTCTTAGAGCAAAGTTAGTTTTAGTATTGCAGGAGTTTCATTTTTATCGCAGAATATATTTTTTTGTGCACTTTGTTCAACTTTGCTATCTCTCTCCAGTAATATTATTTAATTTGAATGCTTGTTTATGTTGATTCAGATGTCCATGTCCGCTCACTGAGTCCGTCGGTCGGACACAAATACCACTACACATGCCACTCCGCACAGGCCAGCAAGTCTACTCAAATTTGAAATGTACCACTTGCAGCCTCTCAGGCATCGCAGGCCTAAACGTAAAGCGGAAGCCTCTGAGTGCCGCACGCCACTATTAGATCGGCGGGCATCAAGAGAAGCTTGTGACACAAGGAGAGGACATTAGGGAGCACAAACAAGATATGCTCTTGTGGCGCCGTTTATCGGGGCAGCGCGACATACCCGTGCCGTCATCCGAGCACAAGTAACACAGTCGCAGTGGCCAAAAGATAAAACTAAAGTCTACGATGACTTGTACAGTGTCGTCCTTTATGAAAGGGAACACGCGAACGCGTAGCCTGCACTCTGCGGCGGCTGCCTACAGCACCATCAACCGACAGCAAAGGAAAACACGTTTGCTTTCAGCGTCATCTGTTGCCCCCCCCCCCAAAAAAATGGCAGCATATCCACGGAGTGAATGATGGGGAGTGGGGCGAAGCATTCGTCCGTCCATTCGTTCTTGCTTCCGTCCGTTCGTGCGTACGTCTGTGTAACCGTCCATGCGTCCATCCACCCGTCCGTGCGTGCATTTGTTCGTGGGTCCGTCCCTGCGTTCGTCCATGCATCCGCGCCTGCGTCCGTTCATGCGTCCATCATGCATCTGTCTGTGTCCGTTCGTCCATCTATTCAGCACTCCAAGTACCACCATCTCGCATTTTTTCATCATATATTCTTTATTAGGGAGCCTACATGAACGGCCGTTTTTAGGGTGATGTCAGCCTTTGACCCACTACATGCCGCCAACGCACCGCCGCCCGCCAAAACACAATGTTGCCAGACAGCAACGCCGCGCTGTCGCCCCATCTTGGTGCCCGCACTGCGTCTACGCCCGGTTGCGTTTAGTTCTCAATAGAGAGTTTTAGTACTGCGTACGCTGCGTACGTGGCGGCGTTGCGTACGTAAGGACGCCACGTTCTGCGTAGTGCGCATGCGCAGACCGCAACGCACACGTATCGCGTTACGTACGCAGCCGCTACGTACGTACGCAAGAGATGCGTGCGTGCGTATGTACGAGATGATCGCGACGCTCTCGAACAAGTTCGCGACAGCGCGAGACTTCGTTTTGCAAAATGGTGGCATCGAGGGCAAGCACCGACCGGCTCTGTGGCTTAAAATATGGCCATAATCTGGCTATAACACTTGGATCGGCTCACATTGGCTGTCAACAACACGTGCTTCTATTTTGATCTACCAGATGGCGCAACACGCTCCACGCTCGTTAAGTACGCGGGTACTACGGTGTACTAAAAGGCGATTAGTGGCAAACGACGCCAGGTAACGCAAGGCGCTTGCGTGATGCGTACGTAGCACCATTCCGCAGTACTAAAACTCTCTAATAATACAGCGTCGAACGTTGCGGTAGCGTGTTAAACGCTGCCGGTGAAGCCTTAGAATGCCTGGATGCTGCGTACCGCTCTGCACTAACCACAACAGAAAGGGGGTGCGAATGTTCCGCTTCCCAGCGAGCTCTGGCCGACGACAACTATGGCTGGCTCAATTGAAGCGAGACGGCTGGGAGCCCACCAGTGCGTCTCGTATTTGCTCTGTGAGTACTGCGTATTTCGTTCACTGTTTTTTTCCTGCGGTACACGTATATGTATTTCGCGGTGTTCGCGAATGAGTAGATAAGCGAAGTTGTCGTTGCTGCGTCCACGCATTGCGAGTAGGAAGCCCACAAACGGGACGCGTCCGCGCGTTCGTACGGAGACGCGCTCGCTAGTCTGAGCTGTTGCCACGCTTGCGTTCGTGTCAGCGTAACCTCAGTATTATGTCGCAAGTGTTTCTGTGTGCGCTGCGAATTTCTTCGTGCGCTCACTTTGAGAACTGGGTCACTTACACCACCCTGAGAACCGCCGCTGTCAAAAGCCCAGGTGTTGTGTGTGTTTACAAGGGCCTTTTAGATGCGGAGCATCTAATACTCGAGGCTTGTAGTGCGGCGCCGTCCGCAAGCTTCCTCCTCCTTCTTCCACCATCTGTGCATCCCTTCCTCCTCTACACACCACGCGCGCTTCACTCCTCCACCATCTGTGCACCCTTCCTCCTCTACACACCGCGTGCGCTTCTCCTCTTCACGAACATTCGCTAGCTGTATAATGTAGCGCGCATGCGCCGTCACGCTTCGAGAACATCGGCAGCTGACGCGCGCGCATGCGCTGTCGCGCTTTGAGAACATCGGCAGCTGACGCGCGCGCATGCGCCGTTGCGCTTCTCCCCCTTCTCGAACATTCGACAGCTGACAGTGCATGCGCCGTCGCGCTGTATATATACTCAAGGTCGGCGCTCGCTAGCTCAGTTGCCGCTCGTCGGTTGGTTTGTACGGCGCGTCGACGTCCAAGGTCGCGGTGAAATGAATTCCAACGAATCCACAAACACAATGATCGACGTCCCTTCGACCAGCGCCGCCCTTTCGCATACGTGTGTACGTGTTCACTCATTTAACACCCCCTCCTACAACCACGTTAATCAATTTAGCCATCGACCCAAGTAAGTCGCACTTTAATACCCCGTTAACCAATTATATGCTCCGCATCCTCCTCAGTGTTCCCCCGAGGGAAGCTGCGGGCAATTTTTTTGTTGCGCCGTACTTCGCGTAGCTGGAGGGAGCGGCGGCTGGCTCCAAAATGGCGGCGCACAGAAAACTATGCTGAATTTGGTGGAAGCTGGCAACAGCGTGCCCCGTTGCCCGCTGGTTTTGGCTGAGTTTCTTGAAGGCACTTATTAAGATGTCTCCACCCTAAAAACGGCCGTTCATGTAGGCTCCCTATTCTCCATATAGAAGCACCGCCATCCAGCGGACATTTCAAGGACTAAACGGGAGGTGGCACATGCACACTTTCTTGCGGCTTGCGCTTCGGGTTTACTTTCCACCTTTAACCACCTCGAGTTCATGGTATATACTAGTTCACTGTATTCATCGCTATGTGGCCCAGCGCTCGCTAAACCTTTCTAAAACAAAGGAGGTTACATCCAGCGAGTATAACGTAGCAACCCTTTCTTGTCAGATAGTGCTCAATGTACACGCCTATGGCTGTTAATGGGGATCGCAGCGTGCTCGTTACCTAAAGGCTGAATGCTCCTGTCTCTCATTCCCCCTTAGCAGCCATTAACATGTGCATTGAGCACTGTCTTTTATTGTTCAACAACGCACAGAAGAAATCTCTCACCGGAACCACCTTGGAGGTCAAAATCGTAAGGACCGCTATTTCGGGTATGCGCTACTGGTGGTTACGTACTACGAGGGACGCACAAGCCACGCCATAAGGAGCTTCGCCCCTAATAGAGCTATGGCCGGTAGACGAGCGCTGCTAGATTGCACCCCCATCTCGGCTCACGCCTGTGGTGCGTAGTCCACTGCCAACACATCAAAGGTTGGGCTCGACGACGGCGCAAGCTGCAGTGATCGCGCGATATCGCTCGCCACGCGAGCGGTGAAGGAACGTAATCTAGCAGCGCCTCGTTATCTTGCTGGGCCATAGATGACACCAAAAGTGAACGTGCTTTCTTCACTTGTCGGTTGATAGTGCTGTAGGCAGCTGCCACAGAGCGCAGGCCACGCGTTCTCGTGTTCCATTTCATAAAGGAGGACAGTGCACCTGCGATTGAAATGCAGAGATTATCGGCCTTTGCATGTTCCCTATCAGAAAGCGGGGATAAAAAATTGGCCCGAATCTACACGTTACACTGTAAATGTAGTCTAAAGACGATAGTCTTGCGTCTGGAGAGAGTGAACACAACATTTATTTGATGTTCTGAGCAAGAAAATCGCTGAATGATGTTCTGCAGGCGCTGCGTTAGAGTGCCTCGAGCGTGTGGCGGAGGCGAACGAGCGCATCTAGGCACGTTAGACATAAGTGCCATCTGGCAGTTATCTTCGAAAACGAAGGCGTGCAGCCCGCGGAGGAAGATGCGTGCCAGTCTCGGAGGTGATAAGGTGTAGAACGCAAAGCGACGGGCAGGTGCCACCACCGTGACGTCGTAGTAAAGCGTTGGAGACACCTTTCTGAGCATCGCGTTGCAGCGTCAGCGTAGCGCGATTAAACGCTATATTTCTTAGAGTTACTTGTGTCTGCCTGTTCTAGTATAAAGGCAGACATAGAAAACATCGAAGCGTTGTTGTGGCGCCTCATGCGAAATAACTGCTTTTTTCATTGACAATCGCACAAATATGAATGCTAAACCTTGAGCACTATTGGTGGACGCTGTGAATGGGGTTGACCGTTTAGTGCCGTTTGAGGTATCGTTAGGTTGGACAAACAGACAAATGTACAGACAGAGAGACAGACAGAGAGACAGACAGACAGACAGACAGAGACAGACAGACAGACAGACAGAGACAGACAGACAGACAGACAGACAGACAGACAGACAGATATATAGATAGATAGATAGATAGATAGATAGATAGATAGATAGATAGATAGATAAATAGATAGATATACCTGAAGCACGCAAAGAATATTCCTTAATTTACAATAAAAAACTACCTCGGGGATATGTGAAGCACTGCAAGTGGATTACGATGTCCCTAATTTCATTCAGAAAGATACCTATTTTTCCGACATCTACGGAATTGTAACCTTTGGATGTATAATGTGGGTGATTTACAATTTTCACTAGTCAAAGATGTGAAAATAACCCGATGTCTTATTTGAAAAAAATAGTATTGTCGCCCTACTACACAACATCAACAGAAAATTCTAAAAAAACATTTACAGGCAGACTACTAAAACTCACGTAAAAGAGCACTGCACATGATGATTTTTTGCATCACTCGCATTGGCGTCGCGGAGGGAGAACGTTGGCGTAGGACTTTGATCACTCTTCGCGTTTGAAGAGGCTCCAAGGCCTTCGCCCTAAAATGTAAGCGCAATTTTTTTGGGGAAGCAAGAGCAAATACATGTTGAAAAGGCTTGTGTGAGGCCTACGTTTCATAAGTTAGCGAGTGTAATACCGCCGAAAAAAGTAGCTGTTCGTGAATATTCAGCACACTACCTTTATAAAAACGTTTTTTTTAATTTAACACACCATACGTTGTCTTCATCAGTTATCTCTATGAATTAAGAGGTTAAATTATGTTGCTTGCAGGACAAAAGCTTTATAAAAGTCCGGGTATTTCTGTAAGTCAGCGGATAAGCTTGTCGTACTTTCAGAACTGTGTGCTTCCCACTCTGCGCATTTCTTGGTATTCAGCATATACAAATAACTTTTTCATGAACTACAGTTTCTTGCAATAGAAGCCGTGTATCTTGCTACAGTGGTTAGAATGCTATGCATTCATACGCAGTAACACAACAGCCAGAACAGGAATACAGAAAATCATCAGCACTATTTGATGTGCAGCCGCGGCCACGTCTTTGTAGAGCGCGCGAGAAGCTGGTTTTTGCTCTGCGGGTCAAAACCATGAGGAAGTTTCGGGCTCTGAAGTAGTGTAACAGGACAATTCATAGCCTAGTTGTCGGACTGAGCATGTCACTGCTCGATCCTGCCTCAAGGTTTCGTGCCGCGGAACAAACCCAGGTTGCTCTCGTGCCTTATACAGATGTGGCCGCGACTTTACCTAATTCAGAGAAGCCTAAAGTGTAAAATTCGTTTGAAGTTCTTGACATCTGTGCGCGAGTGTTTTACCGCTAGTGTTCAAATCATTCAGCAGAAAAGCTGTGATAAAAAAACAAAACAAGCCATGTCAAACAACTTCATTGCTTTCCTTGAAACGCAGTTTTTATTGAGTTAGTGAAACTTTAATGGCAATCTTTTTTTTCGCGTAGTCGCATTCGTGCGGAATAGGCACCGCAAATTGCACTCCTCCAGACTAGGGAAGCCGTTGCAATTGAACGCTTCTCCTCCGCGACCACATTCATTTGTCAGCGTACTGAAGTGAAACCAATCTGCTCTCCATTCGCCAAGTCGTAGACGCCAGAAACACGTACACACTGCAGACGAAAACGAGTTTAGAATATTGTGCTGCTTGAAGAAAAAGTGCTCAATCGTAAAACGAACACACAGCGTTTCTAAGAGCACGCAGGAGTTGTTCGTTACTGATATATCGAGTCAAGAAATATCATCATCATCATTATCATCATCAGCCTGACTACGTCCACTGCAGGACAAAGGCCTCTCCCATGTTCCGCCAGTTAACCCGGTCCTGTGCCTGCTGCTGCCAATTTATACCCGCAAACTTCTTAATCTCATCTGCCCACCTAACGTTCTGTCTCCCCCTAACCCGCTTGCCTTCTCTGGGAATCCAGTCAGTTACCCTTAACGACCAGCGGTTATCCTGTGTACGCGCTACATGCCCGGCCCATGTCCATTTCTTCTTCTTGATTTCAGCTATGATATCCTTAACCCCCGTTTGTTCCCTAATCCACTCTGCTCTCTTCTTGTCTCTTAAGGTTACACCTACCATTTTTCTTTCCATTGCTCGCTGCGTCGTCCTCAATTTAAGCTGAACCTTCTTTGTAAGTCTCCAGGTTTCTGCTCCGTAGCTAAGTACCGGCAAGATACAGCTGTTATATACCTTCCTCTTGAGGGATAGTGGCAATCTACCTGTCATTATTTGAGTGTGCTTGCCAAATGTGCTCCACCCCATTCTTATTCTTCTAGTCACTTCAATCTCGTGGTTCGGCTCCGCAGTTATTACCTGCCCTAAGTAGACATAGTCTTTTACAACTTGAAGTGCACTATTACCTATCTCGAAGCGCAAGAAATATAGGGTCACTTATTACTATAAGCAAATCATAACGCCACACCTAGTTAGTTTAGGATGAAATGCCGTGGCTCTGCACTCCTCGCATGGCGCAAGTGAACCGACGCATACTGTAGCATGCAATTTGAAAGGAAGGTATATGAAATATTCTATCAGGATGAGCGCAAAGGCAAGCTTCATAATCAAGATCCTGGGAAATAGAGTTCGGAGAAAGTTTCCAGAAGCAGCTACTTCAGAACAAACGGCTGTGCAAGACATCTACGGCATTAAAAAAACTAGGCGATCAGCACGGTGCTTTGTAAAAACAAAAATAGATATGTTAATATATCCATGGACGAGCTGCTCTAAAAGTTTGCTATAAACTTAAATTTTTTATCTCTAGTATTTCAGTTCATAACACCCCTTTCTCCCGAAATACATACTACACGGCACTGTGACGTTGTGAATAATGTAACTGGGGTGTTTTATTTATGAAAACCAACATATAAATATTAGGCATGCCGTAGAGAGTGCACATAAAATTCTTCAACGTGTGCCAAAACTAAGTACATGAATGCCCTGGGATTTCAAACCAATTGGCATGTGCTCCAAATTGAAGGATTTTTTCTATTGTTGACATACAGAATGAATACGAGAGGCCCGTATAGCGACAAGTTTAGCTAACCTAATTGTGTTCTCTAACCAGCAACAGTGGAAATGCGTTAACGTGATCTTAAGTATACGTACCGAGAGGATAATGGCACAGGTGATGAAGCGCATCGCATCCTGTAAAACACAAAATATTGGTCGACGTGCAAAGGCGTATAGCTGTTGAAACCTGTGATTGCCTTTTGAAGAACGAAATAAGGGTGAAATACAGTGATATTTTAGTGATACGATCACAGCTCCTGCGAATTTCGGGGGTGATACAAATTTCCCATTGGTGCGGGCCAAGGCGCATTGGTCGGCAGTGCAATACGATGGGGGCAAATCAATTTCACCCCATGACTTGTCATACAAACGTGCGCTACCGCCCGGGTTCGGTTCGGCCTGACGTGCAAGACGCGCCAAGCATGTGCCAGAGTGAGAGCGCAAGCACGGGCATGTACGCAGCTACGCCGGATTGTAGTATTATGTTTTAAGAAAAATATCTTAGTATTGCAATAGAAATAATAGCCCTCAGCTGGATTTTGACGTCGGCGTCGACGTCACTCACCGTATATGTATACGTATCTATCTATCTATCTATCTATATATATATATATATATATATATATATATATATATATATATATATATATACGCAACAGAGAAAAAAAACCCAGAAAAAGATGACATGCGGAATCGAACTAGGGTCCTCTCAATCGTGAGTGTGAGGCGTTAACCACTAACCCCCGTATTCACAAACACTCCTCGACTCGCCTTTCACCCTTCACATGACAGAGTTGAGCCCTGCGCCACCACTCGGCTGAAAATGACGCTGCACTACTCAAGAATCGCAGGAAAGCATCGCTTATATGCAGTGACTTGCCATGCCTAGAGATGGCGCTTCCATTGGCTTTCTCAAGTGAAGGCGAAACGTTGAGTGAAGGGAGGTTCCAGAATACGGGGGTCAGTCACCGAAAAGCACGCCCTCCAACGTTCAAACAGCAAGCTATATATATATATATATATATATATATATACAGGCACCTCGGCAGGAATTATCGTACTTTTAGCATTATCAGCGAGATGTCGCAATGAGCGTGCGTCGCCAAATCGCGCGGTGGCGCGCACTGCAATCTCCCACGCGTACTTTTCTCCGCTTAGAGGAAGGAATGACGCTCCCTCGCAAGTCCTTATCTCCGGTGGGGAGTAGGGGAGAATAGTATGTCATTGCCGGCCTCGGGAACTACCTGGAACAATTCTGTTGTAGTTACAGGGCGCACAAAGGTCACTACAAGCATTGCAGTCTCCGTTTGCGAAAAACGCGTGCTTTCAGACACAGGGAAGTAACAACCGAGACGTTTATTCGTGTGTATCTGTACCTGTGAGTATGTTTCATGCGTCATTTGTGCGTGAGAAACGCTGGGCACGTTTTGACCTGCATTACGTTCTGCGCGTGACCTTCCGATGTGTTGCTGTCGCAATCATTGCTTAGCCTTTGCGACAAAGCTGTGACTCTATGGTCAAAATAAAAGTTCACAAATGCGTCATGACCCCGAGATTGTAAGCGGAATCTTTGAGGCTCTTCTCGGCCTCCGTGTGCATTCGCGTTTGGAACAGTGAGGGCATTGAAACCAAGAGGCTTGGGTTAACTTCTTTGATTCGGACCGCCTTTTTTCTAACGTGTCAACGCAGGCCAATGTAGTTTCACTACATTTACGTACACGTGCCTGCCTCATGCATTAGGCATCTCAGGAAAGGTGGGCGAGGACCGAATGAAAGCAAGCACGGTCTTGGCGAATGAGCAAGGCCTCACAACATCAAAATGCGCTACTGTTGAGGCAGTACTTGCGTGGGCACGGTCGTAAATCTCCTAAAAAAGTAACCCCAATCCTTATGCTATAGTAAAATCATAACATAATAGCATGGTTATGAAATTTAGTGGCCTTGATTTATCGTGTCAACAGTCTTCTTTAGTACATTGCCGCAATACTTTCATAGCACGCGAAAAAGCATACTAAAATTTGCAAGGTGCTATAATACTCTCACGGGTCACAGACCACCTGGTTAGTTAAACATGCTCATACGGCACGTATATTACGAATGCTAGAATATTTTCCGGCATCCAAAAACCCAAATGATTTTAGTTCTTTCTTTAGGTTCTCCTTAAGTTCTTCCTGACGTTGCTCTGTCCCTGAAAAACAATAAATAAAAATTCACGCCAGCTTTCTTTTGTCGCATGAGAATGTTTCATGCTTTTCACTGTAAGAAGCTTGTTAGGACGGATGCTTGTTTTTTTGGAGGTATTAAAAGGTCCGTGCATAAGGGTTAAGATTATTGCTTACAGCTGAATAAGTTTTCAGCTCTCACCTATACATTTAGGTGATGTATTTTAGGCAATATTCCTTCCACTTGGAAGGGGGAGGGTCAGTCCGCTCTCCTCATCAACATCATAAGGGGCATGGCAAATCTGCCCCACACATTACGCAGTCGATATTGTACACATTTTTATTTCGCAGGTCTATCATGGCTGGACATGTTCGTGACATTAGTAATGGTTGAGGCACCCTGATGTTGCATTAGAAAAACTCTCCGTGGTCACCTCGAGAAAGCCGGAGACGAAATGCTGACATTTCTGGGGACAACGTCATTGATTCATTACCATTTTTGCATCCTTGGCAATGTAGACCAAGTGGAATGCGCAGAAACAATGTCTTCCACTGGATTATGTTTCATACTAGGCGAGTACAATCCTGGTGGAATGTAGGCGGTAAATCAGGGCGTTCAATGGGCACTGCGGACGCAGAGGCATTCGCCGCAGCCGCATGAATCAGCGATGGTTGGTCCATACAAGGACGCCATGGACACAACTCCCGCAGCTTGACATTTGTTCCTGAAGTTGCAACGGCATGCGGACTGACCATGCACGCCAGCAAGAGTGAACCCAAAGTATCCAATTGGCAAGTTGCCAGAAGAAGATCATTCAATCCTGATAGGTCTTCAATCACTGTTAGACACATGTGGGGGGCCTAAGTAACCCCGCGCTCAGACCATGCGACAGGTATGGCCTCAGCCATACCTGTCACATGGCTTCATGTCACATGACGCCAACGTTCTACGTCCAGTGCTTGCAAGCCTTCAGTAGGCACCAGGAATAGGCGATCTAGATGGGAACGTGACACTACTAAAGTCGTGCGTACACTACTATGAAACGCAGCAGTCTAGTTTAAGCCGACATGTAATTTTATGTTTCCTTCTTTCTATTGTACTACCTTTTCGTCCCTTAATCCCCTCCGCAGAGGAGGATTGCAAGCCGGAAGCTCGTGTGGTTGACCTTCCTGCCTTCCTACCTGTTCCTCTTCCTCTTTTTTGTATACTTGGGGAAGCCCCTTTTCTGTTTGACACCCACGCTTGATATGTGTGTTTCGGGGTTGCGATGCTACTTGGACCATCTTGATGGACAACCGATGATGAACAGCCTATGACTGAAGGTATTACAGTTAGCTCGATAAAAATACTGGTATGCACGCTATATAGGCCCAAATATTGCCTGCAGGGCGACAAATCGTTCCTATAAAAAAAAAATGAATGTAATCATTACAATGGTATCTACCATAGCACGCGAACATGAAAAAAGCTCACATAAAAGATTACATCGCTTTTTATCTATTCCAGTAAAGAGGAAAGAATCAATGAAACCACCGTTTTTTCTGTGTTCTCGCACTGTGTTATATGCCGTTATGAGATGAAAATAACTCACCCAAGCTTGTGCACTTGTGCGCTACATTTTCCGTACATAGGGCCCCTTTCTCTACTATCCCAGAAGCCTTCCCTTTTTCGTTAGTCTGATCAACTTAGCTATAGTGCATTTTCTTCTACTTGCCCATGTTTCTACACTTGAAAATATTACACAAGGGTTTCAGCACATTTCCGCCTACCTGGTATATTGTTAGGGGCTTTTAGCTTGTACGTAAACCTCTTTCTGCGCATGCGCAGAAACCTCTTTCTGGTGGCGCAGAAAAATAAAGATTTCTGGTTGCGCAGAAAAAAAAAGAGGTTTCTGCGCATGCGCAGAAACCTCTTTCTGGCATGCGCAGAAAGAGAAAGATTTCTCTTTCTGCGCATGTGCAGAAAGAGAAATCTGCGCATGCGCGGGTCTTTACGGAACGTAAACCTTTACGTTTCCCACCGGAAGAGGTTTATAACTTAACGTTTCCCGCCATATAGGCTTTACGTCTCCAGGCCTAACTCACAAATCCACCTTCGTTCGCGGAAACTCGTGGTATCCGCACTGCGGGGACTCAAGCCGTTGAGTTGAAATAAGCCGAAGTGTGAGCGCTTAATGCCATTAAATTGTTTCAGTCGGATTACCAAAGACAGAAATGGCCTAGGACATAAGGCCCATTCGTTTCACCTGCACTTCGTGAACCGGTTCAAGGAGGCGCTGCACTTGGGCATTCGTTTCACGAGTTCAACATGGCGGCAGCGGTACCACAGGGTTTGTTTCGAAAAAGTACAGCTGTCGTGAAAGGCTAGTTCATGAATTCCCTGCACCTGCTCGTGAAGCATTGCCGAGCCCGAGCAGCATAAGATGGCTGTAGCTGCAGCGGATGACACAGCCGATCGCATCTATGTCTGTTCAGCGACGTGCAACAAGTACGACAGTGAATATTTCCCGGTAGACACATGCCAAGCAACGTAAGCGGCGCCATCTTTTGCGAATCGCAGCCTCCACAACCCTCGAGACAGCCGATAAGTAGCATAGGGCTTCCACGACATCCGCACTTTTATATTCGTTTTCGCGTCTCGTCGCTGCTGAATTTGCAACAACTAGTTCTGGAATCGCAGGGTGAATTGAATGGAACTATTGACGCCGTGAACGTGTGAGCTCCCGACAAGCTGGATAGGTGGCGCCATCTAGCAGGGCACTATTGAACCAGGTAATCACAAAATTGTTATTGCAGAAACATCTTGCATTGTACGTCTGATGCAAAAAACACGCAGCGGCGTTATAGAAATGAAATACCTTTCTAATGATTTTCACCTCGAAAACATTACGCGCGAGCCAACGTGTTCATGACTGTGGTTGCACGAAGTGTCACAAGATGATCATGAACTATGTGTCTGTGAGCAATTCGGCTTTTGAGCAAAGAAATCTACAGAAATAGCATTACTTGGCATTAAAGAACAAATCGCTCAAAATATAGACAGCAAGCAGTTCATCCTGGGAATATTTTTAGACTTTCAAAAGGCATTCGATTCGTTTATGCATAATATTCTGTTCAAAAAATTACCGTATTATGGCATTCGAGGTATTGCTCTAGAGTTAGTACATAGCTATTTAACAGAGGGGTTGCAATATACATGTGTTCACGGGTATAATTCCCAGTTAAAACCAGTACCACTAGGTGTGCCTCAGAGCTCTATACTGGGACCTCTATTTTTTATTATTTATATAAATGATATCGTTCATGTGCCAGTGACTTCTTCTACGGCTATGTAGGCAGATGATACAAGTTTGTTCTTCTCTGGCAGCTGTCTAAAAGATCTTGAGAAGAAAGCGAATGAATGCCTGGTCTCGCTCTCTTACTGGCTAGATTCAAACCAAATACAGATGAAGGTTAGTAAAACTAAATTTATTTTATTTAAGAGCAAAAACAAGTGTGAAGATTACAGGATATCTCTCTGGTTTAAAAATAATGAAATTCAACGAGTCTCTTTGTTTAAATTTTTAGGTGTACTTTTTAATGAGCACCTGAGTTGGACACCTCAAATAAATAAAGTCCACGCATATATGTCTCGATCAATTTCGGTTTTAAATAAACTCAAGTCCCTAGTTACAAACTGGTTATAGCTTTAGATATATTATATTTTGGTTCATTCCCATCTACATTACTGTCTTTTAATTTGGGGCATAACTTCGAAAACCAATCTTGACAGGCTGTTAGTTTTACAAAAAAGGTCTGTACGCTACATAGAAAATCTGCAACCTAGAGAACATACTCCTCAATTTTTTTGGAAAGCTTCAAATGCTTACTGTCTACCAATTATACAATCCTAAACTCAGCTTATATGTCATTAATGAAATAGGAAACACCGTTGGCACTTATATGGAGCATTGCTACCCAAGAGATACTCCCTATGAACTATGCTTTGATCGTTTTCGATTGCCTTTCTTCAGAACATATGGTAAGCAAACTTTATCATATCAAATACCTTATCTACTCCACAAAAATAGCTATGTCCGTGAACTTTTGAAAGAACATAACACTAAAAACAGTGTGAAGAAAAAAGTTAAGATGTGCTTCCTTCCTTGTAAGGAGCCTTATTTGTATTATTTATTATAAATATTTCTTTTGTGTCATTCGCGCTTTTGCATATTTGATGAAAATTGCTCAATTTCTTTCTTTTCAAATGTATTTCGCTATAGTACTTAGTAATTCAGTCAGAAATTTCTCCTTGTTACATATTTTTATATCGGTACTGCAAATTGGTGATGACTGTAATGTGTTATTTTAAAACGAATGTGTTGATATATGTTATACTTGTTGAATTTGAATTTTGTGTCCCCTCATTCAAAAGCAGAATGAAATTTGTATCTTTTGTTCCTCCTCACCTGAGCAAATGTATGGGTGGAGGGACCTTGGTCAGGCAGAGGTAATCTGCCTTTAGTCCCTTCAACCTAGGCAATCATTACTTTTGTCTGAATAAACAGTGAATGAATGAATGAATGAATGTTGACACCATCGTTGCAGTAGCCTTGTATTTTTCGCCCTTTTGCGCATACCAGCTTACTGTACGCGATAAGAGAACGTCTCGTAATTTTTCCACAACGGTTATTCAATCCTATGCAAGTTGAATGCAGTTTACATGCACTTAGCATCACCATTATTAATAATCACCATTACCTATAAACTAAACCACCATCACCATTACATTATTGCCCATAATTGGTAAAAAAGTCACAGTTTTGCGGCAAAGGCGAAGCAATGAATGCGATAGCAACAAATTAGAATACCATGCGAAGTATTCCAAGCAGATAGAAACGCGCCCCGCGTTTCTCACGGACAAATGACACACGAGACGCACTCACAAGTATATATGAAGGTGAATAAGCATCTCAGTTGCTACTTCGCTGGGTATAAAAAGAGCACCCTTTACGCAAACGGTGACTGTGCAGCGAGTGCAGTGACATTTTTGCGCCCGGTAGCCACAACAGAATCGTCGCGGTCAAAGTCGAAGGCGTACGACGAAAAGATAAGCACGCGCACGCGTGAGCATCCACCCCCCTCCCGTGTTCGCAGGGCAAAGTACGCGTGAGAGATGAGAGGGCGCGCCACCGCGTCGCGACGATTTGGCGACGCGCACTCATTGCGCCATCTTGCTGGTAATGCTGACACCAGGATAATTCCCCCGGCATGGGCGTCGCCAGCCAGAAGTGTTAGATATAAATAGCTTGCCGTTTCAACGTTGAAAGAGGTGCTCTTTCGCAGCTCAGTGGCGAATGCCTGACACTCACAAGCAAGAGGCCGGATGTCGCGATTCTACACGCCAAAGTTTTTTTTTCTGGATTATTTTTCTGTCTCGCTTTTCCGTATCGCATTATATATATATATATATAGTAGTCTTGTCTTCACAAAACTTGGGAATATTAATCAATTTTAGCAAATGAAAAGAATGGCAAAACGGCGGTCAATGGTCCCTATGCGCCAACTTCAAGCATAATTGCAAACGACATTACTGATTGCAATAGAACCGACCTAAAGACCATACACTTATTAAATATACACGTAGCTTGTCATACAGTGCATGACGACGCCGACGCCGGTGGCGAAATTCAGCCAACAGTGTCCATATGATTGATCTCGCAATAAACGCATGCCCTAGTTGAATGAACTGGGGCCCATTTACGCAAACGATCACTTATTCTACAGGAGTACGTACATAAAGCATAATCCCACTCACTTGATGTACTGTAATTTCCAGGCTGATTTCTCGTACCTGCAAGCGTCGCAATATCGAAAAAAAAAGTGTTGAATATTTTTGAATAGGTAAAGGTGTGGTAAACCTTGGGGAATTTGAATGGCCAGATATAATAATTCATATAGAGTCTTTTTATCTTCTGACAGAAGTCCCACGTGACGAAAAATTCTTTGGATGTCTCGCAAAACTAGACAAGTATAATATATAAAAACTTTAGAAATATATACATTTTATTGCGCAGTAAAGTTCGGGAATTATTAAAAGTACAACTGTACAGTAGAAGGGTTGACGTCTTGTAAATCTGATTGACCGCTCAGCTGTTAAAAGTACTGCAGAATGTTTGTAGGAAAGAAGCTCTGATTTTCTGGGGTTTAACCTCCCAAAACCACGATATGATTATGAGAGACGCCGTAGTGGAGGGCTCCGGAAATTTTGACCACTTGGGGTTCTTTAACGTGCACCCGAATCTGAGCACACAGGCCTACAACATTTCCGCCTCCATCGGAAATGCAGCCGCCGCAGCCGGGATTCGAATCCGCGCCCTGCGGGTCAGCAGCCGAGTACCTTAGTCACTAGACCACCGCGGCGGGGCAGGAAAGAAGCTCTGATTGTACTTTGTGGAAGGTAGGATTGAGAATACTCAAGAAAATTATTGAAATTGAATTATAGCAAGTCACGCTGCATTTCGTTCATCTTGAAGGATTTGAGTGCGTTCATTTTTGCCCACTTTTGATTATACCAGCATTGGTGCTGCTAAAGAAATGAATGCTTGGATTTACGAGGCAGTATTGGTATATGCTAATTAGCTACGCCGATAAATTTTAGTCCCCTGCGGTTATGTTACGTTTGCGGTAGGTCTTGTAGTTCACATTCTCCAAAACTATTCCACCTTGACAGAGAATCAAGCCCGAATTCTAAGCTTACAAGAAAACCAACATCGCCATTAATCTATCTCAGCTGCTTCCAATCATTTTAAATGCGTTTCGCACGAGCTTACATTTACTGGAAGTGAATGAAGTCACACGCCACACATTCCAAAGCTACATATTCCAAGCATTCCTGCCAGAGAGAGCTTGAAAGATTATTAGTAGTCTTGTCTTCACAAAACTTGGGAATATTCATCAATATTAGCAAATGAAAAGAATGGCAAAACGGCGGTCAATGGTCCCTATGCACCAACTTCAAGCATAATTGCAAACGACATTACTGATTGCAATAGAACCGACCTAAAGACCATACACTTATTAAATATACACGTAGCTTGTCTTGCCAAGAACCTAAATAGGTGATATATCAACATAACCTTAAATTTAAACTGTAATGTTAAGAAATATCCATGGCATACTGTAATTCAAACTAATATCATTTATATGCTTTTGAAGCTTGTGAACACCACAGAAACTTGGTGTTCAAACAAGGGCTCAGTTTGTATTTTATCTCGCACTGCATATGCAAAATAGTTCTGGCTTTTGCTTACTTGAAGTTATAAAAGCCGAGGAGGCTGTGAAAGGGGATGGCCAATTTGAAGAGGAGAAAGCAGCTACAGCTATGTCCGAAACGGACGCCCTCTTACTTAACTGCTTAAGAACGAACCCGTGTAAGTACGTGACCTCTTACTTGATATCCTTGGTTTTACATGTCTGTGGGGTGTAACTGTAAGTGTCATCGTGAGAAAGAGAAAGCCGTGTACTAAGCTGAATATGAACATCCTGCTCGATGTCATCACTTAATATTAGAAGTCCAGTCGTACGCTTTCTAACCTAAAACAGCGAACATATGTTAGTACTTTGTTATCCAGTGACGTGAATTCGGCTGCACTAATGTTTCCCGTAATATTCCACAGTGAAGAATAACGCGAATTACATAAAAGTCTTCATATAAACAAAAAAGAAATGACAAAGAACCGTATTGTTCAATGCACAATATAGCTGGAAAGGTTTCACAAGAAACTGCAGTGTTGGCGTGAACTGGTGCACGTGGACTGTCTTATAAACACAAGACTTATTCGTCGACAAACTTCGTAATTTTTGTTCATATAACCACCCTTTATGTAACCACCCCTTATACCCCTCTGGGGTGTTTACGGTAAATAAATAAAATGAAATATATTGAATGGGTTGGCTTACTTGACAGATGCCCTAGCAAATATGTCACATATTTAGGAGATTTATTAAGGGGTGCCCTTCTCCGTTTTTATGAAAATATAGAAATCGTTGACAATAATTCCAAAGGTATATTAACACAACATATGTTATGCCAAAGAAACGTTGAATGTGCAGGGTAATATTGTTTACCTTGTAGCACAAGTATGATACATTGCGGGACACTTCCCACGGTATAATTGCACGTTAAGTAAACCTAAAAGCTGTAGCAAATAGCAAGTCGCAATAGCACGTAATGAAACGAAATGACGAACATGGCGTGAGTTGATAGACATTTAAACTCTGCGTGGCGATGATTCAAATAGAATGCTTAGTTTTATGGTGATTTGTTTGCAGGGACAAAGTGTTGTTGTACTGGAGAATTCACATGCGCGAGCCAAATAGCGCATATTGAGCAGCAGATGACGGACTGTATTAGAAATCTTACAGATGACGTGGACATACGCGCACGTTGTGCAGTCCTCAATCCTTTTTCTCAGTGCTTTCTCGAGCTTTCCAGTGCAAGGTGACATGTGTTGCGAGATAGAACATGGTGTTCGTGAAAGATTTTAGCGCTATCACTTTGAGCCGAATGCGATTTATTGTAATAGTGCTTTCTTAAGGGCCTCTAGTTTATCTGAAGGATCGACCAGTTAATGATTTAATCCTCATTGAAACCCTGAGTTCCAGTAAGATCTACTGTTATTTTGAATTCTACGATGAGGGACCTTGCATTTATATCCACTGGGCATTCTTCAGTTTGGTAGTAGTATACTATGCAGTGAGTTCGCAAGTTTTATGTGCTCCTAAAAACTGTTGCTCGTATTATGCTCTTGAAATATTACGCTAAGCTCCAGAAAAGCATGGAGGAATTTAGCGAAGCATCCAAAACAACACCTATGTCCGCTTCCTTCTATGTTCATTTCACAGGCGTGAGCAACCCACCTTTTAATTCTCGGCTATTTTTCATTAAACGAAACATCATGGCACACGGTTGATATATTAGGTACGAAACGCGTCAATACCTGTTGTACACGGTATTTAGATTGATTAAGCGAATGTCGAACCGCGATTGGGCCCACAAACGAGACCACTCGCTCATCGTTGCGAAAACCAAACGAGAATACACCACATGTCTGGTCTTCGTGTGACGTATTCAAGTGAGCTCATCCCGTTACACGATGAAATAAGTGCACGACATCACATGACGGCTTCAGCAGTTCGCATCTCGTATCGGCGAAAGATTGGCTGATCCCACCGGCTGTGCAATGCGACGTGAAATGAAGAACGCTTCAGGACAGTGGCTCGAATTTCTCGAGGATTTCGTCCTAGGCACTGCGTTGGGGCGGTCGTGCATACATACCATGGGCCGAGCGCGCGTTGCGGGACCGCCACCCGAGGAGCAGTGTACTTATTGAGAACCCCGGTGAGAGTAGAGACTGGATTGCAAACGCCACCTCCGGCGCTTAAGCCAAGCCCGTAGAGTGGGATGGCTGAAATTGTATTGCTTTTTCAGAGGAGGCAACACTGCAGAATCTTGCAGAATTTGTTCATTTCACAACCAATAGCATGAGTGGCGTCTCGGCTGACATTCACATACGTTAAGGTTATAAGCTCGTAAAGAGTGTTCTCACAAGTGTACTATTGTGTTGAATTATCTCAAATGCTTATGCCATTAGAGTACAAAGTCAGGCATGTTGGTAAGACATAATTATTGAAGTTGCGCGTAAAATAGAACACAGGACAAGGGAAGGACTCCCATCTGTCCCTTACATTGTGCTGTGTTTCTCCTATTTTACGTGCTACATCAATAATTATGCTTATTCCACCTCCATAGACACCCTGTTGAGCAACTCTATAATCACTGAGTTCTTATTTATTGGCTAATTTTCTGCAAATGTTAACCACAGTTATTGTAAATAAAAGAGAACAACGAAGTCAAGCTCACCCTGGGGGAGTGTTACTGTTAGTTTATAAAAAATTAAGGAGCCGTATAAAGGAACTAAATTTGTTGTTTTCTCGTTTAACGGCTCTGTGTGGTTTAGTTTTTTATACCACAGTTCACCTGCGTAGTGTGCACCAAGCGTAATCTTTATTTGATGACACAAAATCTTTGCCACACATTCTCTCCATTGGCTTGTGTAACGTCGGACTTCAACATCAGAGGAAGTGAATGAAGGTGCGCATCGATATTGGCCAACAGTACAGCCATTCAGTGAATATAGCTGGCGCCGTAAAGCTCAAATAAACCTAGACACAATTCTACCTAGGCCATAATGCAACGATAAATTTGAAATAACTAGGCGAAATTCGATTATCATTCTCTAATTTGTGTTGATATGTATGAAGCTCCGTCGCGTAAAAGTTCAGACATGAACTTGTGCGACCTTTTACGAACTTTCACTGGGCCTGCATCTGGGGCTGCACTTTTTACTGATGGCTGGTCATAACGCGCGAAAACTGCTTTTGACGGTTGCATTCGTCAATGTTCATTTTAAGCGTGCCACCAAGGCATGCGTTAATGAAACGGGACAATCAATTTCTGTTAAATCATTGCGAAGATGCAAATAGTAAGGCATCTGCGCCTTAGTGGGGCGAAACCGGAAGAATTGCGGAATCGTACTGTCTTTTTTTTTTGTCTTCACTTTTCTCTCCCTTTCCTCATTTCGTTTCTTGAAAACAATGGTCTTTCTTGGGGATCTTCGTCGAAAAAATTTTGGTCTCTCTGTATGTCTGTCCATTTGTCTGTTTGTCTGCCCTTAACAATATCTTGAACGGCACCAAACGGCTGACCATATTCACAGCACTCACCAGTATTGCTCAAGGTTCAGCGTTCATAGTTGTGCGATTGTCAATTAAAAAGCAATTACTGCGCATATCTGAGGCGCCATAACAACACGTCGATGTTTCTGAAGTGTGCCTTTACACTAGAAGAGGCACACACAAGTAATTATAAGGACTGTAGCGTTTATCGCGTTGCGCTGACAGTGCAACGCGATGCTCAAAAAGGTAAATGTTTCCAACGCTTTGCTAAGACGACACGGTGGTGGCAACTGGCCGTCGCTTTGCGTTCTACACCTTATCACCTCCGAGACAGGCGCGCATCTTTATCTGCGGGCGCGCACGCCTTCGTTTTCGAGGATAACTGCCAGATGGCGCTCGTGTCCAACGTGCCAGGATGCACTCGTTCGCCTCCGCTACACGCTCGAGGCACAAACGCAGCACCTCCAGAATACCATTCACCCATTTTCTTGCGCAGAACATCAAATAAACGTTTTGTTCCCTCTCCAGATTACATTTGCAGTGTAACATGCAGATTCGTGGCCAATTTTTTTCTTCCACAGTTTTGTGGTATTTTCGTTCTATTTATTTCCATCTTACTATTTTAACTTTTGCTTTCTTGCTCTATTTTTCGCTTGTTTTACATTTTTTTTCTATTCTTTAACGTGGTGTTGCCTGCGTTACGCTAACTGATGCGGCACACGACAGAAATCAACAGCCCGCACCCCTAAGGCACCCCGAACTTAAAACAAGAAAGATTGCACACTCGAAATAAAGGAGAGCCTTCAGTCATGGCTGTTACAAAGGATATTCTCGCTTTCCTTGAGGCTCATAGCAGTTCCAAAGGAGCACGTAGAGCAAGATGAATGAGCATTCTTGTCCAACCTCTTTGTAATGTTTGATTTATTTCAGCAAAAATACGTGCAAATACTTTTGTTAACTCAATTTATTTCGTCCGAGTGACGGTCTGGAGAAGTTACACCTTTCTTGGCACTCTGCCTTAGATGGAAACGCATTGCAGTTGAACATCTCGCCAACTGAAACACATTCGTTCGTCATCGAACTGTAGTGAAACGAGGATTTCTGTCGATTACCCAGTCGCAGACGCCAGAAGCACAGGCATTCTGTGGAAGTGAACAAAATATTGTTATTTGTAAGTTTTCTAAGCGAGTGGAGGTTCCTCAAACATGTCACTGATTGAGCACGCGGGCTGCAAGCACGGCTAGGAAAGGTTTAGCGAAGAACTAGAACTATTCATTCAAGAAGAAGAATAAGAAACGTGTAAAAGGTTTCTGCATTCACTCGTAGTGCGTATATGTAGGCAAACAAGGTATCCTTAAATGTCTGCTAAGTGGTATACCTTAACAGTTTTTTTAATATATAAAGAGTATATCCCTATGGAGTGGTAAAGCGCAAAGTAGGAAGTAGCAGGTTGGTCAGAGCGCGAGGTGGTTCGAAAAGATTTCTGAGGCACGAAGTGGGTGTTAGTGAAGTAGAAAAAAAAATTGGACGCTGGGAGTGAAAAAAATCAATCACTACGAAATGTACGCGTTATTATTCCAAATGAAATAATATTATGTAACAAGTTTAGAAACCATATTGCAATAAATAAGCTGTTTTTGTTTAGATAAAACTGACTTCCCTGAACGAAGTAAAAATGAGAAGACAACCTAAAGAACTGAAATTTTTTGGTAGTATTTGAATTATGAACATTGATGGCATTTGTGATAAATTTTTGACAATACACATAATGCCGCGTGGCCCATTATTGTAGATAGAGATTTGTTTTGATGATAGGTACTTCGTAAACTAGACAACAGAAGAAGCACATTTGCTTACTGGAGCCGCTAAATACATACCGAAGGGATAGTGGCACCGATATGCACGAGCATCACACCCTGATAAAGTTGGCATTGCTGGAAGAGATTCAATTAGAATTCAATGGAAGAGACTTAAGTTCATACAAATGTGCCTAAGGGGGTAGGGGGCAATGATATCTCTAAGAATATCTAAGATATCTCTAAGGTTCGTACGTTACCACATCTTTCATTGAAAAAGCACGCGTAGTGGCTTAACACTCAGTCGATATCATGTTGCAGAATTATATTTATTCTTCGACAGGAATAATGGGTGAACGCAATGTCTAAGGTTACTGTCTGATTGCACGCTAGCTAGTTGTTGAGTGCTGCGAAATTTTTGCATGCAGTGAAGGGGTAAGCCTACTGCACAGTTTCGAATTTACGTTATGAAAGTAGGGCTCCTCTGATATCCCACTACACTATGCGTTCTTAACGTACTTTGTGAAATTCAGACCGTACTATCTCAAACAGAAACACGTGAACAGGACCTGCGCGAGTCCGTCCTTTGCGTCCTTTTTTCTCTTGTATTTTTGGGTTACGCTTGCTGAGATCAACAATTGCTACGTTTTAAGACGAAACGTTTCACGTTTTCAGAGCTAAAATGCTCACAAAAGAAGAAAAAAATGTCAAGTTATTATTAGTTAATTAGTTAACATTTCCTCGGTTGTTGAAGTGAGTACACCTCTCACACGTTCACTTACTTGATATATTTCTATTACCAGGCCGACCAGCTGCCACTGTGGATGTTATGAGAACAAAAATAAAGTTTTGAACAAAGTAGAATACGTGCATTTTCTTGCGGGTCTTTGTACTGCACATTAGAAGTCCAGACACATAAAACACATGGCTAGAAAAAATATTCCTGGGGAACCTGGGTTTTCTATCATTGTTTCGCTGTTCTCGTGGAAGTTTCGCCGCACAAATGGTTGCGAAAATAGCCAATAAAGGAATATCAAAAATATCAGTGGCCTTGAAAGGCTACGAAAGTAGGAATAACGGTGATTATGAAAGGCATTGTTTTACAATGAACAATGCAGTACAAGTGCTCTCACCGCACACCCAGCCTTTAACTTCGGCAGGTGGGAGGCATGATCAGCCAGGTGAGCATTCATATTAGCAGTTATTTTACGGTGAGCCTATGCCGCTTCTTGTGAATGTATAGGAGATCTTGGAACGCCAACTCTCTGCAAAACAAATGTGTAGCTAGTTGCTCATTTATGATCGCAAGGCTTACACATGGAACGTGAGACGAAGGGGCCGTGTTTTCGCAAGTCATTCCGAGAAACCAGCCTATGCAGATCTTTTTTTAGCGGTGTTAGAAAGCTCGCTTTGCTGAAATTTCTACATCGGTGTCGTCGGTTGCAAGCGAAAAATCTGGTTTTTGGGTAGGCGAGAAACCACAAAATTTCTAAATAAAAAGAATAACAAAATATTCGTTTCGAGTGTGAATCAATTTAGGCCGTCTGCGTGGCAAGCAGGGGTTCCATACAGAGCAACACCAAGACTTGAAGTGGCCTCGCAAAAAAATAAACAAAAAACATGAAAGGCATGAAGAGGGAGAGGTTCCTTTAAGGCATGGTATATTGCATGACCGAAGCGTAGAAGTGCGCCGGGCATCGAGACTTGTTAATTGCGCTACGAGGGGGTGTTTTAAAGACTCGCCCATTACGAAGTGCTCAGATCACTATGAGCGAAAGCAATCACAATAAAGCTTCGGTTGAATCAAATTGATACCTGGTATCGAAACAATCGTAAGGGTGCCACGTACCACATCGTTTGATGCGGTACATTGTGTTTAAAGTGACAACATTACCGTGAACAAGATTTACCACAAGGGATAGAAGAGATGAGCACAAGGGCTTACTACTAAAGACTGCTTCATTCTTCTCACAACAACGCGTGTGAATGTCACAGCCACAGACCTTGTTTGCACATGCGTAACAAGGCGTATTGAATGCGTGAAAACACATTTATAACGAGCATGCGCACGCACGAATTTACATTTGGAAGGACAAAAAGATATAATCGTGCCACAAATACAATAAGTCTCCCTTTTTCTTGACGGGGAATGCTTCCGAGGTGAGCCGCGCGGTTTTATTGTATCTTCTGCCCCAAATAATCGTCTCGCGAAATTCTGGAGCACAGTTGTAGGAGAAGTGAAGATGAGTTAGAAGGTAAATGCAAAAAAAATGCTCGAAAACAGAATGGAAGTAACAATGTAGACAAAGGAGCACATCTTAGAAATACATTTATATAAAAAAAATTGGGGTCCAGCTGCTCCTTTAAAAACTTTATTATTTGTCCTGTACATGACGCGAATGCGTAAACCTGGCTATTCTCACGACCGAACAGGGAGGTAGAGTCTCACGGCCCAGTCATGGGCGTACTGAACAGCCATGATTTGATTGTCGCAAGCTGGTGATCTATTAAGCCTTTCGAAGCGTTCAAGCTTAATACCGGGCCCCAGTGAACCGCAGTCCCAGAGAGTGTGGTCTAATGTGCACGCATTTTTGTTTGAGGCTTTGCATGTAACTTTATTTCGTCCACTCCGTACCACGCCCTGATTTGAACAGGTGAATAGTACGATTTAGTTTGTAGTTGTCCAAGTGTCATGTCTTGATCTCTGTCTAAGTTTGCGTAGGGGTGCGGATAAATTATTTCGCCCAGATAGAAGCGTTTAGTGATTGAATTGTACGTGGTCAGTTTATCTGTGTTGTGGAAACAGTCCAGCGAAGTAACGGCCATTTGTATAAGCGCACCGGTCGGTGAGATCGAGGATGGCGCTATTGGCCGACTCGTTTGGACTGACTTGTAAGTCTTTGATTCTACTTTTGTGTGCGGGTAATTAGTAAATGTACTTAATCTCCATGCTTTTTATTGTACTGACCACTCTGGCCGTTTGTGGAGCCACCCTTCCTCTGCTAAAAGCAGCGATTGATTGCCTGGAGTCGCAATAAATTTCCGTGCGATTCTTGATTGTAGATTTGATGGCTATAGCTACTTGCTATTGCGATCTTGGCTTTTTGGTATAATTGATGCAGCGTTCGTGCAGTTTCCCTTGTGGTTCACTGCGACTGCAGAGTAGCTTGGTGGGCTCCTGTACTCTGCATCATCCGCAAAGTAAGAAACTGCTCTGTCTATTCTCTGGCTCGTGCTTTAGCGCGAGCCACTCTCCTTTTATGATTATATGTAGTGTGCATGTTTCTAGTTTGTGGAGCCATAAATAGCAGGTGAAATGGCTGGTAGGCATGGCTGGGAAGTATACCTCTCCTCGCTCTAAAAACTATCATTCATTTTGATAGACACTTTTTTAAAATCAATTTTCACAGGTGACCAGCGTCACACGAAGAAAACGGCAAAATTGCCGTCAACAGCGGTGCATAGAAGAACGAAGAGGACGTGCGAGTTTATACATGTGGCCGAGCACCAGAATTTCCTACAAAACTTGCGATTTTAATATACACAGTCTTATTCTAAAGCTCCATAATACTTCCTGAGCCCACCCAGTTCTTGACCAATTTCCCACCGTTCTTTGAGTCAAAGTTAAACGGTGAACACAAACACCTACAAGCTGCGATTGGTTGCCGCCCAGGTTACCTCAGGAAACGTATGGTTTAGAAGTGACGGTCTGTGATCCAACTGGAGGCCAAATGCTTGTAAATAAAAGCTGTAAACAATTTTCGACCATTTTGAAGGATTTTTTTACGGTATGGTTGATTATATGGTCATTAAAGTCTTTCCTTCTAGAATGACGTGGGGCCAACTTAAAAAGGAGAACAAAGAAGAAAAACCGGCCTGTTTCAATCTCTCTCATCTTCCTTGCATCACATCTTGCACCACATCTTGCACCACATCTTGCACCACATCTTGCACCAAATGGACCAACATTGCGTACGATTTAGTGTTTCTTCTTTTTCGTTGATGTTGGATGAGCTGTGAGTAAGCATAAGTGCACGGAAGAATGAAGAAGTAAGGAAGAATGTCTACGTTAGTGTCAACGTGCCACTGCTCCGACATCAAAACTTCGACGACGACCAGCACGGAAGGCACTTTGTCAGACTCTGAGAGCAGGTTGTGGAAAAGGGCGTACCTAGAAGCCGTGCGGCGAAACAGAAATGATCGTCTGCCTCAATTTCTTAAACCAGGGCGCCGAAGCACCCAGCCGTTGCATTCTGAAAGAAAAGCTCAGTGTCTCATGCCGGCTTAGGTCTCGAACGGTGTGGAATGGGACAAGCGAAATGCAATAGAACCTGCTGCTGCCTTAAAGGATGCCAGTCTCTCCAGTGATTATGTTACTGCCAGGAAGACGACAACACAGCAGGTCAGCACCCCAAGCAAAGGTAATGACGGTGTATGTGCGTTTAGAATGCCTGGAGTGGCGTTGCGAGGCAGAATGAAAGAACACCGACAATGAAATGTAATTCAAAACAATCATTTCAGCCCATAACACGACTACGCAAAGGACGAACGGGTACATGACAGGAGAGAAAGGGACAAACAAGCGCAGAGTATTGACTGTAGCTTTATTGCAAGAACGAGGCACTGTAAAAGACAGGAAAAGAGCAACTCGCCAATTCTCCCAAATTACTGTTCTTCTGAAAATGGTTTCGGCTCTCCTGACAGAAGTGTTGTTTACAAACTACCAAAACGATTTTTTTGTTTTATTTTTCATGGTCGGTGCTCTTTGAATTCTATCATGATATTTATCGACCAGACGAGCTTGCGTCTAAACCTAGATTTCACCTATGAGGGCTCTTTTTAACTTGAACGTTACTGACCAGAAGTGTGGAACTTCTGTACGCGGGAAGATAAATTGATTGAATGCGGTTTCTTCCGCAGTCGTGACTGAATGGGATACTAAGGCGACAAGATAGCTTATGCAACCAACAAGTCGACAAACTGGATCAGAGTTGTGTGTAGGGATGTTCACAGCTGGGTTAATTGGTTCGGGTGGACACCGTGATATATTGTACCAGCGGTACACGACACGGAGGGCATTCGAATAGGCATACATAACTGGTGTGGCGTGTTCGTGTCGTTGCTTGTTAGTACAACGTTTCACAATGTAGGCAACCACTCGACAACTCTTTTATATTTCCAATAGCTTCCTGAAAGAACGTAGTTTTTGAGAAGATTTCAAGACAAACGTTTGTAAGTCCCGATACTCTCAGCTGCCACTCTACGACAGCGAAATTTAACCAAACAGGAGCAGTAGATATTCGGAATGTTTATATAGCTAGAACGATGACAAGAACCACGACATCTTGAACCGACATCAGCGTATTCCAAAATGAGTAACGAAGCTACGTTAGCCAGGCTGACGGTATGTTGTAGGTATGTTGCAAGGTATGTTGCAAAGAAAAGTATCTTGCTTTGTAGATTTTTCGTGAGCCCAGAGTACAAAATGGCAAGACATTTTGTTATTGAAACGTTTATTTTAAGGTGGCACTAGTAATAGGCTTGGTTTGTAGAATTTGTGGTGTGGGCGTCAGCGTCGTTGGTTGACAGCAAGAAATAAACACGCCTTTGAGTGAAAACTCGCAATAGATCCAAACAAATATGCCAATGGAAAAGTTTAGGCATCGTTAGTGCTTGAAGCTGCTTCCAAAAGAATAAAAGCTGGAATGAGTATTGTGTAATCAGAGGAGCTCAGTTAATGCATGTGATATAATGTGGCAGAAAGAGTCCTGCTAGACGTGAAGATTAATTGCACAACAACTGAGAGCTTCATAGTCCCACGTGTTACAGGGGGCTAAGACCCTAGAGTTTCTTACAATAATACCTAGAGGGGAATCTGGCGCTAGTGTCTACGCGGGCTCCTTCAGCGGCGCTTAGACCCCCATGGAAATTATGGGAAGTACAGGCTTCGGATCTGCTTCCGATGGATCACGTTCTTGAGATTCGCGATGCCTGTTTGCTGAGTGTAAAACAAAGTGATATGAAGTTATGTCTAATTGAAACATGCTTCATTTTTCTGTATGCAAACATTATTGGAAAAGGTTTTTGTGACTAGGCGGTAGAAGTGAAACTTGGACAAATTTAACCACCACTTTATATTGCTCTGCTATTGCGTTCGAAATTTGGCATCAAGATGTAATGAACTATTCTTAACAACATTTCAAAACAAGCATTCTTGTTTTGCCCTTGAAAGTACGCAATATGTATATATGGAAACAACAGCACAGTATTAAGTGAGAAACATTTATCGCTTCGTCTTCTGCGACGCCAGGTGCGTCTGTTCGAGTGGTCTGCCCCCACAGCACCTGTCGTTTTTTTGGGAAGTCGAGTAAGAAATGGGTGGCGGTGCGTATACTTCGCGTCACCGTCGCTTTACAGTTTATTTCAACAAAATTTGGCAAGACGCACTAAAAATAAACGTGAACAAGGTGTATCTTGCACTGGCATGCGCAGCAGTGAGTGGACGACGCTTTGCCTAAAACTGTCAAACACGACTCGTAATACTCCAGCGTTGCAGTAAATTTAGAGGCTTAGCAAAGCTTTTTTGAACAACAAAGGTGCCGCTTCAGTCCTTTGCAGCCATCCCACTACCCACTCTACGCGACGAATGAAACTGAAACTGTAGAAATAGTTCCGTAGACAGTTCGCTGGCTAACGCGATCCAATCCGAAGCCTGTACTTCTCATAATTGCTATGAGGGTACACAATCGCAGTGCCAGATTCCTCTCGAGGTATTAATGTATGAAACTCTATGGCCAAGACCATCAACACTATCAGTAAAACTGCGAAAAAAAGTGAGCAATGGAGTATGTATACGCGTGATGCCTTACTGACACGCGCAGTGGGTAATTCAGATTCTCTTTCTCTCTCTCTCTCTCGCTCTCTCTCTCACACACACACACACACACACACACACACACACACACACACACACACACACACACACACACACACACACACACACACACACACACACACACACACACACACACACACACACACAAATCAGGGTTTAGTAAGCCCTGAATAACTGTTCTTGCTGTAGGCAATGTAGGGCTTAGTTAAAACCGTCAATGTTATTTATAAACGATGCTGCCAATCAAGATCGCATTGAGAACGGGGCCCGATTACGCTATCAAGTTCTACTCTTGAGATGAAACTCCGACGTCTACTCTTGAGGTGAAGTTCCAGCGCTTACTCTTGAGGTGGAGTTCCAGCGCTTACTCTTGAGGTGGAGTTCCAGCGCTTACTTTTGAGGTGGAGTTCCAGCGCTTACTTTTGAGGTGGAGTTCCAGCGCTTACTCTTGAGGTGGAGTTCCAGCGTCCGCTTTTGACGGGAAGCTCAAGCATGCTCCAACCTCTACCTCTCCAACGTAAAAAAAGTGGCACCCAACAGTCTCTTACCAAACAAGAGCACGCACTGAGAGTGGAATGAACGTCGTCTGCGCTGCGGCGCATGATTCAGTGAACGCTCTTGAAACGAAGAACACAGCGGTGCCTCTGGCGGGAGCAATGAGCACTTAGCGTACACACCAGCGCAATGACGAGCGACAAACCCTCAGCAAAAGAAGCAAGCTCCTGATAATTCGTAAGAACTGGTCAGAGGCATCAATATCTAAAAAAAAAGCTGTTATTTTCACCCCTTTTGAGTGGTCAGTGACACATGACCATGAATAGTCGTATTGAACGCATCGAATTGGTACGCAGCCAGACATGGTTTGCGTACTACCGCAAAATGGCATCCAATAAAAAAAAAACACAATCGCCTGGTAATGTTAAAAGAAGTGGAGTGCCTATCCCCCCCCCCCCTCGTCACTGATCAGAAAGATATCAAATTGAAGCAATGTATTGCATCTGCACACGTTTGGGTACTCATACTTTAGGCTGCTGCTTTTCCAGATGCACGTATTTATACGTATGTATGGCGATGCGTGTCTTTTGCACAGGGCAGTACTGGACACTCGACGGAAGCCCAGCAAAAACTTCGCAGGATGGCCAAGATTCTTTCATCAACACGTCTGTGCACACGTTCACGTTCTACGCTCTCCTGGCAGCCTGCTTTATGACGGTGTTCGTGTACTTCTACATGGTATTGAATTCATCATCCAGTAGCACGCAAGTGGGCCATATTGCCTTACGGTCTGAAAACGACACCAATGTGGGGCCCAGCGCGTCTGGGACAGCTTGAACAAATATCGAAAAAAAATTTGTATGAAAAATAGGTTACTACTGACTGAAACGCTTGCACGAGTGTTGTATTTATCTTCCATTGCACCGATCTGCAGTGATGGACTCCTGCTCAAAGTGCAAAATAAACATCCAGTGAGAAATAAGATCACCTTCTACGATATTAAAATCTATTGCAGGGCAGGCAATAAGGCAGTAACTATTCATTCATTCAATCAAAGTATTCATGAAGATAATATTGTGTTTTACATCTGGAGAGCACGATATGGTTATGAGAGATGCCGATGAGGAGGGATTCTGAAATCTTTACCCACTGGTGTTCCTTGGCATATACTGACGTCGCACAGTACAAGGTCGTCTAGCGTTTCGCCTCCATTAAACATAAAAAGAGTTTCTCCAAAATGAGGGCTTCATCGAAGCTAAATAAATGAATAGGCAGTCGAGTTAACAAAGCAATAGAACAATACTTACAGTCAACTGTAGTGCAGTCATTCAAATTTATATGCAAAGATTGCAAAAAATACGAAAACAACTGAGCCGAAGTGACCGAAATTACATAATTGATATGTTTGTACCGATTGTATGACCAGGATTCGGCCTAGGCAGTATATACCTGTGCGCCGGTACCGAAATTGCCGGCGGCGGCGCGTCGACTGCGCGGAATCCTTCGGATCGGCGGCGGGGCGGCGTGGGGAGAGGCGTGGGGTAGGATGAAGATTCAAGAGTTCGTTACGATCAAACTTGTTCCTTCAATTAAAAAAAATCAATCTTTCTCCGAGAAGGTGAAGCAGTTCAAGTGACAGCAGCATGCTAAATGTTATTTGAAATTCTGCTGTTTCAGTTTTCGAGAGGTAGCACGTGTAAACATGTTAACGCATGTTCAGCACCATGACAAAATACAATGTATGAATTTACGTGTTCACGCAATTGTTTCTTTCCGATGGCCCAGAACCGAACCTGCGCAGGTACCCGTGAGGCTCATTATTAAAATGCACGTCATCAGAGAAGCAAACAACGAACAAAAGAAAGCGAGAACAATTCTGAATTGATCTAACGGGTACAATATTTAAAAGATCAAATCACCGGGTACGGGGTGCAGAAGATGCAACGAAGGCTATGGGAACTAGAACACTCAGACTAGTGTGAACTATCTCATTTGTGCAGGAAGATGACACGATTGCAAGTGCGCTGACGTTCAAGAGGGGCTGCAATGATAAAACATGCGCACCCGAAATAGGCGAAAAACGCTGGCCATATAGCGACTAAATATAAGCAGGATTGCTTTTAAAATTATGTCACGTTTGTGGTGAGGTGTCCAAACAACGAGCGAATATTCGAGTCTCACCAATATCTTACGCGCTATCAGTCAGCACGCTTTTTTTTAGCTGCTTGACGTGCGTCGGGGACACCAAAGTTTTCGAATAGATTGCTGCACATTGTTGCAAGATGCAAGCACTGTTCTAACTTTCTTCTGAGAGTTGCATAAATGTATTTGAAAAAGAACACCCGCTAGACTTGCACCATGTTAAGTGTATGTAAAATGAAGTGGTTGTTTCTTATTTGAAAAGTTGTGTCTACAATCTTTTTTGAAGTTTGCCATGTTTCAGTCTTGTTGGAAAACAATGAAAACAATAACAAAAAGAGCATTAAGCGCATCCTGATCTTGCGTATTACAGATAGTTCTACAGATAACGCAATCTGTGCATACATTCAAAGTTTAATTTGAGTTTAACTGGTAATTTGTATTCCGTCATTTATAATGAAGATAAACAAAAGTGGACCAAGCAAGCACAGAGCCTTGACGATCATGTGTTATGGTCGTCCCATCCTGGCACGGTAGTATAGTGGCTAAGGTACTCGGCTGCTGACCCGCAGGTCGCGAGATTGAATCCTGGCTGCAGCGGCCACATTTTCAATGGAGGCGAAAATACTGGAGACCCGTATGCTTAGATTTAGGCGGAAGGTAATGAACCCCAAATGGCCAAATTTTCCGGAGCCCTCCCCTACGGCGCCTCTCATCATATAAAGGTATTGGGGCATTAAACCCTAAGAATTATATTTATTACTATGCATGTCAGATGACTTCGCACAGTTAAACGTAACAAGTTCTGAGCGCGGCAGCAAGTTATCTGCTATCCAATCAACCAGATCGGTGGCGGACAAAAGTCGGAAAAAGACAAAAGTTTGGCATGCCAGATCATGTCAAAGACCTTTGAATGGTCAATAAATAATGCATAAACCTGTTTGCAGTCGTTAGAAGTAGAAATATAATGCGTATATTGAAGCAACTATCCAACAGTAGAATAGCGAGCACGAAAGCCGTGTTATGAATGTGAAAGCATATTTCTCGTATTTAGGTATTCCACAGTGTATATAACACTTTGCTCCAAAAGTTTATATTATATAGAAATCAAAAATATTGGCCCTTAATTTGGTGTTATTTGCTTGTTTTCCCACTCAAATAGGGGCATGATGTTTGCTAGTTTCTGTCTCTGGGGAACAGCTGCAGATATTATTCATTGTTTGAGTATTACAGTAAGCACACCGTCCTGTATACTACTGTAGAATTATACGCAGAATGCCGTCCGGGCCGCATCGTTTCGAAACCTCAAGATAAGTGTGAGCTTATGGGATCCAGAAAAACTTAACTGGAGATTAGAGAAAGCAGGTGGTTTGTTGCGTGCATGCAGAAAATGGAGTGACGCATTTATCGGTAAAAAAAGAGACTTGAAGTAAATATTAAAGGTATTTGCTGTAGGTTAAGAATTTGAGGAGGTTTGGCCATCAAAATAAACAATGAAGGCATAGAAAATGCAGGTTTTATTGACCTCTACAACCAGGATGAATTTTTCGGTGCAATGCTCCTGAAGGCGTTGGTATGTCCATCACTAGTATGTATGTACGTTACCGCCTATAGTTTCATCCTTGCCAAGTACCCAAGACTTCTTTCTTGCAAACAGTCCACTACACCAAATCACCGATCCATCACTTCACCGACCACAAAGTCGTTATATTGAAGGCGGAACCGAAGCGACGTATAGCTACTATTTCTGAATAATGAATTTTCGTGTATATATATATATATATATATATATATATATATATATACAGTGTTTGTCACATCTATGATAATGTATTGGGCAATATTCGCGGATGGTTCACGATTCAGTGATGAAACCCTCCAGAACTTCACCCCACTCAATCATCATTTACTTCGTGAATATGCTGTGATTTTTTCCATAAGTGATGGTGAAGGCATTGCTAAAGTAGTTGTTCATTACGTTTCAACACATTGAATCAACATTATCATTACACTTGGAATGATAATTCTGTAACGGGGTTTATTTGCAGCGCAGAACGCAGAAAGCGAAGCAGTCAGCAGCGTCCGGCCAAGCGCAGCAAGCACGAGCTTATGCTGATGGCGATGCCCCTGATGCGCCGAGAAATGCCGCTGAAGCTCCTCTTCTTCACTACAATCGCCCTCCGCACAAAAAGCCGCCATCCTGGTGGATTAGAGAGAACAAACGACTAATGGGTCGTAATATGGCTTGAGACGAGAGACGTGGACAATGTCGTGGCCGCGGTAGCGTAGGTCTGTGGATGGGATGATGGGCTCCACGATATAGTTGACGAGTGACGTTTGCTCTACAACGCGGTATGGCCCGATGTATTTGGGAAGAAGTTTTGCGGAGCGGCCAGGCGCGGTAACAGGTGCCCGAAGCCATACCAATGAACCAGGTGGAAAGTTTGGAGCTGAACGCTCCCCAGTCTGGCGGGATTGCTGCTGCCACTGGTCCTCGGTAGAAAAAGAGCGGGCAAGCTGGTGGCATTCTTCAGCATGTCGGGCAGCTTCGGACAGAGTTGTACTTTCGGACTCATAAGGTTTATATGGAAGAATAGTGTCTACTGTATTTGAAGGTTCTCGTCTGTACAAAAGAAAGTATGGCGAAAACCCAGTAGTAGCTTGTATGGCAGTATTATACGCGTAGGTGACGAACGGGAGAACTTGGTTTCGATTCGAATGATCAGAGGCGACGTACATCGACAGCATACTGCCAAGAGTACGGTTGAAGCGCTCCGTCATGCCATTTGTCTGAGGGTGGTACGCTGTACTTGTGCGGTGCACGATTCGGCATTCGTTGAGTAATGCCTTCAAGGCGTCAGAAAGGAAGGCACGGCCTCTGTCACTTAAGAGCTCGCGAGGGGCACCATGACGCAGAACGAAACGTTGCAACAGAAACGTTCCAACGTCACGGGCTGTGGCAGTCGGCAGCGCGGCTGTTTCGGCATAGCGTGTCAGATGGTCTATCGCAACAATAATCCAGCGATTACCAGCTAGAGTTGATGGTAGTGGTCCGTAAATGTCAATGCCGACGCGATCAAAAGGTCGACTAGGACAAGGAAGAGGTTGTGACGGGTAGACTTGCCCGGGAGGTAACTTTTGTCGTTGGCACTGAGCACACGAGCGAATGAATTTCCGCACGTAGTTATACATGCCACGCCAATAAAATCTGAGTCGAAGCCTAGCGTATGTCTTGAAGAGGCCTGCGTGGGCGCACTGTGGGTCCGCGTGAAAAGCTTTGCAGATAGCAGCTCGAAGGTGGCGGGGTATCACAAGGAGACACTTGCGACCGTCAGAAAGGTAGTTGCGTCGATAAAGAAGATCATCCCTTAGGCAAAAGTTGCTAGCCTGGCGGCGGAGAGCGCGATACGGCGAAAGAGTGAGAGGATCAGAAAGAATGCTTATGAGGCCACTGATCCAGGGATCCTTTCGTTGTTCCACCGTCATGTTGCGCAAGGCGGATGACGCAAGTGCAGGCTCGAGAGAAGAGAGGCAAACGCCTTCATCCGATATGGGTGAGCGAGAAAGGGCGTCGGCGTCCGTGTGCTTACGACCAGATCTGTAACTAACGCAGATGTCGTATTCCTGAAGTTTGAGCGCCCAGCGAGCAAGTCGTCCGGAAAGGGCGTGGTGGTCAGTGACGACGTCGAATGCGTGACCATACAGGTAGGGGCAAAATTTTTCAAGGGCCCAAATAATAGCTAAACACTCTTTCTCGGTCACGGAGTAGTTAGCCTCGGCTTTCGTTAAAGTTCGGCTTGCGTAGGCGACGACATATTCATCAAACCCTGCCTTTCGTTGCGCGAGCACAGCGCCAAGTCCAACACCGCTGGCATCAGTATGAACCTCCGTGGGAGCGGCAGGATTGTAGCGGCGGAGGATGGGTGGTGAAGTCAGCAGGTGGCGTAATTTGGTGAATGCATCGTCGCATGCTGGTGACCAGGTGGAAAGGTCCTTGTCACCGCTAAGAAGGTCCGTAAGGGGCGCACATACAGAAGCAAAATTTCTAATACAGCGACGGAAGTATGACGACAAGCCGACAAAACTTCTAAGTTCCTTCAAGTTCTTTGGCTTCGGAAAATCGGCGACTGCTCGAAGCTTGGCGGGGTCAGGAAGTATGCCGTCCCGCGATACGACGTGGCCAAGAATGGTGAGCTGCCAGGCACCAAAACGACACTTCTTGAGGTTGAGTTGAAGGCCGGCGTCGGTAAGACATGCGAGGACGTGCTCGAGACGATTTAAATGGGTGTGGAAATCGGTGGAAAAGACAACTACGTCATTGCGGTAGCATAAACATGTGTTCCACTTGAGGCCTCGTAAAATAGTGTCCATCATTCTTTCAAAAGTGGCTGGAGCGTTACAAAGGCCGAAAGACATAATGGTAAACTCGTATAACCCATCAGGTGTGACAAATGCTGTTTTCGGTCGGTCAGATGCTTCCATAGGAACTTGACAGTATCCAGACCGTAAATCCAGCAAAGAGAAGTATTCTGCTCCCTGCAAACAGTCAGGCGCGTCGTCTATTCACGGTAACGGGTAAACGTCCTTGCGGGTTATCTTGGTTAAACGTCGATAGTCCACACAGAACCGAATAGAGCCGTCCTTCTTCTTAACAAGAACGACCGGTGACGCCCAGGGACTGTTAGAAGGCTGTAAAATACCCCGCTGGAGCATGTCAGCAACCTGGTCGTCAATAACACAGCGCTCCGACGCTGAGACTCGGTAGGGGCGCTGCCGTAGAGGCGTATGGCTTCCTGTGTCAATCTTGTGAGATATGTTCGATGTGCGACTGAGGCCAAAAGCGTGGCTGTCAAAAGAAGTATGAAACTTTTGCAGCAGGTTCACTAACTGGCTTCGTTCTGAAGAAGACGTTGCGACTTCGATGGAGCGGTGGAAAGCGTCAAGGAGTGACTGGTCAACAACAGAGTCAGAAATGAGTGCGCTGAGGTCCGTAGAAACTAAACTAGATGGAGCGTCAAAAATGCGACGGGCGGCGATCGGATGCACGTGACCGAGACATTCACCATAGAATAAAGGTAAAGGCCCTTCTAGCGTATTGTACACGAGCGTCTTCGTGACGCCATGGTGGAGAGTAAGGACAGCAATGGGCAGTGGAGAACAGTTGCGTTGAATGAACAGGGCAGAGGGCGTAAATAAAACATCACCGTCGGAAATAGCGTCACACGACACAGTCACCAGTAGAGAAGAGCGCGGTGGTACGGTGGTGTCGTCGGAAACAGACAGTTTATAATACGGCAGGGAAGCTTCGACGGCGTCAACATCAGGAAGTGCAGATAGCTCAAGTTCAGCGCGACAGCAGTCAATGACGGCATTATTATTCGCAAGGAAGTCCCAGCCGAGTATCATGTCATAAGGACACGAAGGCAGCACTACGAATTCGACGATATACACAATCCCTTCGATGACGACTCGTGTGGTACAGGCTGCGAGAGGTGTTACACTTTGTGCGTTAGCCGTTCTAAGAGAGAGGCCGGATAATGGCGTCAGAACTTTGCGGAGTTTGCGGCACAGGTTGATGGAAACGACGGATAGAGCGGCTCCGGTGTCGACAAGCGCCATGACGACGATACCATCGACTGACACTTCAATGACGTTAGCTGGACAGGGGCATGGACTTGTGCATGGCGACGGGGACGCAGTTCGTGCCTCGGGAACTGCGGCCGTTAGTTTTCCTGGTCGGTGGGTCCGGAACGGCGACGCATAGGGGAAAGCGAACGTCGACGTGGAGATTGGGTGCGGCGGGTAGGGCCGTGTGGACGATCAGAAGAAAAGGAAGAGGAAGGAGGGCTTGAAAGCGTAGAAGAAAACTGAGGGTCGAAAGAGGGCATCCGTCGAATGTTCTGAGCAGCCTGGCGACGACGACAATAACGTGCCACGTGGCCAACACCACCACAAGCAAAACATATGGGACAGTTGTCGTGGGTCCGCCATTGGTCGGAGTAGACTCCTCCTTGCGGCTAGGGGGCAGAAAACTGCGGCTGAGGTGGTATCGACATAGGCGGCGGTGAATAGATCGGCGGCGAAAAAGGCGCCGACGAATACGTAGGCGCTGGCTGGAACGCAGGCTGCTGAGGTCGAGCAACGGCCTCGGCGTACGTGAGAGGTGCGGCGACTGGCGGAGGTTCACGAGCGGGAGGAAGAACTTGTGCGACCTGGTCTTGAATGAAGTCGCGGAGTGTAGACGTCAATCTGCGTGGTTGATCGGGTACGCAGGACATCAAAGAGAGCTGACGAGCGACCTCAGCGCGGATGAACTCTTGGATCTTGGAGAGAAGAGGGGCATGGTCTTCTCCTATGCCAAGGGTGGACAGGCTGGACAAAGAGTTGTCGAGCACCGAGGGACGTCGGGTGGAAAGACGTTGCCTGCGCAACTCGTCAAAACTCTGGCATAATTCGGTTAGCTCTAGGACAGTGCGAGGACTCTTAGAAAGCAACATTTGGAAAGCATCGTCCTCAATGCCCTTCATGATATGCTTGATCTTAAGCTCTTCGGACATGGACTCGTTGACTCGCTTGCAGAGGTTCAGAACGTCCTCAATATAGCTTGTGAAATTTTCACCAAGCTGCTGGGACCGAGTATGTAAGCGTTGTTCGGCACGGCGTTTGCATACCTTAGGCTGCCCGAAAACTTGTGTGAGGCTCGTTTTGAAGACCGACCATGTAGGGAGTTCCGCTTCGTGGTTTATAAACCACAGCTTGGCCACATCCGACAGGTAGAAGGAGACGTAGGCCAACTTGACAGCGTCATCCCATTTGTTGTGAGTACTCACTCGCTCGTACATTTAAATCCAGTCGTCAACGTTCTTGTCTTCTGTGCCTGAGAAAACAGGGGGATCTTGCAGACGCAGAGAACCGGCGCAGAGAACAGTAGGCGGTGCCTGTGGAGGAGTTGGAGCGGCGCTTGCGTCGGTAGGCATAGTGGATGGTAAAATGCGATTCCGAAGCTCCAGGGTGATCGAAACCCAGCAGAATCCACCACTTGTAAGGGGGTTTTTATTTGCAGCTCAGAACGCAGAAAGCGAAGCAGTCAGCAGCGTCCGGCCAAGCGCAGCAAGCACGAGCTTATGCTGATGGCGATGCCCCTGATGCGCCGAGAAATGCCCCTGAAGCTCCTCTTCTTCACTACAATTCTTATGTAAGATGGCTGACATGTGTTATCACTTTATGGTAGCATGAGTGCCTTAGGGCCCATTCAATATATTTTTGTGGCACCTACTTTGATAGGCATTATCAGAAAACATGAGAAGGAGCGAAACTACATTGCCAAATCAGCTACAACACTCAAACTTTTCAACAAATGATGCTAAAATGTACAGTACGGAATGGCCATCGACTTAAAAAAAAGTTACAAAACAGATTTCATCTGAGGTTCTTGAGAAAAACACGGCAAGTTTGAGAAAACCTTAACAGCTTTATGGTCAGAAAATCTTTCGACAACTTCAATAGTTTACACCGTGTGATAAGGTTGCGGAGCCCCATAATGAACTTAGGCTGCAGCTAACCCTTTCTCATCTGAACTCGCGAGACTTAAACCCTAGTGTCTGGGAATACGGTCTCTCCCGGGAAAAAATGAAGGTTTCGTACAGACATATTTATTTTAACAGTTTCTAGTAATGTAGCTATTTCTTTTCTTAAAACCGCCACATATGCCTTAAAACGAACCATTGACCAATCAAGCTGTTTGACAACAGCTTTTAGCCGATTGTATCCGCCATAATCTGTACTTCTAGAAGTCAACAATATAGATCTGTGATAACTAAATAAAAGGCACGAGGTGCGTGCCAAACACGCAAGTGCGGCGACGGTGCACAAAGAAAGGAGTCACCCAAGGGCATGCCCACGAGACACGTAGACGCAAGAGATTGGTTGGAGAAAGGCTCGTAGCACGCAACTCGAGCCGAGAAGAAAAATTCTAGAGGTGGAGCTGGCACTGGGTGTTGGGACGCCGAGCTGCGAAGACATGGGAAACGAGCGTCGCAATCGTGACCACCCGGTTCTGAGGATGCCGGTGAAGAGGTTCGTGGAGAGGACGTCCATGTCGGAAGAATCAAGTGAAGCAGCCTGGACTTGCTGCAACCTGTCACGACAGTTCCTGAATGAACTGCAGCTCCTCCACTTCGAGACATAACGTATGCGGCCCGCACCACAGACAAGACGCAGTTGACGAGCTAGGCGTAGCCTAAATGAGCCGGAGAATACGACAAAGACCGGAACCAACCGGCAATGGGGTCGAGTGGCTCTTTCGGCGAAAGAAGGTGGCGACGGTAGGAACTTGAGGAAGACGTCAACAACAGAAGCAATGCACCGTCGACACAGCAAGGCGTAACGAGTCTCAACGCGACGAGCCATAAGAACAATCCAGTGTTGACGCCATTTTCGCTTAGGGCTAGCAATGGATTGGGACTGAGCCACAGTCAGTATGGGTTAGCCCATGATTGCGGAATGCTATTGAAGAATATTAAGTTATTGATTGGTGTTAAGTTATTGATTTTTATTCGAGTTTTGCGAATGTTGTCGAGTGTCAAGGCAGATTATGTGTATTATTCTTTCCGTTTTGGGTGATAAGGTGGGTTTGTCTTGCCGCACTCGTCGCTCCCTCGTCGCTCTCTCATATATATCCTACGCAAGCGCTCGCTAGATGAATTTGTGACATTGAATTGGCGAGCCTGCCAGGATTACTTGTAAATGAGAATTCAATGTCGCGAATTTCTCTAGGGAGCGCTTGCGTAGGATGAATTTGAGAGAGCGATGTGGGAGCGACGAGTGTGGATAGACAAACATACTTTACGACCCAAAACGAACAAGAACCATACTCCAAATGCGCTTTAACACTCAATAACATTCAAAAGCTCGAACAGGAATCGATAGCTTACCAACAACCAATAACTTACTAATCCTCAATAGCATCCCGCGTACATGTGCAAACCCAAACTAGCTGTGGCTCAGTCGCAATCCATCACTAGCCCTAGCCGCCAGCCCCAAACCAATATGGCGTCAACTATGGAATATTCTTATTGCTTGCCGTGTCACGACTCGTCACCCCTAGCTGTGTCGACTGTGCGTCGCTTTTGCCGTCGACATCTCCCCAAAGTTCCGACCGTCATCGTCCTATTTCGCTTTTTCAAATTTATCCTACGCAAGCGCTCGCTAGGCGAATTCGTCACTTTTAATTGGCGAGCCTGCCAGAATTAAATTTAATAAAAATTAAATGTCACAAATTTTTCTGTGGAGCGTTTGCGTAGGATCAATTTGATAGAGCAACGTGGGAGCGACAAGTGTGGCAAGACAAGTACACTTTACCGCCCAAAACGGTCGGGAACCTTAAACAGAATTCGCGTTAACACTCAATAACAATCAAAAGCTCAAATAGCAATCGATAGCTTAAAACAGCCAATAACTTAATAATCATCATTAGCAGTCCGCGTACATTGGTAAACCCAAACTAGCTGTGGCTCAGTCCCAATCCATTAGTAGCCCTTGCCGTTAGCCCTAAGCCAATATAACTTAAACTATGATTGATTGATTGATATGTGGGGTTTAACGTCCCGAAACCACCATATGGTTATGAGAGACACCGTAATGGAGGATTTAGGAAATTTCGACCACCTGGGGTTCTTTAACGTGCGCCCAAATCTGAGCACACGGGCCTACAACATTTACGCCTCCATTGGAAATGCAGCCGTCACAGCCGGGATTCAATCCCGGGACCTGCGGGTTAGCAGCCGAGTACCTTAGCCACTAAACCACCACAGCGGGGCGTTCCGTCAACTATGAAATATTCTTATGGCTTGTCGCGTCGTGACTCGTTGCCCCTGGTTGTGTCGACAGTACGTCACTTCTGTTGCCGACGACTTCCCCAAGTTCCTATCACCATAGTCCTCTTTCGCCGAACGAGTCACTCGACCCCATTGCCGATTGGTTCCGGTCTTCATCGTATCTTCCGGCTGAATTAGGCTACGCCTACTCGTCAACGGCGTCTTGACTACAGTGCGGGCCGCATACGTTCTGCCTCGAAGTGGAGGAGCTGCAGTCCATTCAGGAACTGTCGTGACAGGTTGCAGCAAGTCCAGGCTGCTTCACTTGGTTCTTCCGACATGGACGGCCTCTCCACGAACCTCTTCACCGGCATCCTCAGAACCGGGTGGTCACGATTGCGACGCTCGTTTCCCATGTCGTCGCAGCTCGGCGTCCCAACACGCAGTGCCAGCTGTGCCTCTGGAATTTCTCTTGCTGGCTTGGGTCGCGTGTAACGAGCCTTTTTCCGACCAATTTCTTGCGTCTACGTGTCTGGTTGGTGTGCCCTCAGGTGACTCCTCTCTTCGTGCACCATCGCCGCCCTTCCGCGTTCGGCACGTGCTTCGTGCTCTCATTTACTCATCACAATATCATAGCGTGTAGAAAGGTAAACAAGCCGTTCGCCGATACCTGCTGAAATAGCGCATGGGCTAGCGCGTGCTGGCACGCGCGACCATACTCTTATAATGAAAGTTCAAAATTACACTTCGAGCAACGCAGCCCCGTACTTGAGTATCTCTTCATACTCCTTCGACAAGGAAAAAAAAAAGAGGGCTTTTTTTCTGGTTGAGGAACAATCGATCACTAGCATCACACGCTTATTGATGTTGTCTCATACCACATTCCGAGCGATGGAGATGAATAGCTTGTTTGATTTATGTTTCAGAAGAGTTGTTCGCTAGCACTCACGAGATTTTATCCGCAGGAACAGCATAGAGTGAACGTACAAATGCAATTGCTTTAGACTTTATAAAGAACATGACAGAAAAAATGAAAGCCGGTAAAAATTGTCTACATATCTCTTCCACAATCAAAAAAATATACGAAAACCATTCAAGTGGCGTGGCTTTTTTAATAGAAAGCTGTGTTGTCTTGGTTGAATTTGTCTGCTGAGAAAATGTAACATTTCGGAGTCGTTTGCTCTAGTTTCATTCTCCATTACGCTGCACTACACTCTCTTCACTGAAATTTTTACATGCTGTTGAACATTTGTCTTTATAAATCACGTGTGCAATGTGGGCGCTAAGCGTTGGGCCTGTCAGGATTTCGTGCTTGTGGGCTCAAATGTTATTGCAACTTGCACAGTAGAAAACTCACAAAAAGCGGCTAAACCACAATTTCATCGCACGTGATAATCATGCGAGACGCGAGAAAGAACGCGGGGAGGGGTGAATGTATGGCAAAGCAGGCTAGAAAAGAATGTACAACTGATAGTTCTCGTACATGGACCATTCTAAAATATGTACCCTGACCACGTCGCCTGGATCACCTTTCTGGCATCTCGAAGGGTGCCGAAAAGAATGAGAAAGGCCAAGGGAGAAGAATACGCCCGATTGTGTATTGTCAGAAGCTGTTTTAGGGCCCCGATATAGACAGGGCATCCAAACAAAGACACTAGAGACCAGTCACGACCGCAAATGCCGCTGTGAGAAATCAAATCTGCAGGAAAGATGATGAAGTGGCGTATTTCGTGCCCAGATTTCCCGCTCGGGTTAAAATATGAGAAACGGCGACACGCAGCAATTATTGCGTGGCGGCGTGGTCTCTTTCGGAACTTCAGTGGTGGCGCGAATGGCGTGAGCGAAAATGGGCGGCGGCTTCGCTCAGCTTCAACATGGCAGCTGACATTCAATAGAGATGCACGAAACTCCAATTGCTAAAGAAAAGGCGAGGTGCATCTAACAGTGCACACTTTGCGAATATTGCAGTTCATCCTGCATGGACACGTATATTGCACGAGATTTTTTTTATTTTCTTTTCAGATATACTGGGCCGGAAATCATGCTATGGCTTCGCAACGGCCTTTTTACGCCAGTTAGTTCTTCCGGCAAATATACCGCATTACGATTTCAGTACATTGCCCCTCGCCCTTCTCTTTGGATAAATGAAACTACGTTATTATACTTACATCAACAAGGAATGAACATGTGGCAAGCAACTACGCTTTTAGTATCTTCGAAATTCAGGGAATCTGACAACAACCGTATGAACATAAAGAGAATAATAAAATTAGTTTTGTTTTCCCAATATATATGCGTAAAAGGCTACCGATACGACAGCGAATAACATCTTTGTATCATGTCATTTAGCCAAATAAACGAAGCTTATGACGGCACATGATGTAACGCCGTATTGAAAGTAACAGGACATAGATACTGGTCAGCTGATCGTTGTAGAGGGGTCAACTCAGACGTCCACAACGACACGGGCTCGAAAGAGGCTCTGTAGGCCCCTTCCGAGCATCCGCAGAGCCCCAATGATGCATTTGGATTTTTTATTTTTGTTTATCACCGCGGATGAAAAAATCAATTTGGCTGTCAAAAGCACTTTGAAAGGTCTGGTTCAAAAAAAAAAAAATGGCCCCGCATCTGCATGTTACACCGCAAATGTCGAAAGACTTGTTCACTCTCTCCGTCTTGCGTGACAAAGTCATGTCACACGTGAAACATGAGTGCTATCTGGCAGTTATCCTGGAAAACTGGGCGCGCGCTGTGCGCGCCCGTCTCTGAGATGATAAGGTGTAGAACACAAGGCGACGGGTAGGTGCCACCACCAGGTCGTCTTAGCAGAGCGTTGGAAGCACTTGCCGTTTCGTGAAAGCATTGCATGGCCAGAGCAGCGTTATAAAGAGTACGATCCTTAAAATTACCTATGTATGACTTTTCCAGTCAAAAATACACTCACAATGTTAACATTGTTATGGTGCCTGAGATATGCGCAATAATTTCTTTTTATTTGGCAATCGCAGAAGTATGAACGCTGAACCTTGAGCTGAATATTGGATCGCTGAATATTGGTGAGCACTGCGGATGGGGTTGGCCGTTCGAAGTATCGTTTATTCACTTTGGTGCCGTTTAAGGTACCGTAAAGGGTGAACAAACACACAAGTGTACAGACAGACAGACAAAAATTTTTGCGTTGAAAGGGCCCCAAAAAAGACTATCGTCTTTAAAAGCGAGCCGTTCTTGGTAGAAACAAACTACGAACCAAAAATAGGCTTCACAGCACAAGATTCGCCGATCCTGGTGATTACACCTTCCTGCTGCTGTACAGATGGCAGCGCTCCTAACGGCCAAAGAAGTTATCTCTGCCGCGGGCATCAAGAAGGACGGAAGCTGCAAGAGAGGTGCGTAATTGGTGTGGCACATTTTCACGCGTGGCCCGTTGCAAACTGCAGATGTCACTTGTGCTGTTCCGAGCGTGACGCAGCGTCGTTATAGACGTGTGCGTTGACCCCTGTATACCAACAGGACTGTCTGGTTATCGCGTCCACCAGCAACTCGCAGATTATCGTGATTTTGACGCAACATCCGTAAGCGAATAATGAAATGTTATCTAGTGTTTTGCACTTCACTTGAAATGTATTATTACGAGGCATGCCGGAGTAGATAGCTCGGCGAATCGCAAACATGTGGCGCTCTTTAACGTGCACAGTCATCCTACAGCACCGGACTCCCGGACATTTCACCGCCATTGCGTTTGGAATCGAACACGCTACCTGAGTGTCAACAGACAAGAAACCTGACCACTGGAACACCGACGTAGGTCAAACAGAGTATTCGAGCACTCTGAAGAGACACTTGCGCAACCAATGTCCCTGGCACTGAACAGTGACCGACCGCAATCACTATACTGACGGTCTCTTGCGGTAACATTTTAACTGACGTGCATTTCGCGGTGGTGATATCATGACACGTGTGAACGCAAAAACGTTTAAACCCATACTGTGAATAACAAAGTCACACTGCACGAACTCGCCAACGACAAATGATTCAAAGCAGATGCCGAGACAAAAGCTGATCTTGCGGCAGATTTTTAAACAGAAAACACTATAACTGGATTTACCAGTGAGCTCAGTTGAAAAAAGTAAAGCATTGCGTTGTCGCTATTGCGGAAGGACACTACGCCATTTATTTTATTTACTTGTTTGCGTTGATATACAAAAAAACGACCCTCTGGTTTGATTTACCGAATAAAAGGTTACTGCGTCTCCATGGCGCAGCCTGAAGAATAGGGGGCATCTCAAGAATTTAACTGTTACCGCTCCAAATGTTTTTCCTTTGTTACTTGATTTGCATACATGCACACACGCACGAACATAAACGGTAATTACGGCGTAAATGTAGCGCGAAAAAAGACAAGGATAAGAAAGTACACCACAAGTGCTTGTGGCGTAGACTTTCTTGTACTTGCTTTATTCACGCTACATTTAAGGCGTAATAAATCAGGGCCAACTTGCTCACCTTTCCGCTTTGATAAAATAATTTAACGCCCCGCCCCCTCCACCTAGATGAAAAACGGTTCTGTCTACGCTACTGTTACGTTTAATTCCAGTATTTACATTACTGGACGAACGAGATGTTCGGATTATTAAAGCTACTTCTTTTCCAGAGTTCAACTTTTCGAAAGTGGTCTGATGCATTTGGTAAAATACCGATTACTATAGGTTAGAGTGGTGCATGTACACAAAGCACTCACCGAGATTCGACAGCGCTTCGCTCCCCTCCTGCTGCGCGAATCGGGCGTGGTGGAATCACCTGCTTCCCAAGGCACCAAACAACACGGCAGCATGTCTTGGGTAGAAGTTGAGACTAACTTGACGCAAGGAGGGGTTGCCGAAATACAGTGGTTGCTGACTCGAAGAGCGAAGCACCCGGAAGGGACATTGCATGGAAGGCTCATAAGCATGGGGGCTAAGATCTTGAGCGTTCCTGGAAGGCAACAATAAAAACCAATTAAAATGGGTTGGTGCATGGGAATACAATCGTCTTCGAAGTAGGGTAGACACAGGTTGTTTTACTCCGTATGCCTACTTCTCCGGTGGCTTATACCTGCTATACTAGCTCGGTCGAGAAAGGGCTCGAATTGAAAGTCTTCTTTGAAAGGGGTCCCAATGTGATTACGACAGGTGTGCCACTTCCGCGCACGCGTTTAGAATTATGTTTAATCAGTGCGCACACACGAAGGCATCAACAACTGGAGACACAGGCGCTTGTATCATCAGTTATTTATGCATTCGTGAGCATGCGCTTTTGGAAGGTTCAGCTACATCAGCTAGCCCAAATCGCTCTGATGCTCCAGCGTTATGCACGCGAACAGCGTTAAATGACCCGCGCAAAAGGGATATATTCTCGCAGTGTTCAATTTGTGGACATGTTTGATTCGCCAGGGCACGTTCAGTTATGCCGAAAACGGTGATTCATGACGTCACAGCGTGCTTGATCACGTCGCCACACCAAACCCGCCTTCACATTCCCAGCGCCAAAAGAAACAAAGCGGAGAAAATGTAGAGTAACAGCACTGTCAAACAAACTTCACAAGTCTTGCATATGAATTTGTTGAGATGTTTGAAGAGCGGTGCAGGGAATGCGTAAACACCTTTCAGGAGCGTCAGGCGAGTGGCGGCAATGTTAAACCTATTTCAAGGGGGAACGTGATAAGAGTTATTGCACGGCCTCTGAAATGTGCGTCTAAAAGCGGGTCTCTGAGAGCAACATTCATTGTGGCGAAACGCATTCAGTCATTCTAATTCGTGTCGAGAGCTGTGAAAGCTGCTTGGCGTCATAATGACGTTGCGGAAAAAAGACCGGAAATAGGTGGCGTGCTGCAACCATGCAGGGAGGCCAAATGGGGCATCGCAAGAATAGCTCCCCAAGTGTCGCTAGTGCTTTAATCAGTGTCCTTCCGCAGTGTTAACCCTGAACGCAATCCTGCTCACCAAATTTTCTGCATTTATCAGATTACGCAATCATGATCAATAGAATCGCTTTTATAAGTACACAACGAATGGTCTGGTTTTCCTCATTCACCTCACGAGGTGTTATGTCACAGTGTACTACGTGCAGAAACACAGATGTGATCACAATGCGTGCCGTATAGTGAACGACTCCTGATTAACTTCAGCTTCTCGAAAATCCTTAACAGGGCTTAATCAACGTGGCCTAAATCTTCCCTGCAGTTGGCCACACCGAAATGCTACCACTGGTGTTCGGAATTGAGTTACCGTCCGAGGCTTTTGCAGCGCGGCCTCTCGCCTGCTCAGTTAGTACGGTGAGGGTTGTCATTTGCCTCGATGAGGTCCTCAACATGTACTGATTAAAAAAAAAAGTCCTCGCAGTTATTTACACTTCGAAAGTTGCACCTGAATCTGTGAGAAGTCTATATTTAACCTGTACCCGAATGCTGCAACGCCATGACGGTCACCTTTATAGCGTCAGTGCTGTGGCTACAACAATAGTGGCAATTTAGCAGCGGCATTTTCGCGCATACTAAGCACCCATGTTCGGTATACTTACTTCTGTAGGCACGACCACCAATTTGTTGCAGGGGTTACAGCACTGGGCTGCTGAATACATGGTCGCTGGGCCGATCCCGGTGGTCTCAGTTCAATGGAAGCTAAACGCAAGAGGACCATGCACAGTACTTAACTCACCTGTCTAGAGTGACGGATGCCGTGCGCGGAACAGTATGAGCGACGTCTGTAGTCGTTGATACGCCACACCTGACAATGTGGTGCACCAGTGACTGCTTTGGCTGTTGAAAGTGCTCTGAACGATATAGCGAAAAAAAAAAAAGAAGAGCAAGCAAAAAAAAAAGAAACCATTCTCACTGTGATATGACACCACAAATCGAGAACAAGTTTGGAGTATAAAAGGGACGTATCGGGGAAGTGGTTTCTTTTTATTTTTTCCCGATACTATAACCTTAATAGCATGCTTTGACGGCCTAAGCAGTCATCGTGGCCGTGGAGATAAAGAAGAGTGAAAAAAGCAAGGCAGATCCATCACTGGCGCCACGCATGCTCAGATGCGGGGTATTTACGACTGCAGGTGTCAATCGCCCTCTTCCGCGCTCGACGTTCTGTCATTCTAGATAAAAGGATAGATCACTGGGCTGCACTCAATGCATGTTACATGGGTCCATCTCCGGGCCTGTTGTATCAAAACCCAGGTAAACAAACTTAGCAGGCTGCAGAAGGGGAATACTGTGTTCTAAAGCACCGTCGAAAAATACTCTTGGTGAAGGCGCCATTCTCAGCGCCACAGTTTTTAAATGCCAAGCATTTCTTCGTGAACGTCAGCGACTTTGAGCGTATCTATCTATCTATCTATCTATCTATCTATCTATCTATCTATCTATCTATCTATCTATCTATCTATCTATCTATCTATCTATCTATCTATCTATCTATCTATCTATCTATCTATCTATCTATCTATCTATCTATCTATCTATCTATCTATCTATCTATCTATCTATCTATCTATCTATCTATCTATCTATCTATCTATCTATCTATCTATCTATCTATCTATCTATCTATCTATCTATCTATCTATTTATCTATCTATCTATCTATCTATCTATCTATCTATCTATCTATTTATCTATCTATCTATCTATCTATCTATCTATCTATCTATCTATCTATCTATCTATCTATCTATCTATCTATCTATCTATCTATCTATCTATCTAGCCGCCTACGACTTTTACCTATCCTGGTCGTTTAGATAATGGTATCGATACTAAACTTAGTATGCCATAACATGACTGCATGAAGAACATATTTAACTAATCAAAACATGAAAATCATGAAATGTGTGTCATGTAGTAATATGACTACATGCCACGCTCATGATGCGCTCGCGGCTGTTTCGCTAGCGTCACATATACAGAATTTGGTATTACGGTACGTGAATGAATGATGAAGGTATGTGACTGGTGCAAACATGATAATTATGAGATGCATGTCATGTAACAACATGACTGTATGCCACGCTCATGATGCACTGGCGGACGTTTCGCTAGCTTCACCTATACAAAATTTGGTATTACGGGTCGTGAATGGATGGCGGAAGTATGGTAGTAGTGCAAACATGATAATCATGAGATGTGCGTCATGTGAGAACATGACTACGTGCCACAGTCAAGGCGCCAATACATTTCGACGTGACGTGGTGCGCGTGCTCACCGGCGTTCATTTCGTCGCGTCACGCTGGTGTTGCCACTCCAGGCTCCGGTACTGCCATATACTCACATGCGCGCGCCGCACCCTGTTGCTTTGACGCATGCGCGTTTCAGCGCATCCGGCGTCCCTCCGTCACGAAAACAAGGAGACGCAGTGTTGTCTGGGTAACGCATCTGCGCGAAATGCAGCATGTCGCATTTCGCGCCGGGTGCCGTCGGGCCGCGACGACTGACGCTGCATGGTCGTGCCGGTCGCACGTGCATGGCGTCGGACTATGAGTTCTCGCGTTTTGCTAACGTTGCGTTGCTGAGCCCAATGTGCGTGTGCGTCAACGCTATTTCGGCCCTTCATGATGCACTCGCGGGCGTTTTGCTAGCTCCACGTATGCCAACTTTGGTGTTACGTGACGTCAATGGATGACGAAAGTAAATGACTGGTGCAAACATGGTAGTCAGGACGCGTGTGTAATGTAAGAACATGACAACATACCACGCTAATTGCGCGCTCGTGGCCGTTTCGCTAGCTCCACATATACTAAATTTGGTATCACGTAACGTGAATAGAATACGAAGGTAAACGACACATCCATACATGATAATCATGACATGGCAGTCAAGTACTGCATCACTGACCTCCACCTCGTAAAGTTCTGCTCACTTTAAAGTCACATATAAACCTTTCTGATTCGCACTTCGCATATAATCAATTACTACTGTACGTGAGATCTGCCAATTTCTTTCTTTAGGGGCGAAGCTCCTTATAGTCATACCTTGTGACTAGACACGCGTAGCCGACAGTAGAAGAGACGTGAAAGAAAAGTAGGCAAAAGGAATGGATGACCATTTCTCGTCTCATTTCCTAGATAGTGTTACTCCGCCGCTAGACTCCGACTGGCTGCTGCGCGCGCTTTACCGTGAGTGCCTCGCTCAGTCTCTTGGATAATAGCCTGCGTGGCGAATCGTTGGTCGGCCATGGACGAAGCAGAGTGGTGGGCGCGTTGAAGACGCTTGCGCTCGGCTTCCTTAGCTCGCGGCTCGTCGGTGTTACCTTGCGCGCCGTCTGCATTCGTGAACGCGATCGGACGCATGCACGGACGGACGGACGCTTCGCCCCACTCATCATCATTTACTCCGTGGATATGCTGTGGTCTTTTTTTGATAAGGAGCAAGTGTAGGTGATAATGAAATGCTGCGGATATAACCCTGGCTGCTCTGCAGGCCACGTGCTCGCGTGTGCCCTTTTTTATGGGATGACATTGTACATACCGGCCACTTCTGTCGTCGACGTCACGACTATATGAAATTATTGCCTGGAACACTTAAGCACTAATAGGTACCCATTCAACAGCAGCGCGAAATAAGGGTAAACTTGGCCGTTTCCCATGCCCACCATGAGAACTTCCAGAATCGTTTTGAGACTCAAGCGACGTGTGAATATTACGCGATCTACGTTTACTTTGAATAATGGTTGCTATAAGCTGCGTCATGCTCCTCTTAAGAGACGACGTTTTCGTTTGTCAGGAGTGTGCTAGCGAAGGATTTTTTTTCTTAAATTCAAATATGGGCTTAAACAAGGCGAATTCGATGGCTGTTCGCAAAAAAAGACTCTCTTTCCGTGTTGTTTAGCGAGCAAATATCGGGGGTGAATGATGCCTATTAGGCACTACGAGATAGGTATGCGCAAGCGCCTTACGCGCAATGTATAGCACAAGTGAGTTATTGTGCTTGGAACGTACTGTAACTCCAATACAAGCGGTTTTTATGCCTCATCTATTGCCCTACCATCGATATAACAAAAGTTTCAACTGTTGAAAGTATGTCCAAAATGACCAGCTTGAAAAGCTCCAAGAATATTTTTACAGATGTCGAGATCTGAAACCCTCGAAAACACACAAGCAGTTCGTTAATTACAGGGACCTTTAGCTGACCGTATTCGGCCTCACGCTCCGCTCAGCCAGTCGGTGGGTTGCGCAGTGGCGCAACCACTGACTGGCTATACGGTCAGGCACCGAGCCTGTGAGCGGACCGTCGTAGCGAGCGAAGGATCACGTGACGCGAGGAGAAACAACCAAAATGGCAACCTCCTGTGCCGCGACTTCGCGCTGCTCGGGAAGTGTAGTGGTTGTTCGGCAAGCACCCACGGCACTTCAAGACACACAAGTATCTGTGCCTCCTCCGAGAAGTCGTCCCAGCATATCCATTCGATAATACACGCATGTGGGGTGAAGTTCCCCGAAGCAATCTAGAGCTGACACTTAGGACCATATGGAGTATCTCAGGATGCCTCTTTGGTACTTCCGTCAAAGGGACTCCGCAAATATTCAATAGCAAGGGACTTTATGTAACAATAGCAACAATTTAGTGTTTAACAGCAGCTACTTTTCCATTTATTCAGAAAAAAAATTGAGTTTGATTTTCCGCAAGGCAACGTGGTGAACGTGCTGCCTCGGAGAAAACGTTTGAAACGCGTTTGGGCTGCCTTGAAGGCTTTGAAGTAATCCAGCTGCAATAGAATGTGACAAAAAATGATCATGAGTCAAACAGTAAATAATTCACACTCTTATAAAAGAGAATTTTGTATCTCTCTGCAAGATAAGAACTGCGTTTTTTTTCTTTTGAAATAACTTTTATATGCCGGTGGCGTCGCGAATGCGTCGACAGAACGACACTTGGCTGAAACTGAAAACGTGCGTTGAGCTCCGGTAACGTTGAGCGTTTGAGCGGAACGGTGAACGTGGCGCGAAAGCGGTCAGCTGAAAGTCCTTATAATAACATCTGCGGTTTCACGTCCCAAAACCGAGATATGGCCATGAGAGACGCCGTAGTTTCCGGCTCCGGAAATTTCGACAATCCGGCGTTCTTTAATGTGCACTGACTTTGCACAGAATACGAAGCTTCGCCTTTTCTCCTCTGTTAAATTACACCGCTGCGGGCGGTGGCGAACGCGCTACCGTCTGGTCGACAGCTGTGCACCATAACTATTCACCGCAGTAGATGCATAAGCATTTGGTTCACAAAAGAGTAACTGTTGGTTTGTACTTCCCAGATCTAGCTGTCTTATCATTATGAGAGACGTGGTAGTGAAAGGCTTCAGACACTTCACTACTTTAATTTTTTTTAACGTGTACCTAAAAGCATCTCTCCGCGATTTGAATAGCCGAGCATTATAGCTACTACAAACTACGGCGGATTGTTAGGAAAAAATATCAATACCGAAGTGAAGTGCGCAGTTTCTGATTAATCTAACCGCAACGTCATCTTCTGTCGCTCTTCGATTTTCAATACGAGCGTCGTCGATGTGGATGCTATATCAAGCATGAGGCTATCGGAGTTTTTTTCAACGACTGGATATAGCATAACGCATCGCAGGGTATTTTTTCTTGGGACATGTCCACGTGTGCGATCAATCCATCAACGCTTGAGCATCTGGCAACCTTTTGTTTTGCAGTAGAATATTTCCAAGCCAACTTTCAGTCATTGCTCTCCCGACTCTACCTTTGTGAAATACGTCTCCGAATCGGGACAGCGCGAGGAACCAGCGATTCCTGCGGAACAGCTTCCTTTGTGGTGTGTATGCTAAGTCTGCTCAAGCTTCGGCCGCATTGAATGATGAGCGATAAAGACATCGGCGTGGTTTGCAGCATGCTCAATCGCATGTCTGAGGCAGGTGTGCATTCGTTGACCAAAGCCGATATTTGGTGGCTGCCGAACATTGAATCAGTGCCGAAACGTCGAGCAATCGTCTCCATTTGCGACGCGATAAGATCTTTCGACAGCACGCGCAGAAGGCTTTCCGCAATCGCCTGGCTTTACTGCTGCCTTGCCGAGAAGCGGGTGCTAAAATGGTGGTATGCCTACTGTTTTGACAGTTCCTCTTCCACGGTGCTTGACCGGTTCACGCTACCCGATCGACTGGTGTCGGTTCTGAAGGTACATGATGACTGTACTGTGTGCGAGAAGGTTGAACGTGATGACGCTGTGTACGCTTGCATTATGACTGTTTTGGCGCCATCCGTCCATGCGGACCACAACGCGCTGTGCTTTTGTATTCTACGTACGCTGCCGTATGTTTTCGTGCATGTGCTAGCTAATAGGTCAAAATTTCAGTTCTTTTTCGAAAAAGCTGTTGGGCGTCCCATCGTAGAACTGCAGGCCGGACATGGTTCTGAGGACCTAGGTTGCGCCATCACAAAAGTTCACGTAGGCGATGTCGGCAAGCTTGGCCAGAACGGGAGCTGCTCTGAAGACAATGGTTTCTGCGAACTCTCGCCGACATGAATGGGGATGCTCTACGGAAGACGGCAAGCATTTCGTAAGAAACGCCTTCTGTTTTGATATATATTATTTTTTGGTAGGGGGAAGTAGGTCACTGCGGAATGCTTGTGCTTATTGATGTAGCTGAAGTGAAATGAGTTGGTGTCGGTATTGCCTTAGCGTTCTTTTGGAAAAAATATTGTGGGGCCCCTGTGCTACACGTGTTCTTGGGAGTGATTAATATATGACATCTAAGACAACTCCTGGTGGTTGTACAGACTAGTCACTGTTAAGGGGCCAGCCATATGGATTGTGAGTAAAGAACCGCAAGTGGCCGAAATTTCTGGAGCCTTCCACTACGGCGTCTCTCATAACCATATGGTGGCTTTGGGACGTTAAATGCCACATAAAATCAGTCAATATTTATGGTGCGCATTTCACTGTTTCCTTCAGCAGTGGATAGTACCGTACATGTAGGTGTCACTGGTTGTTTGGCTAGTCATGCCTGCTATGGCTGTTCGCTCTCCTGCTGACACGTATGTTATCTCGTATCATAGAGTGTAACATACTTATCTTGTATGTTAGAGTGAAAACGCAGAAAAAACTTTACAAAAATAGGGTTTATACTTGAATCTGCCCAGAACAATACTTCTGACTGCATTTATTTATTAAATGCGTTTTATAGCATATTGGCACTGTTAAATGCAGAGAGGGTGGTCTATGCACAATCATCTACAAAAAACTAAACGAATGATCTACCGAAGAAATACTCTTCACATCGTATTGCGTAGGCATCTGGTTCCTTTGAATCAACGTACGTGCTTCTTCCATCTGAGAGGGTAAAGACCAGGTGATAGTGCTGCAAATGCTACACTACTGAACTGTTAATATGTAATGGCTATCAAAAAAGTTAATTTACGCAAAGTATAGTTACTGCAACAAGTAATAATATAACACAGCCATTTCAAAATATACCAGGGCATTACAGTATCCGCAGGATTCTATACCGTGTTTCTGATCTTACTTGGTGTACCGTCTCTTCAGATCTTAAACGAGGCGTGCAAGGTCACACATGTTCTTACCAAATCTTTAATGTCGTGCGCAAATCACCTGCTAGAACTGGATAGTGTAGGCTAATTAGAGTTGAACAAGAGCTGTTGTCGATCTTTATTAGACAGTGGCGGCAAATACTGGCTAGTGTCAGCTACCGAGAACTAAATGGTGCCTTTTATACCATTGCCTCATAGGATTCCTGAGACAAGACGCCAACAAGCACCAAATGTTATTTTGGCGTACGGAGCGGACAACGTACTCTGCATCAAGTTGAAGCATGGCTGTACTGCTACGTTGGGAAGAATAAGATATGCTGGCTTTGCCTCTGCCTGCTGAAGCTATCGCTTAAAGACGGCTGTTGCCGCATGCTTGGTCCGCACCCGGGAACGGAGTAGAAGTTTTTCTGTTGAAAAGTTTCGCACAAGAACTTCCAGTCAAAACTGCGACTTTGTTCCGTGAGTGGTGGCGTCTTAGGCCAACCCAATGACGCAGTCATTTGGCAGCACTTCTTAACGTGCGTGGTTTCAAGACGTGGTGACAATGAAATGTCACTGAAAGCGTTTATGTCGCGATGCAAGAACAGCAGTGTGATTTTGATGCTTTCCACTTTTAGCGCGAAGCTTGTCGTGTTTTTCTCGATCATTCAATGAAATGAGTGGGCTAGTACTATCTGAAACATTGTGCAATGTTTCGTAACAAAGCTGGTTCGGAATGTTTTAGCCAAATTATCAATAAATGTTCAGCCAAATTTATTTATTTTATTTATTTATTTACAAGATACTGCAGGCATGGAGCCCAAGCAGGAATGGTACAGGCAGTAAGGCAATCAAGCCAAACATCCCACAGCATACAATAATTCAATCATCACACACATACAACAACAATGCAACCAAACTTATCGTAACAGCGATGATTTAAGTGGGAATGTGTGAATCGCAAAGGGAATCAAAAGGAAACAACAAGGCACTGAAAGTAAGAGAAAGAAAAACTGCAAAACATTTTTATATCCTCAGGAAAACATGTGCGTCAATAGAATCTGTCGATAGTAGGGCGGCAAACGGTAAATTGTTCCACTCACAGATTGTGCGCGGGAAAAACGAAAATTTGAAGAGATTAGTTTTGGAGAAATACGGAGTTAATGCAAGGGAGTGTGAATTGCGACCGCACCGTGTTTCCAGGCGACTAATGTAGGGGCTGTGATCAAATAAGAGCTTCCGGTTAACCATTTGGTGCAGTAATTTTAGCCTAAATGATTTACGTCGTGATTCTAATGTTGGGATACCATGTCTTTCCATCTGGGCAGAAACGGAGTCTGTTGGACCGTACATGCCATAAATAAAGCGGACGGCCCTTCTTTGAATTCTTTCGAGGCATTCGATATTGGTTTTAGTGTGAGGATCCCAAATAACGCAGGCATATTCAAGTTTAGGTCTAATTATAGAAGTATATGCTAAGTATTTAACCTCAGAGGGAGCGGTTTTGAGTTTGTGTCGTAATAAACAAAGTTTACGGAAAGCGGCAGCGCATATGTTAGTTATGTGAGAGTTCCAACTTAAGGTACTGGTTAATGTTACGCCAAGATATTTGTGTTCATCTACTTGCTTAAGCGGTTGGTCACAAGTACAATAAGAGAATTCAAGGGGGTGTTTCTTTCTAGTCATTCGGAGGTAAACTGTTTTGTCATGGTTTAATTGCATGTTTGTAGTTTTACTCCAAGAAGCAACGTTTTCTAACGCCGAGTTTAACGCAAGTTGGTCCTCGATGCTATTAATTTCATTAAAAAGTATACAGTCATCTGCAAAGAGACGTATTTGGACCGGACTGTTTATAACGTTAACAATGTCATTACAAAAAATAAGGAAAAGTAAAGGGCCTAGCACACTTCTCTGCGGTACGCCAGACGTAACAGGGAGAGCGTCAGAAGTGCTTCCATTAATGTCGACGTACTGTCTACGGTTACTTAAATAGGCAGTTAGCCAAGAGACGATGAACGCTGGAAGCCCGATTTGAACTAATTTATCGATTAATTTGTCGTGCGATACGCGATCGAAGGCCTTACTAAAATCTAAGAGTATGAGGTCAACCTGTCCCCCCTTATCAAGAACTGAAGAAGCGTGGTGAACAACTGTAAGTAGTTGAGTGACGGTCGAGAATCCCTTGCGAAACCCGTGTTGAAATGGAGAAACGATTTGATGGGTATCTAAAAATTGTGTAATGAACGTAGAAACAACGTGTTCAAGTAACTTACAGGCGGATGATAACATAGATATGGGTCTGTAGCTGGGAATTAAGAGTGGGTCGCCTTTTTTGGGAATAGGTACGATACGGGCTATTTTAAAATCAGAAGGTAGCGTGGCCGTACGAAGAGAAGATTCAAAAATAAGTACAAGAAATTTCGTCAAAGTTTCAGCATAACGACGGAGAAATGCGTTCGGGATGCAATCGGGCCCTGGCGTCGATTTGTTTTTTAATCGAAGTAACATATTTAAGACACCATTGTGCGAAACAATATTGACATCAGGGTATGAAGCTATTGAATTACTCTGTTTCAACTGAGACTGCGAAAATACGCTATGGAAAAACAAATTGAAGTGATTCGCGATTGCTCGAGGATTAGTCAATTTAGATCCGTCGACTGAAATTTCAGTTATATTTTCATTGCGCTGTCTAATAAAGTTCCAGAATTTATGTGGTTCCTCTCTTAGGAAGTTCGGTAAAGTAGTGTTAAAGTAGAAATTTTTGGCACGAGTAATAGCATTGAAAAGGGTAGCACGAATTTCGGCGAGTTGTTGAGGCACTGTACGTTTTTTTCGCAAGCGCTTGGCTTTGCGTTTAAGGTGAATTATAGATCTAGATATCCAGGGCGTATATTTAGCGGTCTTCTTAACTTTATCGGGTACGAAGTTTCGCAAACTGAATAAACACATATTTTTAAATTTATTCCAAAGGGCTTCAACATCGTGATCATTGAAATTTGGCCAGGTATTTTCTAAATACTCAGTAATTGCAGTGTCATTAGCTTTCGCAAAGTCTTTCACTTTTTTGAGAGCTGGGCAACTTTTTGCATTTTTGTAGTGAAGGGAAATGGATGCAAAAACAATTTTGTGATCTGAGAAACCGTGTTCCACAGACACGTGGTACTTTTCGAAAAATCTGGGCAAGAAAACAAGGTCAAGTAGAGAGGATGAATTGCCACAAACTCGGGTTGGTTGCTGAACTATTTGAACAAGGTTGTGTGAAAACATAATGTCGAGAATATCGTCACTGTGACAAGAATCGTGTCTTGTTTTCAAGCGGTGCCAATCAAAGTTGGGCAGATTAAAATCCCCTAGGATGAAAAGCTTATTTTTTCTGAAAGAGGCCAAATGAGATCGCAAATTTACAAAAAAATCGGGCCCAGAATCAGGCGGTCTGTACACAGCGATAACAATGATTACTTTGTTTCTGAAAGAAACCCTTAAACATAGGCTTTCGGTATCTGGCGATTGCGCTAGAAGGGATGCTTTGATACTGGTTTTTAAAATCACTGCAACACCCCCACCTCTAGTTGGCCAGTCTCTTCGAAATATTTTGTAACCTGGTGGACATAGTCATACGTTGACGTGAGCCATATTGCATGGATTTCTGACTTTATTGCCGTGGACGTTTGCACTGTCTTGTGTTTCTCGGTCCATTACACGTACAGCGAAATCCTTTCGCGAACCGCACCGCAATGTCTCGTAAGCTTCCAGACATTGTAGAACCTTACGACAGGCTTGAGCGTGTAAGTGTGAAGTATAGTTTATCCTGGAACTATTGTGGTCATCAGATTCAACACTAAATGTTGGATGCAACGTGTATTAAATGTGGACGCACCTAACCGTGGATCATATTAACTTTCGGCCCACGAATTTTCACGCCCCCATTAACGCGTAGAGTGCACTTCTCGTATCGTTAGCTTTTAATTTCCGGGTGCAAGTTCGCCCAAAAGTTTAACCTTGAACAAGCCCTCTGCTGTCTTCGTCAATGTCACGACCATGTCAACCTATTAAATATTTCGAGCTACTGCTCTGAATACTGCTTCTGGAGCGAGTATCTATGCATATCTTCTAGAGCCCATCTTTAGCTGCGGCATAGCCCAATGGCGTAGCCCTTTAGTTGCTGTTGCAGAACAGCGGTGCCGGATATTTTGAAATTAATTTATTGTCACCTGCTTTGAGCTTCTGAAATGTGACCCATTTTGATGGATTGATATTTTGTTACTCCACGTAAATTATTTTTTTTACTTCAAAGAAATCATACGACACCAAATACTGCAAAAAATTGGTGAAATGAAATGGCTAACTTTGCAACTATAAGATTATTAGAGCAAAACTAGCACAACATATGTGGAATTGTCTTGTAACGTGTACCAACCAGTACAAGAACAAGTTTTACTACTTCTTTTATACAGAATTCAGAGTGGTTTGTTTGTTCTGTCAGTATTTCATCATTTCAGTCAAACCAATTCAACGAATTTTCATTGCAGTCTGTGAGAGTTTTGCCCAAACTCTTCTACTTCCTACTTTCCTTTTCAATAAAAGAAATACTGTGCCAAAACAATTTGAGCCACACGTGTCTGAAGCATATATTCAAGATAGTACGTGAATATTTTGGTCTTTCGTATGAATAGAGAAAAAATAACTACGCCAAACACGCACAAAATCGACGCTTTGGTGAACGGAACAGTGGGGGAATCGACGACCGGGAAGCGCTCGGTAGGTGTGCTACGGACTTCTTCAGGGTTCATCGTTGTGGAACTGCATTTAGTCTAAACTTTAGAACCACAAATAGCCAGAAATATTATTTTTTTGGGGAAGTCGTAGGCTCCGAAAGACAGTTCACGTTCCTCTTAAAAGAGAGACCAACACGCCGCAAGTCTGAGCCCACTAACAAGCTAACACACACTCCTTTTAAAGACGGTAGCCTTGCTTAGGGCGCTTGAACAGAGAAATTTTGGTTTGTCTGCCTGCCTGCCTGCCTATCACACAAAATGGTTCAAAAACTCGGTCAAAGTTTAAGCAGTTGTTCCACGCCCAGCCACCTAGGAGGGGTGGCTGGGTTACCAAAGATACTCGATCAAAAAGCTTTATTGGGATATCTGACGTGCAACGTGGTTATGTAAGTACGACGTGGCGTGTTTATTTATTAGAAAGCACATAGATGCATAGTTCTAAAGACCCTAGCATTTCACAGGCTGCTCTGAAAATGCGATGTTAGTTACGAAAAAGCTTTCTGCCGACGATATGGTGCTGCCTACTTCGACAGGCGTCTACATCGGCGCACAAGTAGTGCATGCGCACAGCCATGGACTTTCCCAACAATGAAGTATTCACGTCTTACAAATGTTTCTTTGCAAACTACCATGCCATGCAGTAGCGCATCGGACAAAAAACATTGCTGGTGTGTCGTGGGGGAACGAACACATTGCAAGCCAGCAGTGATAATGTGGTAAAATGAAATCTCTTCAAACAAACCTACATTTTATTCGTCATGCCAAGGCGGGAATGGTGTGAGAACCGCATGAGGGGTAGTCGCGCATGGGACTACAACTCTTGTTGTATACGGCCGGAAAAAGACCATCGCCTATTGACATCAATTGCATGGAAGCACGCAGATACGCAGCCGATTTTCGGTTAGACGTATCTTCCGTACTCACACCCCATGCACGACTATTTACGCGTGATTTCTCGGAGGTGTGCAGTTCCTTATGTAAAGGTATGTGCACGTGCTCAAAATAAAGACGGTAGAAGCCTCGCTGCTTCATTGTGGCGAGTCGCTTTAGTTGACGTCACTGCTTTTTCGCGGAGTAAAATTTTCTACCACTACCTTGTCTTGTCGCCTAGACGATCTTGGCTCATACCCACAAGGGGGATTGGCCACACTGTACCTTATAGTAGAAATTTTCATACCATTACCTGCAACGCTGACATCGCGTCTTCTTTTCTTTTACATATGCAGAGTTTGATAGCACCGTAAAGTTTGCAGCCACATCTACGCTTCTAAACAGTCTCTATTTTTTTTAGCGCTCGTCCTCATCATCATGTTTCTTTCTTGTGCCTTCTTTAATCTCATAGTAATTTTGAGGCCCGGGCTCTACTATGATTTCGTCTGTCGTCTGATGTTGCTTGGCGTAACGCAGGCAAGACCGTGTATATAGATAGCCATCTGTGAGCAAATATACGCGCGTTTCTCACAGTGAAGCTCGTTATGTCTCGCGAAAATCCTGAGCCCGGGTTGCATAACTCAAGCAGGCCTTCGACTTCAGATGTTCCAGACAACGTGAAATGCTGCGAAACATTCTTCTTGTTCGCTCATCTCACGTTTCCAATGACGTAGAACTATTAAGGTGTATCCGTGTTTACTTGAACACAATAGGCAGAGCTCAAAGGTTTCTAATATTGCCTTTAATCTTGTCATTAATATCCAATGTCGTTTACTATAGCGCATCACGACAGGGCCTAGTATTTACCAAAGGCGCCCCAATGAGAGTCAATCACAAAGTTGTACGGACGTAAATCACGTTATTGTGTGAATTAGAGTAAAACAGATGTATCGCATGCAGTTTTTCATCTTGTATTCGTTCAGTTAGTCTAATAGAAGTGCACGCACTCAGATGTAACAAATGCGCCAATTTAGGCCGATAGATACGCGGCGCATGTTTTACATTAGGTTCCTGGAACCTCTCTGGCCGTTCATTCAGGAAGATATCAGCGCACCCGAACAGCGTATTGATATTTTAAGCCTACAAAAAAAATGTCATATTTTGTGTGTTTATTATTGCCATGCTTCCACTTATGATACTTTGTACGCTTGTATGGCACGACCCTTTCGAAGCCATTACACATCAACAACTAACGCTGTTGCAATTATTAACCAAAAAGTAGCCACTCTTTCGGCCAACATTTCTGCCTAAGTAGCGAAAAAAGCAGCAAGTAAACGTTCCGGTGTGGATCATGCGGTCGTATACCAATAAATACAAGAAAACCATTACTAATGTGAACATTTGGCTGCTTATATTTTCCGTCTAAAAGCAACATAAAAATTGTAAATTTTCAGCCTGCTTCTTCTCCCCAAAAGAAAAATAAATCTCGAAGTTGTCTGCAGGCCCAGCTTCTATGATCGCGTAATACTTGCCGCCAAGCTTGGACATGCTGCTGCTTGAGATAATAATGTTGACGTTTGTTAGGAGCGCTTCGTTGATTGAACGCTGCCGTCGCGAAGACTGAATTTTTTTTTCAATTCATTCAGTTGATTCATATACGAGCTTTAACGTCCCAGAACCACCATATTATTACTAGAGACGCCGTAGTGGAGGGCTCCGTAAATTTCGACAATCAGGTTTTTTTAACATAAACTCAAATTTGTGCACACAGGCCTACAGCATTTTCGCCTCCATCGAAAATGCAGCCGCTGCAGTTGGGGTCTCAATTCATTCAAGTTCACTTGAGTAATCATACGCATTTAACAGCTGTGCCCAAAGATGTGCTCTTTGTGCGTTGAATACCTTACTAAGCCCGACAACATTAGCATGCGCAGGCATTTTCGGACGTTCTCTGCAACTTAAATACAGTGGGCTGTTGAAGTCCATTGTACCTCCCTTCAAACTTTTGTACTGTTGTAAGTTTATCATGACTGATAACGTTGAAGTCTCTTAAATTAATCCTAGATGAATCACAAGTGCATCATAGCAAGCACTCAAAACGTGTAAGTCTTGAATTAAAAAAATACTAATTGGTTATACGTTCCGAAACCAAGTTATGGTTACGAGACACGCCATAGCGGATTGCTCGAGAAAATTAAACTACTTGTTGTTTTTTTTTGCGTGCACCTATATCTGAAGTCACGGGCGTCTATCATTTATTGTTATCCAAGTGCTGCAGGGATTCTATCCCGCGACCTTAGAATTAGGGTTGGAGTACCATGACCACTAGGCAAACATTAGGGGTCCTTTGCAAGATTGCTAAGGCACAAATAACGTACCCGGTTTCATGTGAATGCAATCATAGCGTAAGCGTTCCTGACTTTTGCACACATATTTAGGTTGCGCGAAAAAAAAAACACAGACGAGAGAGAGTGAACAGTAGGGGCGCAAACTTCAACTGTGTAAACGGAAGACCAAAGCGGCTCTATAAAAATGAACAGCCCGACACGTACGTATAAATCACAACAAAAATAAGCCAGGATACCCGTACCCATTAAAATCTACAGTGACAACGGCAAGAAACTGTAGATGGCGATAAACAATCTAACCAAGATCAACGAAGGCATGCGCAGTCGCAAAATCCAAAAGACAGTGGACTGTCCTAGAATACGACTATATTTCAATACCTAATACCATCTAACACTGGAGTTCCTTATCAAGCGAAGCCAGTGAAGGCAGGCTTACGCACTTCACTTCTAGCGATGAAGGCCTCCATAATTTAGCTTTCTATTTTTTTGTTTGACTTGTACAGGATTACTGTATCTCTTAGGTTCGGCGTACATCCGCCTTCCTACTGTTCACTCTCCTTCGTCCGGGTTTTTTTTCGCACAACCCAAATAGTTGTTCAAGAATGCACAAACTTGTCCAAACTAAAGCTTTTCTGACTTTTGTATTTCCCGCTTACAGTACTTCAATATTTAGATGCGATATCAGATACGTGGCTATCTCGCTGTGCATCGACGGGTCATGACATGAATCTGCAAGAATGATTCATAGGGCGTTTCTTCGTGGCGCGTGTACACGTGGACGAATAGTGAATGAGGGCGCTAGCAACGTTTAGCGCTACAAAAGAGAACGTTCAATATAAATTTATTCAGTCGGTCCTTTGAGCTTACCTCCGTCAAACGCGTCCGCCGCTTCGGGCAGTGCGAGGAACCAGCGATTCTCAAGGAACAGCTTCCAGCCCTCGAGCTACGCCTGTTGGACCTTTGTACACCTTGAACGATGACCGATAAAGACATTGGCGTAATATGTACCGTACTCGATCTTCGCATGAGTGAAGGGGCGGTGCAGTCTCTGACCACCGCCAATATCTGGTGGCTTCCCGACATCCAATACGAACCAAAACAAAGAGCAATTGGCTGCATTCGCAAAGCACTGACAGGTTTCGACGGCGTTCACCACAGGCTTTTGGCTATAGCCTCGCTCTACTGCTTCCTTGTGGAGAAGGAGGTGTTGGAATGTTGGCATTTGTACAGCTTCTGCAGTGTTCCCAGTACGGTGATTGACCGGTTCTCCCTGCCTGATAAAATGGCGCGCTTTCTGAAGCAGCTGAACGATTCTACAGTGTGCGAGAAGATTGAGCGCGAAGACACTGTGTACGCTTGCATTATGACGGCACAGGCACCGCCCCCCGTTGCGGACCACAATGTGATTTGCTTGTGCATCCCACGTACTCTGCCGTTCGTGTTCGTCCACGTCTTAGCTAAGAATGTGACTTTCAGAAACTGTTTGCAAAGAGCTTTCGGGCGACCCATCAAGGATCTGCAGGCCGGGCAACCTGTCGGGGACCTGGGGAAAGCAATCGTCAAAGCCCGCCAAATGTATAAGGACAGGGCAGCACAAGCATAGCCGGAAGGACTTCATTGGTCCTCGACCAATCGTCGATTTTGACGAAGTACCGCCGACGTTACGGGAGTTGCACCACGGAAGACGGCGGCCATTTCGTGAGAAACACCTTTCCTTATGTTATCTAATAAGCCTAGAGTTACTATATCTGATGCGTGGCTACTGGTGTCACGGGATCTTCGTGCTTATTCGCATAATCGAAGTAAGATCTATGTAGTGCCCGATGATGCAGCTTTGTGTCTTTCTTGCCGTTGCACACCGAGTAACATTATATTGCCTAACCCTTGCGCTATATGTGCTACTGGATATACACAAAATTCGAACTTTACGGCTAAGAATTCATTATAGCGCCGGTAGTATACGGCTGCGGAACCTTATGTTTCTGCAGTTCACCCAATTAAATAACATATAGAAAAAAATGTTTTATCGCTAGGATGAAGCGATGAATGCCTTGAAAAGAAAACTGGAATGTTACTCCAAGTAAAGCTACGAGCTAATTCTTTCGAACTAAATTTCGCGTAACTTGGCAACATGCTGGCCGCACTGGTAATCGAAGTGGTTTTTGTACAGTCAGTTCTCTAAGCTCGAAGTAAGAAACTAATGCGGCATGGCAGGCTTGTTGAGGATCCACAGCTGCAAGCGTATAATATATCATATGTCTATCACAGGTGTGTAATGTATCATAAGTATCATGTGGTGGTTTTGGGACGTTACATCCGACATATCAATCAAGCGTATGGGTTCCTCTAAAGCGGGACGAAGAAAGAGCCACAAAACGCAGTTACACAGTGCTGCTCTGTTTGTTCTGTGGCTCATAAACATAACCCACAAGTTACGTGTCGGGAATTGTTTAAAGTTAGCGCTGTGTATGTGCCTTACGTGCCTCTATTGTTGCCCCGGCGTGAATACGGCACACGTTTTGAGCTATCGAGGTAAGCGCTCAGCGCATGATATGCTCACCCACCGATTTCTGATGACAGCCCGCGATAGCGCGTGCCGGCGCTCGAGACCGTACTCCTGCAAGGGAAGTTCGCAATTGCTGATCCTGAAATGCCATCTCTTCCCTTCCCCCCTCTTCTCTCTTTCCTACAAGAAAAAAGCCAGGGAGTTTGCTGCAATTGAGCTGTCATTACGAGAAGTTAGCGCAAGCGAAGTGATTTGGTTGCAAGCGCGCTTTTTGCAACGAAGATGACCGCCTCGTTCTATACCCTGCTTGAGCTGTGTTTGTCTCCGGTGATGTGAGGGTTTTTATCGCGCGTAGGACGCGCGACGTGCAGGCCGATGTTGCTTACTAGAACTTTTACGGTAAATGATGGCGAAGCGAAACACAAGTAGGTCGTGCCCGTCCAATTGTCACTGTAATGATGATTGCCGCATGACTGCTTGCCTGTCAGAATTAATGTGGTATCTCTAGGGGAATCACCCTGAGAAACAAACAGTAATGCCAAGAAACGCAAACAGATTCTATTTGTAGTAATTAAGGAATACATATAAAGAAAGTGTACCACGAAGTATGTTGTCGCTAGCGGGCAAGGACCGAACCAGCAGTTACGAAATGGGGCATCTACCGATTCCGCTACAGTGGTGGTCGTACAACCGCCCACTTCATCGGGTACACCTGAACACATAGAGCAGGAAGTGTTATTCGGTGCTGATGGCAGCCATGGCGCCGAGTGCGGAACATTCTTTTGCGGCGTTCTGGCGTAAATCGGCATTGCATCACTCAAGAGTTCGCTGGTTCACTCTTTGCCGGTGGGCAGTTATCTTTTTGTTCACAATATTTTCTGTATGCTTCTACCCTAACTACTACAAATAGAGCCGGGTGTGCTTTTCTTTGCATTACTGTGTGTTTTCGTAAAATTTTCTAGACGAACAAAAAACTGGACCATTAAAAATTTCCTTCTTTACCTGCAAATGTGCTGTGTAATCAACGTCCCCTAAACACATTGACCTCTTTGCTTGAATTCTGATTATTCTTGATTATTACCAAAATTATATAGGGTCAAAATTATCACTCTTTTCAGATAATGACGATGACCTGGTACGCCCTTTAATCGTGTCAAACAGATATTGCGGCAGCAAGGTAAATGCGGATGGCAAAATGCGCGGCTGGAGTGTACATCATACGTGTAGGAATAGTACACATTAGCGTCCAAAGTGACACCGCACAAACCGTTGCTACCGAGTACCATCAGGTAAATATTCAGGCTTATTCGTAAAAAAATGAAAATCAAGACTACCGGTAATTGAGCATTAAAATAGGGTTCCTTCAAAGCCATAGCATCCGTGATATGATTCCACAACGAAAGAAAGTTCTGAAAAATGACTTCATTTATGTGCCGTACAGTCGCTGCAACAAATATTTATAACTCACAATTACTGAAAGACAAAGCAATGTATTAAATTATTGGCAACAAACTGCTATATGACGTTCGTGAACTTGTTCAGTGCGACGCCCCCCCCCCCCCCCTCCTGATTGTGAAGAGCCATCAACTGCCACGCCTGTCCTGGCCTGTCGTGTGTGCCAGCATAGTATTACCAGCTGCTACCAGTTATTTATGACTACTGCCACATAAAGCTTGTGTTATATCAACTCATGTGTAAATAATCAGTTCGGACTTAAAAGTGTTGCCTAATAGGTTTTCAATGATAGCTGTGGAGTCCTCTATGAAATAGTGCTGCCAATGTCGGCCCATATGTCAGCTGCCAAAAACTAAATGGTGCCTTTTCTACCATTTTCCTTCTTCTAGGACGCCTGAGCCAGGATGCGAACAAAGACCAAATGTTATTTTGTAGACAGTGGGTGCAACGAGATCTTCAACGACAGGTACAAGCGTGGCTCTACTGCGACGGTTGGACCAATCAGATGCACGCTCTTGGCCCTGGTCTGCTTAAGTTTCTGGTTGACAAGAGAGACTATTGCGCGTGTTTGGTCACCACCTGGGCGTGGAATAGAAGACTTCCTGTTTAAAGTATGATAGAAGATTCTGCGTATTTGACTGGGAATGTGTGACGTACAAATGTGCCATGCTTTGAGCCAGCAGTATCGGACTTTTGAATTGCTTTGTAACGTGCATGTTTTAAGTGACGTGGTGGCAGTCAAATGTCACTGAAACTGTTTATATCGCCAAATAGGAACACATGGGAGCTTTCCAAGTAGTTTCCACTTTTAGCGTTTATTTTGGGTGTCAGTTAGCATTACGATTCCATAAAACAAGTGGAATAGTGGTGTTTCAAATATATAAGGAAACAGATGGGTCTGAATATTTTAGCCGAATGTTTAATGGATGCTCAGCCGAATATCAGTATGTAAACTCTAAAATAAGGAAGTATCCATGAGCTCTTCCCACTGCTCTCAAGCCAGTGAGCATAATACTGCTCCCAGAACGAGCTTTTGCGCGTATTTTTGATAGCCCACTTTTGGTGGATGCTTTCCCGAGTAGAGCAACTATATCCGATGTTGGCAAGGTGTGTTGTTTGATTTTGCAATACTTTTATAGCAACCCTGTACGGCGATATTATAATGGGACCTGTTTTAATCAACCTCCATTTTTCCGCTTCACGTAGGATTTCTTTATTACTGGCTGGAAAATGTTTGAATTGTTCCGTTAATGAATCTTTATTTCGGTTGAAATAACTCTATGAATGTCAATGCCTGGCTGCAGCAGTGTAATCCGAATTGTTGGCATTTTGAATTGTGCTCCTAAATAAAAAGAACGTATTGTGCAGACAAATGTGCATCTTATTTATCTCTTAAAACTTCTACAAATGACAGCCACTGAATATTAGTTCAATTGTTATTTGAATGAAGGAAGCCCCACCTCAGAAATAGAGGGACTATACCATTGATAACGCAGGAGAAATACCGGCTATTACCGTTCTGTAAGCAAGCGGTATTCTTCAAACAAGACACGATCTGGGAATATCCGAACAGACGAATGGCTCTTATTACTCCAACACTATTATGCATTATGCAGGTGCAATTTGTGACAGGCCCCAATTAATTAAATAAACAAAGCTTTTTCCCAGCATCCTCTGTGCACGCCATTATTGTTTAGTGCAGCTCCTGCGCTGCATGTAAAGCCGCATTTGCGATTCCACACCCCTACACGTGTTTTGATGTTTCGCACTTGCTTGCGTTCTCCGAAATATGGTTGTTAAAATTTAAGTCGTGGCGCGCGCGAAGTTGTGAGGTGCGCGTCTTCATTAGTGAAGATCTTGAGTACAATGCCCAAAGGGACGATGCGGATAACATTCAACTACCGAGTGCTTGCTCGATGCCAGCGGAAACGATGTGCTCTGCAACGATGCAGTAGTAACACACATATGTCTGGCAAATCATGCCTTCTAGAAGAGAAACAAGGGCGGCGGTTAGCAGTACAGGGGTCGTTCGAGTTTCGTACATATCAGTATTCCTATGACCCTGTTTCCTATGACGTAGGACCTAATTTACGCGTGTTATCAGGGAGCAGATCGCGTAGCTATCGATAGCGCTACAATTCGCATTCATGCACTCGCGTACGTGAGGGTAGTTTATCGGAGCACGAAGCAAAACAGGAGCATGAAGCGTCTGAAATCTTTTAAAGACGATAGTCGTTCTTGGGGACCTTCTACGCAAAAATTTTGGTCTGTCTGTCTTTACATTTGTCTGTTTGTCCATTTTTAACGGCACCGGGTGCTTAAAACAGCCGACCCCATCCACAGCGCCCACCAATGTCGCCCAAGCTTCAGCGTTCACACTTGTGCAATTGTTTAATAAAAATCAATTATTACGCATGTCTGGGGCAACATAACACGCATATACTCTGCATGTGGATGTTTTGCTAGGAAAGGCATACATAAATAGTTTTAAGGAATGTAGCGCTTATCACGCTGCGCTGACCATGCAACGCTTGCACGATAGCCGAGTGTTTACAACGCCTTGCTAAAGGCTGGTGCACACCGGCGACTAGCAGCAGTCGCGCGACCATTTTCGACTGGTCGCAAACAGTCACGAACGGTCGCAAAGCGACTGCTTTGGCTAGTCGCTTTCTGACAGATTTTTTAGTCGCGCGACTGTGGTCGCAAAGCAGCTGGAACCAATCAGCGATGCTCAATTTTTGTTGTTTGTTTTTTCATTGCGCCGGCGAGAACGGATAAAAATAAGAAATTCGGCGCGCTCGGTTTGCTCCGCCCACTCAGCTGGCGGCGATCAGCTGATCGGCGCCGGTCTCCAGAGTTTTCGCTGATAACGAGATCCGGAGATGGCTCTCCACTATTGCGACTTCCGGTCGCTCGCATGCAGCCACTGCCGGTGTGAACATCAGTCGCTTTTTGGTCGCCAAGACGGGCGCACACACCCATCTCAGAGCCACGCGCTTCGTTTTCCAAAAAAACTGCCAGATGGCGCTCTTGTCTCACGTGTGACGTGACTTTATGCGCTAGTTCGCCTCCATTGCACGCTCGAGCCATTCTAACGCAGCGCGTCTAGAATACCATTAACCAATTTTCTTGCGCAGAACATCAAATCAATGTTTTGTTCACTCTCTCCACACGCGAGACTATCGTCTTTCAATGACATTTGCAGATTAACATGCAGATACGGGGCCATTTTTTGTTCTTTTATTCATTTAGGTTTAACACAGTGAACATGCCTACTCATCAACTGATTTAAAAAAAAAGAGCATTTTCTGAGTTGGCTTCCTATCGAATATCGCCGATGAGTCATCCTTACTCAGCCCGAGGAGATTGGCGTGCTCGAAAGTTCCAGAACATTCTAGTAGAAGTGAATGTTCAGGTCGCGGGATTGAATCCCGGCTGCAGCGGCTGCATTTCCGATGGAGGCAGAAATGTTTTAGGCCCGTGTGCTCAGAATTGGGAGCAAGTTAAAAAACACCAGGTGGTCGAAATTCAAGGAGCCCTCCACTATGGCGTCTCTCTTAATCATATGGTGGTTTTGGGACGTTAAACCCCACATATCAATAAATCAATCAGGAGTGAATGTTAATGCTTCTCAGGTAGTGTAGCTACAATACCACTGGTTGTTGATAATCACTGGAGTTCCCATCGATAGGAACGTTTGTACCGTTCTAACTATATCACAAATAATAAAGTAGAAGACTCCTGGATAAAGCACAAGCTCGTCATTTTAAGCGCTGAAAGCATGGAAGTTCTGAAATAGAAAAAAAACTAAATGGTCCCAGCGCGAGGGACGCCTAAGGGGAGGGACCCTGTAATTTCAACCACTCGTTGTTCCATCCCGATCACCAGCATCTAAACACACGGCAGTCGAGCATTTAGAGTTATCGAAATTCTGCCGTGATTTAATTCCATGACCTTAGAACCAGGAATCGAGAAAGATAGGCGCTAGACCAACACTGGGGGGTCTTTTGAAAAACTAGGTAAGGTACAAATGACCTACACAGTTTCGCGAGGTTCCAATCATCGCGTAATCGTTCCTGACTTTTTGATTTGTCGCTAAGAGTACTTGCGAAACATGGAGGCGATATCACGCAAGTGGCTACCTGGGTGTATTTAGACGGGTCATGACGTGGATGTGCAAGATATGTTAATGAAGCGTTTTTTTGTGGCGCATGCTCACGTGGTCAATGTGTGAATGAGTGTGCTTGCAACTGGCCACCTTTTGCCCTGCAGCAGAGTATATGCCAAGTCGATTTATTCAGTTGCTCCCCTGAGCTTGCCTCAGTCCAACGCGTCTACAACTTCAGATGGTGCGATGAACTGCCGAATCTTACGGAACAGCTCCCTGCTGTTATTAGGCTAAGCCTAACCACTGGTACACCCTCAACGATGACCGAAAAAGACATTGATTTGATATGCAGTTCATTCGATCGCATGACTGAAAGAGAGGTGCAGTCTTTGAGCGAAGCCCACATCTGGTGGCTGCCGGATATTGAATCCGTACCGAAAGTCGAAGCGACCCGCTACGTTCGCCATGCCCTAAGAGGCTTCGAGAGCGTGCACAGAAGGCTCTTGGCCATGGCCTGGCTTTACTGCTGCCTCGCAGAGAGGCAAGTGTTGGAAAGTTGGTACACGTATCGCTTCAGCCGTGGCCCCAGTGCGGTGGTTGACCGGTTCTCACTGCCCGATAAACTAGCGCGTTTTTTGAAGGAGCGGGGCGACTCTACAGTATGCGATAAGACTCAGCGCGAGAACGCTGTGTACGCTTGTATTATGACCGCTGAGGTGCCGCCCAACTCTGCGGACCACAATGTGCTGTGGTTGTGCATTCCACATGCGCTACCCTACGTGTTTGTATATGTGCTAGATAAGAAGACGAGCTTCAGCAGCTTTTTCAAAAGAGCTTTCGAGCAACGCCTAATGAATCTGCAGGTCGGGGGACCGCTTAAACATCTAGGGTTCGCAGTTGACAGCACCCACGAAAAGAATTAGGTGACAACAGCACACGTCGCCGAAAGGACATGCGGCTCTAGAAATCGCTGATTTCGACAAAGTGTCGCCGACATGGCTGGAGGATTGCCATGGGAGACAGCATGAACTTCGTAAGAGACACTTTTTCTTATGACATGTAATAAGCCTAAATTTAATTTATGAGATTCGTGGCTGCTGGCGTCACGGAATGCTTGCGCTTATTCACATAATGTCAGATCTATATGTTGTCAGAGTAGGCTGCTTTGTGTGGCGATACATTTCTTTTGACAATAGATCGCTCAGCCCTCATGCTATTAGGGATACTATATGAGATTAAAATTTATACGGCCTGCGCCGCCGGGTTGTCTAGTGGCGAAGGTACTCAGCTGCTGACCAGGAGGTCGTGGGATCATATCCCGGCTGCGGCTGCTGCAGTTTAGATGGAGGCGGAAATGCTGTAGACCCACGTGCTCAGATCTGGGTCCACGTTAAAGAAACGGTAGTGCATGGTTGCAATTTCCGGAGCCTTCCACTATGGCGTCTCTCATAATCGTATGCTGGTTTTGGGACGTTAAACACCACAAATAAATCAATTTCTGCTGCCTATACGTTTAATCATCCGTTGTACCTGCAGTAGTGCGGGGGCTGAAGCTAATATTGTTTCAAAAGTACTCACTTGAAATAAAAGACAAGTAAATGAAGGTTGCTTCACCGCGACGGCAAGGCAATGGATGCCTTAAAGAAAAAAAAAGGTAAAGTTACCCCAAGTGAAGTTGCAGCGTAACGCCATAGTGGAGGGCTCCGAAAATTTCTACCACTTTGGGTTCCTTAACGTGCACCCAAATCTGAGCACACGGGCCTACAACATTTCCGCCTCCATCAGAAATGCAGCCGCCGCAGCCGGGATTCGATCCCGCGATATCATATGTGTATTATATGATATGTGTATCATATAATATGTTTGTCATATGATGTGTGTGTGGGAAGCTATCTTTTCGTCCACTATACTTTCTGTACGCATCTATCTTAATTACTACAAATAGAGCCCGGTGTACTTTCCTTGGCATTACTGTGTGTACTCATAAAATATTCTAACGAAAAAAAACTGGACCATTTAAAAATTATTTCTTTATTTGGCAATGGGTTTTGTAATCAACGTAACTTACGCCCATAGAACTATGTGCTCAAATTCGGAGTAATGTTGATTATTACCGTAATTATATCAGTCCTGACCGATAATGACGATGACGTGGTACGCACTTTAATCGTGTCAAACAGGGACTGTGGCAGCAAGGTAAATGCGGATGGCAAAATGCGCAACTGGAATGTACAGCACTCATGTGGGAATAGTACACATCGGCGTCCAAGGTGACACCGCACAAACCGTTGCTACCAAGTACCATCAGTTATAACTTCGAGGTTATTCGTAAAGAATGAAAATCAAATGACTACCAGTAATTGAACATTAAATAGGGGTTTCTTAAAAGCCATAAGATCCGTGATTTGAATCTACAACGCGAGGTAGTTTGGCAAAGTTCTTAAGGAATTTCAATTATGTGCAGTACAGTCACTGCAAGAAATATTTATACCTCACAATTAGTGAAAAAAAAACAAGTCACTGTGTTAAAGTATTGACAAAAAACTGTATATGACGTTCATGGTAACAATTAGTGCACCTTCAATTGTGAAAGAGCCCTGGACTTCCACGTATGTCCTGGACCGTCGTGTGTGCCAGCATAGTATTATCAGCTGTTACCAGTCACTATTTTTGGCTGCTGCCACCTAAAGCTTGCGTTATATCCAATCGTGCGTAAATGATCAGCATGAACTGGAAAATGTTGCCTCATAGGGGTTGAATGAGAGTTGTGGCGTCCTGTATGAAATAGTGATGCCAATGCTGGCCCATGTCGGCTGCCAAAAACTAAATAGTGCCTTTTGTATCATTTTCCTTCTTATAGGACGCCTGAGCCAAGATGCGAACAAGGACCAAATGTTATTTTGCGAACAGTGGGCGCAACGAGATGTACAATCATGGCTCTACTTGGACAGTTGGACCAATCAGATGCCCGCTCTTTGCCCTGGTCTGTTAAAGTTTCCGGTTGACAAGGGAGACTGTTGCGCGTGTTCGGTTACCACCTGGGCATAGAATAGAAGACTTGGCGTTAAAAGTATGAATGAAGATTCTGTCTATTTTACTGAGAATATGTGACGTACGAATGTGCCATATTTCAAACGAACGCCATCCGTCGGACGTTTGCACTGCTTCGTAACGTGCATACGTTTAATAACGTGGTGGCACTCAAATGTCACTAAAAGTGCTTAAATCGCAGAACAGGAACACTTGTAAGGTTTCCATGTATTTGTTTTAACTTTTAGCGTCAAACAGGGGTGGCGGTTAGAATGATGATTCTATAAAACAGGCCGACTAGTGGTGTTTTAAGTATATAGGAAAATAGATGGGCCTGAATATTTCAGCCAAACATTGACTAAATGCTCAGCCAAATAGGAGTATGTAAACTGTAAAATAAGGAATTAGCCATGAGCTCTTCTCACTATTACGCTCTCAAGCCAGTGACCATATTGCTGCTCCTAGAACAAGCTTTTGCACGTATTTTTGATTGCCTAGTTTTGGCGGTTGCTTTGCCGTGTAGATCAAACTTATCTGAAGCTGTATTGTTTTATCTTCCAATACGTTTATTGCTACCTGTACGACAATTTTGTAATGGGACCTGTTTTATGAACCACTATTTTATCGCTTCACGTGGGATTTCTTTATTACTGGCTGGAAGATGCTCGGATTGTTACATGAATAGTTCGTTAATTCTGTTGAAATGATTTTATGAATGTCAATGCCTGGCTGTAGCAGTGTTGTCTGAATTGCTGACATTTCTAATTCTTCCCCTAATTAAAAATAACGTATTGTGCAGGAAAAAGTGGAACTCTTTTATCTGTAAAACGCCTACGAATCACAGCCACTGAATATCACTTCACCTGTTATGTGAATGAAGTAAGCACCACCGCCCCGCCACAATGGTCTAGTGGCTAAGGTACTCGGCTGCTGACCCGCAGGTCAAGGGTTCGAATCTTGGCTGCAGCGGCTGCATTTCCGATGGAGGCGCAAGTGTTGTAGGCCCGTGTGCTCAGATTTGGGTGCAGGTTAAAGAACCCCAGGGGGTCGAAACTTCCGAAGCCATCCACCACGGCGTCTCTCATCATCATATAGTGGTTTTGGGACGTTAAACAGCACATATCAATCAAGGAGCCACCACCTCAGAAATAGGGGAATCATACCACATATAACGCAGAAGAAATACTGGCTATTACCGTTCGGTAAGCGGTTTTCTTCAAAGCAGAACACGATCTGGGAATATCCGAACATACAGATTACACTTATTACTCCAACACTATTATGCAGCTGCAATTTGTGGCAGTGACCTATCTATTAAAAAAAAAGCTTTTTTCTAGCATCGTCTGCGCACGCCATTATTATTTAGTGCAGCTCTGGCGCTGCATGTAAAGCCAAGCTGATAAAATTCAATTGCGATTCCAAACCTCTACACGTGTTTTGGTGTTTCGCACTTGTGTTCTCTAAAATATGGTTGTTAAAATTTAAGTCTTGTTGTGCGCGATGTTGTGAGCTGCGTGTCTTCATTGTTGGTTGTCTGCAGTACACTGTCCAATGGAACGAAGCGAATAACATTCTGCTAACGAGTGCTTGCTCGGTGCCTGCGGAAACGATGTGCTCTGCAACAATGCAGTAGCAACACACGTATGCACGGCTGCCCATGTCTTCTACATAAGAAAGAAGGGCGATGGTTAGAAATACTGTGATCGTTGGACTTACGTAGATATCAGTATTCCTATGACCCGGTTTTCTTTTTGAACACCAGGGCGCAATTTACGAGTGTTATGGGTGAGCAGATCGCGTAGCTATCTATCGCATTACGACTCGCCTTCAGGCACTCGCGTACGTGAGGGTATACTTTATCGGAGCACGAAGCAAAACAAGAGCATGAAGTGTCCAAACTGATTTCGTGCTTAGTATACCCACTTGATAAAAGGAGCAGTATCTTCACCATTTGTAATGGGTTCCTGATGCGCACGAAAGGAGCAGACTGGGGGTTCTGGTTAAACCAATAATCGGGCCGAAGTTAGGGCCACATAAACGTAAAGTAAATCAGACTCTGGCCCTGTTAGCGGTAGAGAGAGTATCGGCTATCGATCAACTGACATGCGGCGAAGCGCAGCCGCATTTATACAAGTGTCGCCGAATAATCTAGCTGCACTGGTCTCTGCGCAAGCTCTAGAATAATCTGGAGTGTTCGTGCCTTGCGGGTAATCTTAACAGAACGATCTACAATAATCAAGAACCTTCCGGAGCAATAAGGTGCAGTTTGCACTGAGCATTCCTGACCCAGGCTTTATGGGCGAAAATTGAATAAAACAAAAGTGAAAATTAGAAACTTGCATTGAACGCTCGTCCTGTCTTTTTTGTGCGTGTGTGGTTAGTTTAAGAATCTAATTGTTCTCATGGAATTGCAAACTGAATAGGATTTAATGAGAACTCGTGGCTTCAGTGTCCTGAGTATTCGTGCCTCTCACATGATTTTTAGTTCTGATGCATTATTTCTTTTTTTGATAAGCATGCACAAAGTAATTAGCTTGACCCTTGCATCGTCAATGAATCTGATGAATGGAGCTTAGGGTTGGTGAACAGCAAAAAATATTTTGCCAGCGCCACACAATTGCTCCGGCCAGCTGGAGTAAAAAGTTTTCTCCGTAGGTCCGGAGTAAAAGTTACTCCGAATAAAGAAGACACAATAAAACAGGCATTTTACATCTCCTCGTAGTAATTTTTTTTTCTCACTGACAATGTACATGGGTGAACCATTCCGGTTGGCATGCGAAAGCGTGCTAGCCTAGCAGATCCATGCTAGCAGTGTATACATGGTTAACTACAGGCCGACTCATTGTCAACCGGAAGCAGCATTCGGAAACAAATGTTCTCCCTCGCTTTATAGAAGAATGCAACACATCGGTTTTCTTGGAACCCACGAACTGCGGTACCTGTGCCGGTGGCCACGCGTTCTGAGTGTCCTATGTCAACGCGTGAGCATTGTACTTCTCCGCAGAAAGCGGGAAACTTATTTCACGTGCACAATACTCTTTTAACCACGTAAGATATTTTTGTTCACAACACTAAGGGCGTTCTCATTGAACAAATCCGGAAAAGCATCAAAACAACCTACCTAGTCAGCTTGTACCTAAATAAAATTGTTCATGACACCGCGCTGTTGAGACTTTGCCACACCTATTGTCCGAGCTGAACATTTGGACACAAAATTTTAGGCTGAACCTTTGAATATGCAGTCCAAACCACCTAGCAGACATCTTTCTCGGTCCTGGCTGGCTTTTGCTGGTAAATCTCGGTTGACGATCACTAGCTCAGGGGCAGAAACCTGTCGTTGTACCACACATTTTCGACCCTTTTGCAGTACCTTTTAAATGTCTTCAAGTAGCTTTGTATCCTCGGTAACAATAATGTCTTGACTTCTTTCGTCCATCATTTCCTTTTTATCTTTATTAACGACGTGAACACACCAATTTACCTTGATTCAGTTAGCAGAGCTACAAGAGTCTTGACAATCCTTAGTTTATGAGCGGCAAGGCGCTGTGGGTATGCCTACAGGTAAATAAAACTTTGTCAGTCGCAGAACGATCTTACTTGGTGCCGCAATGCCGTTTTCAGAATTTTGAGTACTGTTGTGTGTATGTGTGAGTGTCTAGAGCGATTTACTTGAGTGCCTAGTTGCGATGACTTACTTGACGCGTTACTAAATAGCCTACCAGCCAGTTTTAGTAAACTACGATATGGCTATGAGGGATGCCACAGTGTATGGTACAGAAAATACGAACACCAAAGATTCCTTAAAACGCACAAAATGATTGGAGGCCTTGCAAAATTTCCGCGCCATACTCGATTTTGTACTACCTCCGTGATTGGCTCACCTTTGACAAAGCTACATACAAGTGATAATGACACCATGTGGCATGACGCCTTTTGACATCACAGTATAGGTGTGGTAGAAACATCCTTACTTCCGGAAATTTGGCAATCTAAGACGTTATGATGATGTTATTTAGTAGCATCGTCACGTGATGATTCATTTGCATGACTCGCCGTCCCAGCGACGATCAATTTTTGCCTTCGGTGTGTCACAAAAGGCATAATAGCAAATGGTACAACAGGAGGAAAGTTTAAGCGGAAAGACAGGGAGGTTAGCCAGTGCTTAGACCGGCTGGCTACCCTGTGCTGGGGAAAAGGGTGAGGGGAATGAAAGATGTTAAAAAGAAATGTTGCGAAGAGAGGGAGAAATTAAAAAAAAATTGTGACAGAGGAAAGGCAACATCAAAGAGTATAAGACACTAAAGTCTGTCTCTGAGGCCAGTTGTCCGCAAAAAGCGAAGCAAAGCTTTCAAAGCCTTCTGGGCTGAGGATGGGCTCGGCCAATGACCCAGAATCCTTTGTTCCGACAAAGGCCAATCGTCTAGTCTATCCAGAGCTGCAGTGAGTTCTTGTCTTTGCGCTTTGAAATGGGTGCACTCACACAGAAGGTGCGCGATTGTTTCTTCGCAACTGCAGTAAGTGCATGTAGGAGAGCTGGGCATCCCGATGAGATAAGAGTATGCGTTTGTGAAGGCCACTCCAAGCCACAGGCGGCATAGAAGAGTCTCCTAAGCTCGAGATATGCTTCGGGGAAGACGAAGCTGCAGATCGGGATCCAAGTTATGCATGCGCGCGTTTGTGAAGTCTGTTGAGTTCAACTGTACCAGTGTGAGGTCACGTACAAGCGAACGAAGTCTTGTAGCTGCGTCGGTTCTTGAGAACGGGATGGCTGTGTATTGTGTACCATCGTGTGCAGATCTAGCGGCCTCATCTGCGCGGTCATTGCCATATATACCGCAATGACCTGGTATCCACTGATACACTATGCTGTGCTGTTTTTCGGTTGCTTAGGGATGAAAGAAGCCTTATTTCAGCTACTAACTGTTCATTAGGTCCATGGCGAAAAGGTGATTTAAGGCATTGAAGAGATGCCTTCGAGACCGAAAAGATCGACCAAATTCCCGAAGGTTCTTTCACTATAAACTCCAGAGCTGCACGAATGGCTGCAAGTTCTGCAGCTGTCGACGACGGCAAATGCGATGTCATGAATTTAATTGTGATGTGCCTCGCGGGAATAATCACCGCCCCTGCAGAGCTTACTGAAGACACCGAACCATCCGTGCAAATGTGAAGGCGTCCGTTGTGCTTCTCTTGCAGGAAAAGCAATGTGGTACAACAGGCGTTTCGCATGGCAATGCAGTAGTTTTTATGCGTTCAAAATTGAATATATGTATTGCTGAACATAATCATGCAGTGCATGTATGCCTTTTACACAAAGCATGCCATTCACAGGAGCGTGCGAGCAGTCTGCATCGGAGTTCCTTTTACACTCAGAGCAATGGCACATCCCATACACAACCCACCCGGCATACTCAAAACACAAGTTGCTAATACTCTTACAAACCACCATTGCCAGAAAATTCTTGCTGCGATTCTTGCTGCTTAGGACATTTCAATTAAAAGATACTGTGGTAGCGCTTGCACAACAATCTTAAGGCGCAAAATACCTTTCAGTAAGCACTCCGGTTACAGTTTTTCGTACGCTCGTGCACGTACACCGAAGAACAGGCTGAGAAGGCTTGAATATTGTGATTTATGTAGTAGGGCACGTACTTTATTATTGTTTCTTAGTTCATTTTCATTCATCGAGGGCGGCGCCCAAAATAAAACACACAAGAGTGCATGAGTAAGTTACACCTCGCCTGCCTTTCGTTCTACAAGAGTTTATTTTCATTGTTTGCCACGACTGTATGAATTGCTTGCTCGTATTTATAATCGCAATTCACGTGCATTGTCCATTCTTGGTGCACTGGGATATAAAAGCTTGTCTACACTCCTTGTGCATATGTGAGGCAGTACTAGCACTGACCCACACTGTGCATATACCTTGATCTGCAGAAAAAAATTAAGCACACCTAATTAGAATACGCTGTAGTACTCCAACATTTGTGTAATAAGCGAATAATGATAAATGTTGTGTAACCAGTGGAGCCCTACAATTGATAACAGCTTTTGAACATGAGCATTATCGACACTACAATTATCATTGGCTTGACTTTCCCGATATGTAGGTTAAGTAATCTTAAGGTACAGATATGCTTGCTGGTGGAACCAAAAATATCGGCTTTTGACAAAGTAATATCATACGTTAGAATATGCTTTCACAAATTAGCTAAGAAATAACAGTTGCTTTACACAAAACCACACGTGACAAGAGAGAGAGAGAGAGAGAAATAAATAAAAGGAAGAGACAGGGAGGTTAACCTAGACGAACTGGTTTGCTACCCTGTACGGGGGTGGGGAAAAGGGTCGGGAAGAGGATACAAATAGATAGATAAAAAATAAATTAGAAAAAAAACCACATGCGCACACATTCAGGGAGTTCCGATCACAGCCGATTAGACAGGCTGGTTGAACGCAAGAAGCGTAGGAGAGCCTTCACAGCCTCTTTCTGCGACATACAGTCCTGTCGGCAGCGCAGGATTCTTTCGAAACAGGCTGGTTGTCCAGTTCATCTAGTGCATTGCAGAGTGTCTGTCTCTGCGAGCAGTATTGTGGGCATTCACACAGAATGTGCCAAGTTTCTTCATCACTGCCACAATGGTCGCATGCAGCAGTGTCAGCCATTCCTATGTGGAACGCGTACGCATTGGTAAATGCGACGCCCAACCGTAATCTGCACAGCATAGTAGTGTCTCAATGGCATGATTTGGCCGCAAAAGAGACACACACAAGAAAAGGAACACTCAAACGACAAGCACAGGCGGCTGCTTGTCGTTTGTGCTTGTCGTTTGAGTGTTCCTTTTCTTGTGTGTGTCTCTTTTGCGGCCAAATCATGCCATTAAGTAAATACCAACTAGGCCAACAATCAGTATTATTATTATAGTAGTGTCTCGTTGGCACAATTCCGGAGGAATTCGAAGACTAAGAGTTGGGTCCAAAGTACCTAACTGTGCATGGATGAAATGTGACTCGTTCCATTGTGACGAAGTGCGCTTGCGAGCAAGCATGCGGAGTTTCCGTGCAGCGTCAGTTCTGGAAAGCGGAATTGATATTTCATCGCTTTTAGTATGGGCAGAACGGGCAGCTTGATCGGCCCGTTCATTGCTAATTACTTCACAATGACTTGAAAGCCATTGAAAGGCTATTTCATGTCCTTTATCAATAAGTTGGTGAGTCTTTTCTGCAATCTCAAAGTTTGTCACACGTGACAAACATTATTAAAAAGTAAGGTTGATTCACCCTATTGGTTCCAAGCCTGAAGGAAGTGCGGAGTTGAGCAGCCTTCACTGTTTCTCTCGAGTTCCCATTTCCTTTTCCCTCCTGCTTTTTCTTGTTCACATTTCCAGTTTTCCTGCTTTTTCTGCCTATTTCTATTTTCCTGCAATTTTTTTCTTTTCTATATCTTAAGTTTTCTCGTTTGTATACTCTTTCAGTTTTTAAACGTGGCTTGTGTGGTCGTGTTTCCCTAGTTGGAGTAGTAACGCCCACACTTCATATCTTCATGAAGATGCTGAAAGAACAGAGAAAGAAGACTTCTCTTGGCGTGCGCGCACGCTAAATATGCTAAAGTTGGCTATGCTATTTGTAATTTTGCCCATGTTAGCAATTACACGTGGCCTCTGCAGTTCGTCACTGCAGACGTGCGATCTTCTTTCGCATTAGTGATTTCCTTGCATGCTTAGAAATATGCACGCACTGTGTTTAATGATACGAGTTCCTTTTTATCACTTTATGTGTGACGTACTCATAACAAGCGTCCCATACTCCATGCCTTGGATAAGAAGAGCGCGCCACCCACGCAGCAGTATTCTTCATGCCAACCAACCCTCCTCCCCCCCCCCCCCCCCTGATATAGTGGCTGTTTAGCCCCAGCCAACTGCACTGAACAATCGACGAATGTAACGTCGATAAAGAGTGCGTGCTTCCTGCAAATAATGCACGAGAATTTCCTTTCCAGTGAACGTCGTGGCCGCCAGTATATGAAATAACAAAAAAAATGGCAGCATATCTACGGAGTGAATGATGGCGAGTGGGGCGAAGCATTCGTCCGTCCATGCGTCCGTCTGTGTGACCGTCCATGCGTCTGTTCGTGCACCCGTCCCTGCGTTCGTTCATGCATCCGCCCCTGCGTCCGTTCATGCGTCCATTCATGCATCTGTCTGTGTGTCCGTTCGTCCATCTATTCAACACTCCAAGTCCCACCATCTCGACTCTTTTCATCATACATTCCCCATATAGAAGCACCGACATTCAGTGGACATTCCAAGGACTAAACGAGAGGTGGCGCACGCACACTTTCTTACGGCTTGCGCTTCGGGTCTACTTCCCACATTCAACCACCTTGAGTTCATGGTATATACTAGTTCACTGTATTCATGACACTGCGGCCCAATGCTCGCTAAACCTTTCTAGAACCAAGGAGGTTACGTCTAGCGAGCATAACGTAGCAACCTTTTCCTGTCAGATAGTGCTCAATGTACATGCCAGTGGCTGCTAATGTGAAATGAGAGACAGGAGGATTCAGCTTTTAATTTCTTACGGCTTGCGCTTCGTATCTGCTTCCCCCTTTAACCACCTAGAATTCATTCATGGTATCTGCTAGTTCATTGTATTCATGGACCTGCGGCTCAACGCTCGTTAAACCTTTCTAAAACTGAGGAGGGTACAACCAGCGAGTATAATGTAGCAACCCTTTCTTGTCCTATAGTGCTTAATGTACATGTCAATGGCTGCTAATGGGGATCGCAGCGTGCGCGTTGGCTAAAAGCCGAATGCTCCTGTCTCTCATTCCCTATTAGCAGCCAATGGCATGTACATTGAGCACTATTTTTTATTGTTAAACAACGCACAGAAGAAATCTCTCACCGGCACCACCTTGGAGGGTAAATGTTGTACCTATTTCGGGTATGTGCCACTGGTGGTTACGTACTACGAGGGACGCACAAGCCACGCCATAAGGAGCTTCGCCCCTAAAAATAAATGTGAGAAAAAACTTCGGCCCAAAGAAGCATACGCCGTTTGAGGCCAACGGGATTTAAATATTATGAGGTATTAAATCTGTACCCAAAGGACCAATATTGTGCTGTAATGCCAGCATAATAAAAGGGAATCTGAACTATGGGTCGTGCTATCGTCTTGGCTTCGCAAGAGCTTAGCGAAGACAGAAGCTCTTCGCGGAGCTTTTCATACTGCCGCAATGACCTCGCAATACACTTCCACAGACATAGACAGTGGTTTATTCGTTCATTTATTAGTACCTCAAGGGTCCCGAGGGAATTTACATGAGTGGTAGTAGAAGCAAACAGTGCAGTAGAACCAAAAGTGGTGCAACGATTCGGTATTTAATCGGTTCACTTCTTTGACCATAAGCTCTCCTTTACTGCCATCAAGCACCAGTAGGGTTGAGTGTTTTTAACGAAGAGCATGCGTGAAAACATTTGGCAGGCACAGGTATAGTCAGAATAGGTTCATCCGAAGCAGCATAAGTCATGTGTGGCAAGAAGCTGACAGGTGAGACATTGGAAGTCGAGAAATATATATTTTAGGGGTAACATTTTTAGTCGCGAATAGGTATAGGTGTAGTCACTACGCGCTTCACTACCTCTCTTCATTTACCATCGTTTTCATCTTTAAATATTAGTCTCGCACTCACTTTCTTTTCCCACCTCTTACTTTAGAGTAACATTCCCGACTGAAGGATATGCTATACCCTACCCTAGTCTGTTGCCTTCTCCTAACACTCATTTTTGATACCCCTTGCTATGGTATACTAGACTTGCTGATAGGCCGCACTACCTTGACTTTGCTATGGTTTGCTTTCTCTCGTTCTCAATAACGTTTACGATGCGCCAAACACGAGGAATGATGACATTAGTAAAATATTTGCACAGCTATGCGAATCGGGCAAACACGTAGTCATTGTAGAAGATTTTAATGCACCCCACCTGGCTTGGGGCTGCGCAACAGAAACACCCAAAAGCCTGGCGGTTCACAGGCCCTCGCAATTTATCGCATGACCTTGCTGACCGAATCAAGCAACTCGAATTGGTAATAGTGTCAGCAGAGACACCTGCCCTTAATTACCTCATGATAAGAGGGTTAGTAACCGCTATTGGTGCAAGCTCATGATTAATCTAGGCAGTCATCACCATATACTAACCACACAGCTCCAAGTAGTGGCCATGCGACCACCAGAACAAATAATAAAAATAACAAATTGGGATACTTTTAGACGTAATCGTACGTCTACTACCACACAAGACTCTTCAGTTCTTGCGGCTTGCATCACACAGCTTAAGTCCAAGCAGCTACGAAACGCATCACTGCAGTGACGGAGACGCCAGATGTGGACCGGCATCTGCTGCATCTCTGGAATGCCCACAGAGTATTCACACGGTAGTGGTGGTGGCAGAAGCATAACCGAAAGGTTCGTCTCCACATTGCGCAACTAGCTACTCAGGCACATGCCTATATGACCTAATTCTTGACAATCTAGCTTCGACTCAGTGCTTTTCGCGTATGTAGAATTGCGTCAAGTCCTTTCTTTCCGACCGCACGGCCAATATTGGAACTGGAGACCTCCCATCAGATATGTAATTCGTCCCGCAGGCAGATGAACACTACAAGGCTTATTTCTTTTGCCTGCTCTGTTCAATGTCACTGTGGCTAAACTCCCCCCATAATTACAAGAGATTTCCTACATCCAGCATGCCATCTATGCAGATGATATTACTATTTGGGCAACCAAAGAATTAGATAAATCTATTCAGGACGCTCTTAAGGAAGCTTCTTCTGTTGTACAAGACTATGCTGCTGCCGGCAGCCTTACGCGTTCAGTGGATAAGTCGAGAGTTTTTACCGGCGTACAAGCAGCGCCGCCACACCAATGATTACCTTGAAATTTCACTGTGCCTTGATGGCCATCCCATCCCTGAGGTACCTCGACTTTATATTTCAGGCCTCTTAATTCAGTCTGATCACAAATTCTCTCATAATACACACATTCTCACTCAACAGATAACTGGAATTACATGTATGATCCAACCCATCACTAATCGCAGGAGAGGCCTCTGTGAGAAGGATGTCCTCCACTTAGTGCAAGCATTCAAAGTCGTTGGCTCGCCTTTCATCTTCCATGTCATAATCTCACACCAGCTCAAACCAAAAAGACTGACATCCTTTTAAGGACAGCAGTGAAAACGGCTCTCGGCTCTCATCCACAGACATCTGCGCAACACCTCTTTCAACTTGGTGTCCCCAACATCGTAACCGAACTGTTCGAGGCCCAGCACAATGATCAGTGTCAAGGGCTCAGGCAGACTCGTCAAGAGCTGCACCATTCTGTCTCGTCTCGGCTACATCGTTCCCGCAAAGCCTACACAAGATTGATTTGTGGGGTTTCACGTCACAAAACCACCATTTCATTATGAGATACGCTGTTGTGGAGGAAAAAAAACACACACAAGTACCACAACATAAACTTGATTTTACTCTTCGTTCTACCTTCAAAGTGGCTCTGATTCTCCGCAACATGAATCCCTATAGCCCCGCTGGTCATCGACGTTCCTGAATACAAGCTATAACACGCATCTTTGGTGATGGTACCGCCAATTTAGAAGTCCTCTACACTTATGTAACACGCCACTCAGAGAATCTAGCCACGTGTTTAGCCGTTATAGTTGACACAGACGCCCTCGTGGCGTCCGCCTCACTACGCACTAGGGGCCGCGGTTCCGCAGAAGAGGGAGCTCTCGCTCTGGCCGTTGTTCAAGCCACGTCATTGTGACATGACTCCCTTGTCACCATAGTGACAGATTCACAAGCTGCTTGCCATGCCTTCACTCAAGGACTTGTGGGTGCCCATACACACAGAATTCTTTCTTCTCTCTCGCCGTCATCATGACGCCCGGTGCGTATCGTCTGGACTTCTGGACACACTTCTTGCATAATAATAAACGCGTTCATGTGCGTGCCCGAGGTCTGACCAGCCGGGCACCAACGAAGAAGCGGTCCAACCCTGCTCCAACAGTGTCACCAAACTACCACGTGACGCTGGATTACTATCGAAAGAGCTGTTATACATATCCTCCTCCTCATCCTTCACTCAACCTAGCAGATGCCTCCGGTTGGCGGCAACTGCAAACCAGTTCATTTCCTTGCTTATGGGTGCTAAATTGCTTTCATCTAACTCTTGTTGCGAAGCGCGCCTCCGACGACGTTACGAAGGGCGCTACGAATCTCACCGCTGCGACCACTGTTTCGAAAGACGGCGACGCCAACACGGTCCCGAAAGCGCCACTGCTTCGAACTCCGCCGGGAAGGTCACCAGCCGTTCGGTAGCGTAGGTTTCTCAGCTCGTGACTGCTTCTGCGCAGAGCTGATAGACGAGCGGACGAGACGACGGTGAGTTAAACAAGGTTTATGTACAGCATATATACAGAGGCGTTACAAATTCGGCACTGGGGCTGACAGAGACGCGAAGAGCCGAGCTCTTCTCTCTAACACATAGCTCTACTCTCAAATGGGTCTGCTAACACATAGCACAACTCTCTAGCACACAGCTCTCTTCTCTGACACACAGCTCAACTGCGACACACATGTCTGCTCTCACATAGGACTGCTCTGACACACATGTCAGCTCAACTGCGACACACATGTCTGCTCTCCAACAGGTCTGCTCTCACATAGGACTGCTAACACATAGCTCAACTCTCTATCACATAGCTCTCTTCTCTGACACACAGCTCAACTCTATCACATAGCTCTCTTCTCTGACACACACGTCGGCTCTCCAACAGATCTGCTGCTCGCGACGCGCCGCAGGGCTTCTTTTATATGTACCGGGTCCAACCCAAATGTCCAACCAGAAGCGCCGCTGATCGGGAGGTCAGAATCCTCCAACGGGGTCGCCGCTGAGCCGCGTCATTCTTTCTCATCGAATCTGGAGAGGCTGCGCTGCAGGTGGCTGCACCCAAGGACGAGTGACGTCACCAGGCATTGCATCAGACCCCCGTCAGGAAGGCGCCGGTTGTTTACTCGACGGGCTCGCTTGCTGAGGTGACTCACTGCACGTGCGCGCCAGAAAGGCGCCGTCGCGTGTTGACCCCGTTGAGCTGTTCGCGTCAGGCGGGCTCGCGTGCTGGCCTTGACACAGATTTCCTCTTTCCGAGGCACGGACGTTCGCTGAGGACTCGCAGGCATAACACTCTGTACCCCTCCTACTGCGCCGTATGTAATTCTGCACCTACAGTATACCACTCTGTATGGGAATGCTTTGCTACACAGGATGTTCCTCCCATCACCAATTCCTTTTGTTCCTCTTGGGAGTCTGCACTGCTCCGCTTATGCCGGCAGGAACAGCAGCAGCTGGTCCAGCGGACTTGCCGTGTCGCGCTAGGCAATGGAGCCCTGGACTGAGGGCCGCACTCAACGAAGGCTCGCTGTGTATATATTCACCATTAAAAGTTCATTCTTTCTGTGTTTTATTAATTTCTGTCTTACAATTCCTGATATCTGTTCCCTTTGCCGCCCCTTGCGGCACTTACTATGCATGATTATGCTCTACATTGCTGTGTATATTCATTGCTTATACCGCCCTTCGCCATACAGCACTATACTTCATTACACTATGTATTGCTACGAAATACACAGTTTTGCCTCAGTGATGCCAAGTGACGGTATGAGATGAGAACCCACAATGTCGGTATACGACGACAGCTTGAGCCGATAAAGTTCCCCGCACTTTGAACAAGTAAAAGTGGCATTTTTCATTTTGTTCCAACACTCGGGCCCACAAGTGATGACGATCGGAAAAAGCGTGCACATGCAACGTATTCGTGTTCACCCGCTTGTATTTTGCAGGTTATACTGAGGCCCTAAAACTCTTGCACCTTTCTTGAAAATATTTCTGATTCTTGCCACGGAAACTTTCACAATGACAGCTAACATGGTAGTGAACATCATAATATGGTTTGTTTATTATCGCCGCTTCTAGGTTGTCCGTAAGTTTAGAATCTTCCGCAGATAGCCAATTAGCATGTACGGCTTTTGATGATGAGTTTTGCAAACTGATATAATTGAAGAACTCCGTTCTCAGCTATCTGTGTGGTAACACGTTGGCCATAGGGATCGAATAAAGACACCGGAAGTTTTGAAAACGTTACATTTGCCAGGATGACGCCCCCGTTCTCTACAAGTGCCCTTGTACCAGAGTGTTTTAATGTGCACGTCACTCTGTGGAAACTTAGGGGTGTTGAGAAACGAGGGGCCTGTCCCGCCGAAGTCACCACTGTTGCGAAAGACGGCGACGCCAACACGGCCCCGGAGGCGCCACTGCTTTCAACTCCGCCGGGAAGGTCACCAGCCGTTTGGTAGCGTATGTTTCTCAGCTCGCGACTGCTTCTGCGCCGAGCTGATAAGACGAGCGGACGAGACGACGGTGAGTTAAACAAGGTTTATGTACAGCATATATACAGAGGCGTTACAATTTCGGCACTGGGGCCGACAGAGACTCGAAGAGCCGAGCTTTCCTCTCTAACACATAGGTCAGCCTTTCGCCTAAGACCGCTGACTCACACACATGTCGGCACTCCGACATGGGGACTCCTCTCTCGTAGGACTGCCGATCGCGACGCGCCGCAGGGCTTCTTTTATTTACACCGGGTCCAACCAAAATGTCCAATCAGAAGCGCCGCTGGTCGTCAGGGCAGATTCCGCCAATGGGGGTCGCCGCGCCATGCGTCAGACCACCAGACACGCGGACGCCGGCTCGCTGTCACGCGCGCAGCTGACTCACTGCACGTGGGCCAGAGGGGCGCCGCGCGTGTTCACGCCGTCGAGGTGATCGCGCCAGGCCGACTGCGGGCTGGCCTTGACCCAGATTGCCTTTTTCAGAGGCACGGTCGTTTGACGAGGACTCGCTGGCATAACAGGGGCCACTCAGTGTTGAACAGTTGGTTTAACAAAGTACTCACCGCGTTCGTACAGGAACAGGCACGCCGCCGGAGCCGAGAAGTCGCCTTCCTCTCCCACTACGACGGCAAACGCTCGTAGCACTGTTCAAAGCACACTGCACGTTTGTAACGTGTGAATAACTGAACACGCCACGTGGTTCATTGCTGCCGTTTTAGGGGCCAAGCTCCTTATAGCGACACCCGTTCGTCCATCGTAGCCGTTGTAGTGTGTAACAAGTATAACACTTTGACCTCCAAGGTGGTGTCGGTGAGAGATTTCTTCTGTGCGTTGTTGAACAATAAAAAATAGTGCTCAATGTACATGTCAGTGGCTGCTAATGGGGAATTAGAGACAGGAGCATTGGGCTTTTAGCTAACGCGCACGCTGCGATCCCCATTAGCAGCCAGTGGCATGTACATTGAGCACTATCTGACAAGAAAGGGTTGCTACGTTATTCTCACTGGGTGTAACCTCCTTAGTTTTAGAAAGGTTTAGCGAGCGTTGAGCCGCAGTGCCATGAATACAATAAAGTAGTATGTATACATGAATGAACTCGAGGTGGTTAAAGGCGGGAAGTAGATACGAAGCGCAAGCCGTAAGAAATAAAAGCCGAATTCTCCGCCTCTCATTTCCCATTAGCAGCCATTGGCATGTACATTGAGCACTATCTGACTGAAAAAGTTTGCTACGTCATACTCGCTGGGTGTAACCTCCTTGGTTTTAGAAAGGTTTAGCGAGCGTTTGGTCGCAGTGCCATGAATACAGTGAACTAGTATATACCATGAACTCGAGGTGGTTAAAGGTGGGAAGTGGACCCGAAGCGCAAGCCGTAAGAAAGTATGCGTGTGCCACCTCTCGTTTAGTCCTTGGAATGTCCGCTGGATGGTGGTGCTTCTATATGGGGAATATATGATAAAAAGATGCGAGATGGTGGGACTTGGAGTGTTGAATAGATGGACGAACGGACACAAAGACAGATGCATGGATGGACGCATGAACAGACGCAGGGGCGGATGCATGAATGAACGCAGGGACGGGCGCACAAACAGACGCATGGACGGTCACACAGACGGACACATGGACGGACGAATGCTTCGCCCCACTCTCCATCATTCACTCCGTCGATATGCTGCCATTTTTTTTTCTCACGTTCAGCTCAGTCTGGCGCCGCTAGTACCAACTGCCCTCATATTCTTTTTCTCGCGTTTATCATGCTCGTTTCGAAGATTTACCAACGCTGACCCTTCGCGTGGCTGCGCCTCTGGAATCCCTGCGCCGATGTGACAGTGCTTCTTCGAAGTCTACCGTATAAACATGGGGCATATAAAGAATAAGCTAGTTTTCAGAAAAATTTGGTAGCGATTTAGAGTACTAGGCGCACTAATAAGGGATTGCATAAAACAGTCCTGTGGGCCCGACAATACACACTGAAGATTTTTCTATTACTCTTGAGTATTTTTCACCACTTTGTTGCACTGGTCTTTAATAAATCAGCAGAGTAATATACACTGCTTCTTGACGACGCTTTCTCCAAGATCGAAAGAATCCACTGGATTGTTTTTAAAACAAAAGAGCGCCAAACGTCAAACGCGGCTTCAATATTATGATTTCCAAGATAATAAAACATCTCCTATAAAAATATGTAGTGCCGAAACTTTGGATTGCAGCACAGAAGCCACGATGCTTTTCAACAGGTATTCCCAGCAATCATATTCTGCAAATAAAAGCCAAAACATAAGTGCGAAAATCATTCGTGCACTAACGTGTGTGCTTTTAAGCTTGCAAATGAAGATGACGGGAAAATATTTTAAAACGTTGCCACTCTGCGAACTTGCAGACGGAAGCTACACAGATTTAGAGGTTACGTCTATTCAAATCTGTCAAATTAGGTGCATTCACAAATGCAGAGCAAATAGAAAAACATTTAAAAAGCATCCTTAGAAGTTTAACATGTTAAAATTGACACACACATTACACACACAGACACACAAAGTCTCTGTTAACCGACTATGTATGCACCTAATTGAAGAAAAAAACAACTTTAAAATGCATTTTTCGCCAATAGCTAAAGAAAGGCACACGATCGCTTCTCTTAATTTGCGTAGCAGTGTGATTCGAACGCTGAGCCACGAGAATAACATGCAAACTTTTGAACGCTACCCTGGTATAACCTTGAAAAACAGTTGCGAGCATTTTCTTCGAAATTTTCTATTATACGCTGAGGAAAAACTACGAAAGCATCATGCTCGAATTCGCAGTAAATGAGAAAAAACATTGAACAGGCTCCTGAAATTATGACCTGTGCTGTTATTCTAGTAGTGAGAATGAATTTATGTACGAGTAATCCTTGTACACAATACGGTGGTAAATTCCGAAAGCACGCCAACGTAATGTGATATATAGTAAAAATTACTCACTCCACCACGTTATCCGTTCGGTGCAAACATTAGTGATCAGAAAGCTCTCAGGAAAGCGAGAGTAAACAAAGCCACGAACCACCTTTTGTGCTTCCTGTCATCACTTACGTAGTTCTTTAGTCACCCCGGTAAAAGGAGGGTCTCAAACGACACACACGCAGACACGAACGTAAATATAAACTGCAATAAATAGACGCACAAGAGACGCAATAAACTAAGCATGTAGAAACGTTCGGCAGCACACGAAACGCCTTCAGCTGTTCGTTCAGCTCCTTCGGTGCGACTGTTGCCAAACTTGAAGCGGGGGTTTCGCTACCCCTACCGGCACAAGGCTTAGGGAAACCACGCTATTACTCTAAGTGCATACATTTTGCTGTAATGTCAATTTATAAAAAATAATGACCAAGAAAAGCGTTATTCTATTGTACAGAGATAGGTAATTCTTAACCACAATCACGAATACTCGCGTTATCAGGCGCTTTTCTCGGCACGTGCAGTTCACTGAAGTGAAGGGAGCATTTCCAAGGCCTCCCTTGGTGAAGGAAGTGTGAAGAAGCGTTCATGAAACGCAGCGGCCCCTTGAGTGGAGGAGCACGCTCCGCCTTGACTTCGTCAAGTCAAGGGGAGCCCTTGAGTAAAGGAGCGTTTCTAAATACGGGCCCTAAACATGATAGGCTAATGTGTTATCAGAATGTGTGATCAGGCTATCCTCATGCCCTCAAAAAACAAGTGACTATTTTATACAGATACTGTACCATTTACACTAACTTATGAAGCTTTTGTTTGAACGACTACAAACATTGTTCCTGCCACTCGGACTGCTAACAATGCCTGTACAGTAACATATTTATCGCAATAATAATGAAGTTGCTGGCACTTCGCTTTATGAATCACGTCATTTAGTTTTGTGGGACCACATACTCAAATATTCATTTGATACAACGGTCTAAACTAATAAGAACTGCCACAGAACGAAGCAGCACATCCTATTTCACTGGAAATGTTTCACTTATTTTACTAAACCAAAATGCCGAATTAAGAATGTTGAGAAGCGATATTATTGTTATCAACGTAACGTAACACTGTGCCCATCACATTAAAGAGAGTTTATTATGTCCAAATCGTGAAATCCTCGTCCTTGAAACTTCCTGATATTACACAAATGTATGTTCGTATATAACGATAAGAAGTGTCTATTAATAACTAAGCTCATGCATTGATGAAGCTTTTCTGAACAAATGAGTTTTGATAAACCTTTGTTTATCAAGCCTGGAAATGTTTAACTGTTGCTGGCTTCAATGTCGGTAGTTGCTTCTCTGAGTAATTCTGTGAATACCCGTGAATACTGTAACGCGTTTGATGTAACGAACCGAGGCGACACGTTGCTGAACAAGGAATAGCCCACTGGTCGTTTGTTCATGACGCTTATATAGCTGCGTGGGCAGCGAGGGGAAGAGAGAGACGAGGAAGGAAGTGGCAAGCGGTATCCGCGCACATTTACAATAGCCAGTTCTGATACATCTTTTCTTCATTCAATTTGGACTCATATTACCAAGCAAACAAACAGCAAACAAAAGAACCAAGTCAACTAGCACGTCTGACGAAAGTCTTCTTCGTAGTGCAGGCGCTGTGGCTCGGTCCGGGATCTCGTTGACCTGCGAAGTGTTGGCCATTCGGATGAGCCTCCCGTTGATTCCGTTTGCTCGGTTTCTTCAGAAACCTTGGTGCTTTGCGGGTTTGAACAGCGGTCAGCCACTGCTGCGTCACACGGGCCATGTGCCGGTTCCGAGCCTTCAGTGGGTGGTCCTACGCTATTGGGCGGCTCGAAGTCTTCCAGACCGCTCTCGTAGCCATTCTCGTTTTCGCAGCGTTTGTGTGTTGGCAGCAGATGTTGTCGATTTCGCCTCAGCTGCCCTTGACTTTCCGTTTTGACCAGATATGAACGTGGCGCCACCTCCTTAAGTACCGTTGCTTTGCGGTACCAGTTCGCATTCTTGATCCGAACAACGTTGCCTACATCAAGGGGCAATAATGACTTACCCTGTAGTGATTGCCAATATTTTGATACAGGGCACTCTCCATCGGCGTTAAACTCAGGGACCGTTGACCGAAGACGACGACTTTGCAGCCACTCTCCGAGCGACCGTCCGTCTTCTAAGAGGGAAGACCGATAAGCCAAAATTTCCAGCCAGAAATCCTCACGGCCCTCCATAGTTTTCTTCAGAATTCGTTTCACAATCTGTACGCCCTTTTCGGCTAAGCCGTTTGAGCGGGGGAAATTTGGGCTAGATGGTATATGTTCGAAGTCGAACCGTTTTGCGAATGCAGAAAATTCACTCGAAGAAAATTGGGGCCCGTTGTCGGTGCAGACTTGCGCAGGAATGCCATAGCGAGAGAATATGGCGGATATCTTAGAAATAGCCGCTGCTGCTGTGCTCACCAGTCTTTCAACATCTGGAAAGTTCGGCTGGTCGTCATACACCACGACGTAGGAGCCCCTGCAAACTGAAACAAGTCAATTCCGACCGAATACCATGGTCGTTTCGATGTAGGTCTTTGTAGAAGAGGCTCGCTCGGCTGGCTGTAGGCGTATTTTTGACACACCTGGCATGTTCGTAATAGGTTCTCAATGTCACTGCCTTGTCCTGGCCAAAAAACTAGCCTACGTGCCCTGGCCTTGCATTTGTTCTGTCCCATGTGGCCCTCGTGTATCCGCCGCAGAATTTCGGATCTCATACTTTTGGGCACGACGATCTTGCTCCACTTTAGCAGTACGCCATCCACTGCTGATAACTCCAATGTGAATGGCTTCAGTTCCCCTTGAATCGTCACACCTGCTTTTAGTTGCTCTAACACGCTGCTTAAATACGGGTCGGCACGGGTCTCTTCTTGAAGTCGTTGCTTTGTTCGTCTGCTTACGAGGCTTAAAACCACCTGCATTGCGTGGACCATGTCTTCCACTTCATCAGCGGCCCCAGGCAGCGTAGCAGTACGGGACAGCATGTCTGCGAGCACCAGGTCTTTCCCAGGGATGAAATATAAGACAGTCGTATTTGAAAAGACGGATGAAAAATTGTTGCAGTCTTGGTGGCATGTCCGCAACACTTTTTCGGGCGATGGCAATCAGAGGCCTCTGATCAGTTTCGACAAGAATCCTGCGGCCATAGACAAACGGGTGAAACTTTTCGCACGCAAATACTATAGCCAGCGCTTCCTTTCCAATTTGAGCATAGTGTGTTTCACTCTAGCTCAGAACCCGCGATGCGTACGTGACTGGGCGCCAGTCGTTTCCGTGTTTTTGCAGCAAGGTGGCACCAATCCCGCTTTTGGAGGCGTCAGCAGTTATTTTCACTTTTTTAAATCAAAGAGCACTAGTATCGGTGGGTTCATCAATGCGTTGCAAATCTGAGCCCACTCGTGCGCGTGTGCTCACGTCCATTCGAACACCACGCTTTCCTTCAAAAGGCCCCGTAGTAGTGACGTTCTGTCACTGAGCGAGGGTACATACTTGCAGAAATAATTCACAATGCCCAACATTCTACGAGCTGCCTGTTTATCTTTCGGGTGCGGTATATCCTGTATGCTCTCGATTAAGTCTGGACAGGGACGGACACCACTCTCGCTGATCACGTCACCAAGAAATGATATCTGTGTCACACAAAACATAAATTTTTGGGCGTTAAACGTCATCGCAGCTTACTCCGCTCACTTTAGTACGGCTTTCAGCTGTTCATTATGCTGCTATGTCGAGTGCCCCCAAACTAGTATATCATCAATGCATGCACGCACGCCTGTCAGGCCTTCAAAAATTGCTGTTAAAGTCTTCTGGAAGACCTCACTTGCTGAAGAAATTCCAAATGGCATCCGCAAGAACCTGTAGCGACCAAAGGGCGTTGCGAAGGTGCACATGCCTGACGTAGCTTCGTCCAACGGTATCTGATGGAAGCCTGCGTTTGCGTCTAGCCGGGAAAAGTACCTTGCGCCCGAGATTTCACTTTCTATGTCCTCCCGAGATGGCATGGGATAATGTTCGTGCTTTGTGCTTTTGTTTATGACCCTTGGGTCCATACATAAGCGAAGATGGCCATTCTTTTTTCTTACTACAACTAAAGGGATTACCCAATCGTTAGGCTCGTCCACTTTCACGATGATTGAGGCCCTTTTCATGCGGTTCAGCTTCTCACGGAGCTGCTCCTTGATCGCCAACGGTACCCTCCGGGCAGGCTGCACTACCGGAATGGCATGCGATCGCAGTACCATCTTGTACTGTCGCTTTACACAGCCAGTTCGGCAAAATAGGTGCAGAAAAGCCAGCTACGGAGCGTCTTCTCTTGAGTCTACCGTATTCACTGTTGGAATCAGTTCGAATTCCTGACATGCCTTGAGACCAATGATGGCATAGCGACCTTTCTTCTCAATAAAAAATGCAACGCGACGTTCGGCCGTTTAAATTCAGGACTTCTGTTGGTACTCCCACGTGCTTGATAATGGTTCCGTTATAAGCAGTAAGAACTGCCGTGATTTTTCTTGGCTGCGTTGCTCGGTTGACACGCCGGAACAAAGACAGAGGTAGTAGGTTGGCTTGTGAGCCAGTATCTACTCTAAATTTCAGTTCTTGGCCGCCTATCTTTCCGCACACTGTCCAATCTGCTCCCACACCATCTGCCACGCCGCACACGCTGATGTTCAAGATATCGAAATTATGATCTGCCTCTTATGCATCATCCACTTGGTCAACCTGATGCTTTCTGCAACACGCCGCAAAGTGATTCTTTTTTTTGTACACGTAGCAAAACTTTCCCCGAGCTGGACATTCTTCTGGAGCATGGAATCTTGCGCACTGACGACATCGAGACTGGTTTTTGCTGGCTTGTTGTGTTCTTCGAGTGTACTCCACTTGCCGGGTTTCCTTCGACCACTCTGCATTTTGCTGCGCAGATACTTCGGCTGCTTTGCACATTTGATCAGCTTTCTGCAAAGTAAAGTCTTTCTCGTTTAGCATTCTCTGTCTGAGTTTTTTATCGCTGATTCCAAATACCACTTGGTCCCTTATCATGGATTGTTCAAGGTCCCCAAAGTTGCAGAGTTTCGCATGCTTCTTGATGTCCCTCAAAAATCTTTCGAACGGTTCTGCCTCCTCTTGTACTCGAAGGTGAAACACATGCCGTTCATAAACTTCATTGCCTTGCTGGACGCTGTACTCTTCAAACTTTTTGACCAACGTTTGATAATCGTCTTTGTTCTTACCTTCGGAAAACGCGAAGTTGTTGTACACGTCACGGGCATCGTCACATGCGGCGCTGAGGAGTATGGCCGCTTTCACAGCTTCTGTCCTTGGCTGTTCTGACGATGTGGCTGTGAGGAAGGGCTCCAACTTTTGTTTAAACTGCAGCCAGTTTCTTCTCAGGTTTCCGAAAAGCTGCAGCAATGGTGGGGGCTTGACGACATCCATTCTGCCGCCGAGACAAACCCTTCTGACACCATGTAACGCGTTTGATGTAACGAACTGAGGCGACACGTTGCTGAACATGGAATGACCCACTGGTCGTTTATTCATGACGCTTATATAGCTGCGTGGGCAGCGAGGGGACGGGAGAGACAAGGAAGGAAGTGGCAAGCGGTATCCGCGCACATGCGCGATAGCCCGTTAGGATACACAGCCAGCTCAGTGTTGCCGTACTACCAAAAGTTGTAGCACGGCAACACTGTTTGATCTGAGTTTAATAGTGCTACAAGTGCAGCAGACCAGCAATTATGAGGATCTTGGGGGACACACAATTTGGCTGTTCGACAAATTCCGTGTCAACTCTCAGCAATAGAGAATTATAAAGATTACTTCTCGCTGATTATTCATGGCACCAATATTTCACTGATAAGTTTGGTTAACAGAGTAAGAACACTTCAAAATTGCAAACTAAGTGGTGTGTTATATCATCTGTTGTATTTACTAGTACAACTGTACATTCACTGGCCTTTTTTTTTCATTTCATTTGAAATAAACTTAGTGAGAGTACTAGGCTTTTTATGAAAGTGCATTACAGTCATGTGACCACCAAAGTAAATAATATGTTGGTTTAGCAATTAGCACTGCGTGCGTAGTGAATGCTATAATATGACAAGAAAACCCCGCGCGCGTCGTCGTTATGAAGGGACGGGTGGTCATGAAATCACATTGAAGCACTAAAACATAAATGATACATATGTGAGTCGTGTTGGCAGTGTCGTGTCGTGGTATTACATGGCTGTGCCTAGAGAAGCACAACCCCGTTCCTAATTTCGAACACTGACATGTTTAAACAGCCAATAGCACATTTAGTATGAGCATGGGTTGTTGAAATAGCCCGCTGTTTTGACCCATCTCGGAGTCGATAGCACGCCGCTCACTGTTTCTTGTCGTTACCACCACGTGGCGGGAGCGAGCCAAATGCGCTCTTCGGCACCACGCAGTGTTTTTACATAGTAATGCTATCGGCTTAAGCAAAGCATGCGTGCATAAAATGCTTTGTACACGAAGCGTACTCTTTAATTCACCCGTCACGACCTTGAAACCTCACAGGACTGATTGTGATTCTACCCACTATATGGAGCTTGTAGTAATTCTGAGAAGATACATAACAAGCACACATTGTTCGCAAGTAAAAAACCACGTGTAATATGACAGCTCACGCCTTCTATAGGCATTGGAAGGAATTGTGCATATGCATCCAACCAGCAGAAAACATATATCATAAGCATATAATACAATGTGAACTATATCAGATATTTTTAGGAAAATATTTCAAGGGCCTGTTTTTGTTAGACTCATTATTATGAGATTAACAGACAATGGTGTCAAGCAAAGTATACGGCTTGGCTTTAGTAGTAATTAGAATGTAAATCTGAAGATATAGTAATGGACGAAAGATAACTTGTTGGCAGGGACCGAACCTGTGCCTTTCGAATAACGCTTTCGATGCTGTATCAACTGAGCTGCAAAGACAGCCATTTTCCCGGCCACTCTATGGATCATCTATTACGTGCGTTTAAACGTGAAAGCTTCCGTCAGCGCCGTTAGTACCCATGATGGCGAGAATAAAACGCTATTTTTCTGCTTGTTTCCGTCACATAGCACATGGTCTTCTTCCGGGCTCGTAGCTGACCAATCTTTCTTTTATAATATCCGCTTTTAATCAGGTTTAATTTGCGCATACTGGTAATACCAACCTCTATACAAACCTTGTCGGATTTGCCAAGCTGTACAATGTGCTAGAATGACAGTAGCTACTTCAATGTCACAATCTAAAAAAACAAAACATGTTTATTCAACAACTGCTTTTCATCACTTTACATTAGGGCAATTAGAGGCCAGCACACTTGTGGTTGGTCCAAACAGAAAGGACAATTACATCTCAACCGTAGCCACACCACTGACGTGCTTTTATTTTTTAAACATGGCGTATTGCAAAACGACCAGGCCTCCCGCTATCTTGAAGCACCATCAGCGTTAAATAGAGCACCGCATTCTCTGCTGAGGACCTCTCTTTTCCGAACTGCCCTGCAGCATTCACAGTCGCACAAAATTATTGGAACGGGTGATGCGCGCAGGTTGCTTGGCTTTATCTAAGAAATTCTCTTGTGTTTTTCTCTATCGTGATGCCATGGTGTCTCTACACCAGAGAGGACCGAGGCTGCTGAACGGGACAAAGCACCGCTGCTGGAGTTTGGCTATCTTTTTTACACATTCCATTTCCAGACACGAGTTGTGGTTACCAAGTTACACCGTGAGGACGGTGGTAGTCGAGCCATTTCTTATGCCCAAACGTCTTGTGCTGTAATCGGAGGTTTTTGAGACTTCTCGCCTTCGACGGCACAAGTTTTATTCGGGTGTATGATAAGCGTACAGCGTCCCCGCCTGCCCAACAGTAGCTGGGATGGCTTTACACGCCAGGATCCTAAATAATCCCTGTACACTAAGGATGCCAAGTGACGGTTTGAAGATTGTCACAACTTCTGTTTTATTGTGTATACAGTACGTTTGGCTGCTCCACTTGACCGCAGCTACCTGATACGGGATGTGACATGAGGCAAGCCGTAACTTTTTGCTAACAGCATGAATTCTGTGACGTGAGGACCTTTGTCTGCTACAGTGTAGTACATGTTCCTGTAAAGTAGTAACAAAAGCTTGTACCTCACCGGTGTATGAACGAGTTTCTGTTACAAGTTCCGCAATGCGTAAGGAATGCGTTACAGGCAAGTTTAAAAAAAAAGTATGTGTCGTTATATTAAAGTGAGATCTGAGTTTTTTATATAAATATACAGTTCTTTATATTTCTGAAGCGAAATAAAGTAAGCTTACAGCAAGCCACACATATTCTACGATATTGAGAACGCTGACAGCACGCAATATAAAACGAATCAAAATAAAAGCTCCAGGCCAAATTTTTTAGAGACCACTGACCTTACCAGGACTACAGAAGCATGTAATCTACCAACTACAGCTTGCGTGCTCGTCAATTTTAAGTGAGAAACATGAAGCACTTTCTGAACCAGTCTTCAAAGATACTGCCCTTCAGACCTTCAAATAAAAATGTACACCCATGTGCCTATAGGTTGCATTTATTTCATAGAAAACGGCAGGAAACAAGACAATAATTTGGCGTTTTAGGATCGATGACTCGCTTTTTCAGTGTAGGGGAAAATAAAGTCCAGGAATCACATTTGCAACTGAGTGAAGCTTCCTGTTCGCAGACGGCCTATATATATCTGAGTATTTGTCTCTATTTTTTCAACTTCTTCTCTGTCCTTCTAGATCTTCAAGTTTCCTCTTGATTACACAGCTCCTTCCTCTTTTTTATCTCTAGTCACTCTTTTTCCTTCCTTCCTTCCTTCTTTCCTTCCTTCTTTTTTTTCATTTCTTCTTTGTTTCCTTCCTTATTCCTTTCTTACTCTCTTACTTTCTATTTCTCTGTTCTTTCTCACTCTGTGCCTCATTTTATAAATTCGTTCTCTCCTCTTTCTTTTCGCCTTAACCTCACCACTCTTCTTTATAACCCGTTCCTGTGTCATGTTCTGCTATCCTCGGCCGTGGTGCGCGCACGTGACAGAGAGTAACATAGACAATATATCCTTAAACATTTCGCTGGAATATGAAGGTCACCCAGCGAAGACATATACACGAAAAAACGAATAGTCAGCCATAATGGTATTTGCATTAGTAAGACACCTATGCATTTTTACCGCCGTTGTAGTGTATGACTGAAAAGCGCCGTTAAGCACTTGATATGATCGCTATAAAGAATACTGCTGATTCCTTAGTGCTCTGTGTTCCTCGTGAAGCCGCGACACTGTCGAGTGGACGTGAGAGTTCTATGTCTGTATTTATTTTTGCGAAGTGTCAGTCCATTTATGTATAATACCAGAAAAAACTGAATAACGAAGTGTTATGGCGCTTGCTTTAAATATTGCTCAGCTTGTGTTGAATCTCGGCTCACCTTGAATTTTTTTCGCCACAAATTTGCCTGTCTTTTTTTTCCCAATGTTCTTTTCTTTTGCTCTCTCTTCCCTCGTTTCTTTTCGCTCATTAAATTATTGCATTCAACAGCGAACAAATCTAGGGCGCGTGTTCTGAATGGAAAGCACAAGATGGAGAGGATGAAGAGAGTGTGTGGTGGTTCACTATTATAATTTTCTTTCTACGACAGACGGCAAATCTCGAGCATAGTGGCTCTGCTAAACAAAGTCAATTGTCTCATCTGCATGTGGTAGATGTCTGCGTCGCTCACTTTGCTGCACCTCTGATGGGTGCCTCGATGTAAAAACCAGGATGCAGCTTAGTCACGTGCTTTACGTTATCGCCCATCCGCCCTGTTCTGCATGGTGTGCTGCGTGCGTGCACGCGCCCGTTGAGTGCCGTTGGACATTTAGCAAAAGAATGCTGTTCCCTCTGCCATTCCGTTTTGAGCGTACCGCGCTACCGTTACAGTTCCATCGATCCTGAATGGAACACTGAATGAAACAGTGGCGTTCCTTCGCTCCTCCCAAAAGGAACTAGTTTCTAGAACGTGTTTCCTCAGAACATCGACAACACTGGTCTGCTATGATCAGTTCTGAAAGCCCATGCTTAGCTAATATACTTTTGATATATATGACAACCCACACAGGGATTGTGGATGATAACGTGGGCAGCTCCTTATGTTAGAAAAAATGGTCTATGAACACAAGGTACGTTCTACCATCTACCATGCAAACAAAAAAGAACACCTCCAACCTTCTACCTCGGGAAGCTACGAGACTCTGGCGGCATTATTGACTCGGAATTTCGAATGCGCAACCTCACGCACTCTTAACTACTGTTGACCGTGTCTCCTATCTCGGTTCGGCACCGGGACACCACACAGATTGCCGTGTCTTGAACGACATTTCTGAATGTTCTAGTTGTCTTGATGCATTTAACGAAGTACCTCCCTCCTCAATTTCTGAGGCACTGCGGGACAAGCCCCACATAGAAGCACATCATGACACATGGCGAGATTCGCTTTTTCCAACCAATAAGCAATCAGCTAAGTGCTCTTTTTATTACGATTTTGCATCCTCCTCTAAGTCTGTAACCACACAAGGTGCGAGAGAACGGACGTCAGCGGTGCATATCTGCTTTTTTAGAACGTTGCAGATTGACAATAAATATCACATGAGCTTCAGCCGGAATATTTGTATTCTATGCGGAAACGTTCAATACGCCGAGTAGCGATGCGAGTGATTTGTGATCGGTCTCAAATTGTAATTTTAGCCCTTTTAAGCATCGATCGTGCTTTTTCACAACCCACATCAGCACAAGCGCTTCTTTCCTATTCGCGCGGACCATTGTTTCATTGGTGTTCATGAACGAGAGTGAAAAACCTTTTCCTATCTCACTGCACTGGCATGGGCACACGGCAGAGACCGAATGACGACGCATCGGTGGACACAATAGTGCACAGCTTAGGGTTGAATTTTGCGTCGCATTGCGCAGAGGTGACTATTTCATTCAGACATTCAAGCATTGTTCACTAAAGCAGGCCCCATTGTCATTAACAGTCTTTCGCCAACAATCTACGAAGCGGCACCAGCACGTCAGCAAGGTCGCTCACAAAGCTAGCAGCTAGGAAGCATCATAGTGCCCAAAAACCTGCGAACATCAGCAACACTCGACGGCGTAAGCACTTTGCTTACGGCTAACTTTTTTTTTTAATTTGGCCTATATTTAGGAGGTTTCGCTCACGTAGCCTTAAATCGCAGTTGCTGTGACGCAAGAATACTATTTTGCCCAATAAAGTGTCCCCCCGGCTGCAACCAACCTTTTCAGCACTGCTTGCAAACCGTTCATCAAGTCCATGCTTCGTAGCTATATAAACCAGAACGCCGTTCATAAATTTCACTTCCTTTTGAAGGCCCTGGAAAATTCCTGCCATTTGTTTTTTTTTTCACAAAACACAGCACATTATCTCGGCGCCAAGTCTTCAGCTTTGTATTGACATTTGAAGGTGGAGTCGGGAACAACTAGTCTTGCATATAACAGCAGTGGTTGCCAGCAAAAGAAGCCGTAAACCAATAGACCAATGCAGTCGACACTAAAGTCGACACTGCACTCTTTCCTGTGCAAAAAAAGAAAAAAACATATCAGAACTGTACGGCAAACTTTATTGAAATGAAAGCGTTTGGAATTCATCTAACACAACTCATCACGCATCATTCATGCATATATTGAAGTCTTGAGAGCATTAAAGAAGAGGATGGCTCGGAAAAATACAAATGGGAACATCATATAAAATTGTAATTTCATGTATATGGGAAACAAGAGGAAATATTAAACGCGTCACTCTGAATAACAATTTATATTTTATTTGGTTTTCCGAGAAAATAGCAATTACTCCAGCTAGAACATGTCACACACCATGACCAGGGGCGAGATTGTAGATTTACGCACAGGCGTCGTGCTAAGGATTTCATAGCCGTAAAATGTCAGCTACACTGCAGGTGTTATACAAAAGCAGTTAACATGAAAAGTCCCAAGCAGTAAGTTTGGCTGTGGTATCTAAAATGTGATTGCTTACAAAGAACCAGCAGATGGAACGTAACGTGTGACTTCGTTTTCTGCGCGGCAGTAGTTATGCTTTTGCAGAAACAATAATGCGTGAGATATAGAGTTGTTTAGTTTTAGGGTGGTCAAATGTATGCAATAATCAGAGAGATCTCTACTACTTTTGCATAACTCCATGTTCAAACAGTAGGAGATCCCTATGGGTATGACAACATACAGTTATCAGAATAAAATAAATGTCGTGTAATTGCGATAAAAATACTGCTGCTGCACGTGCCTCGCATTCCCGGATGATGAGTAAAGCGCTGATATTAAAAAAAGAGAAAGACTTACTATGTTTCTGTTCTTGACTCATGCATTCACTTTAGAATGCGACTGTGGCTACGTATGCAAGGTATTATAAATCATGTCTGTCCCTAAAAATATGCATTTGCCTTTGAGCTATCGTTTCACCACTTGGCCCTATAATTCTACAGCTGCCTATGTCAGAATTTTAGAATGTACTTTTGATACATTCCTCACTCGCTACGTCAACTACTTCTTGGAGCACTCTAATTGCTGCAATCATAATACTTCATCACCTCAAAATTTTTTAGCAGGAAGGTTTGACTGAGCGCTGCATTGTAAATGACACTGCTCAGAAATGTGGCATATCATTTCCTCTGTAAAATTGAATAACAGTTCTCAACTCAGGAAGCACGAACTACTATTACATTTCTAAGTGACTTAGTACTATTTACTTTAAATAAATAAGCAATACTATATCACTAAGAATATTATCCGTAGGAAGGTTTGTCTTTGTACGCCGACGCCGCATTCTTAAAGACATTGCTCAGGAGTGTGGCATACCGTTTCTTTTTGTGAAATTCAATAACAGATCTCAAATTAAGAAGCAGAAAACTAACACTTCTTTAATAAGCTTCGTCCAAGCTACAGACCTCTCTATGATTTCTGAAGTACCGCATTTCTCAAGCTGCTGCACGAAAGCACATTAGCTGCGAATTCTGCTTTTCCGCACAACCGCTCAATTAGCGCGATGACAGTCCAACTTACTCGAACTTCGAACGTGTGTGGCAGAAAAGTAAAGAAGAATGCTTCAATCAATAGACTTTTGACGAGATTCAGTTTGATGCTTAACGCACTTGTTACAGTTTGCAAGTTAACTCGCGTATACGAGACGTAAACACTTCTGCTTTCTTTGCCAAAATATATATGACAAATTCTAACCACTTTGTTTCAATAAAAAACCAGCGCCCAAAGTCACTTTTAGTTCCATTCGCAAGCATTCACGAGAGTGTCTACATACTAAAAGCTACCCGGTTTTCTTTGTTGCGTAGCGACATATTCTATGCTGAAGGTTTCCCACGTTTCCCACAAAACACATCAACTCGTGTTTTGTGAAAGTGGGTGGAAGAGTGTGAATGCTAGACAGATTTCTGCAATGCTACTTGAAAATAAATATGTGGGGACTAACGTTGAGTAATACTCAGCTTTGGCCAATCAAGGCTACTTTTGTCAAAATGGTAGGAAAGATCATCTAGCATTGACTGATAAGCACCATTGCTGTTCCTTGTTGGGCCAATTATTTAACGCTGCGTAATCCATAGTGATATCTGAAAATACGAGCGGATGCTTTATTTGAAACGTAACATCAAGAGAATTACCGTAAAATTCAATTCGTTTGGTCATTTTAGCATAACTGAATAGCAACAATGACACAGACCCTTTCATTGCGCCTTAGGAAGCAATAAATGCTCGGCAAACAAAATTACATCAAAGGACTTGACCCGAGATTTGTTGTTTTCCACAAAATAATAGTAACTACCATTTTTGGCCTTGAAAAGTGGGCACACGAAACTGATTGCAAATGTTTTGCCTACGAGTATTCCCGTTAACGCATACTAATAACACTGTAAGTATAAAAAGTTGTTTGACAACAAGATAGAACCAAATAGTGCGATGGCAAAAATTGTGATGTTATGAGAAGCCATCCTGACAGCTAGCTCTTTCGAAATCGATATTAAGTAACACTACAAAGCTCTGGTGAATACTACCACCTCGTGAAAAGGAGAGTGCTGCACGCCGAGACCATTGCACTTGAAAGGTTGTACGAGCTGTCCACTGATCTATACTTGATATATATATATATATATATATATATATATATATATATATATATATATATATATATATATATATATATATGTATGTATGTATGTATGTATGTATGTATGTATGTATGTATGTATGTATGTATGTATGTATGTATGTATGTATGTGTGTGTGTGTGCGTGTGTGCGTGTGTGCGTGTGTGCGTGTGTGCGTGTGTGTGTGTGTGTGTGTGTGTGTGTATGTGACGCTATGATGAATGAGCGACGTGGCCTGGCGCATACCCTATGTTTATTCCGTTCTCACTTCTTACTCCTCTACTTCTCCTAACCATCCCTGCCTTCTTACGTCACAGGATTCCCCCCTCCCCCATAAAGAAGTCGTGTCAGACGAACAGAAACGAAAATTGAACATGCATGGCTTAGAAGTGAACACTGTTAAAAAGGGAAGATTGTTCCATGTTCCAGAAAGTTTCCGTTAACACACTTTAGCTTCACAGGAGAGTGCAGCACTCCGGTAAGTGCTGGAGTTCTGGTGGGTGAGGCTGACTGTTGCCTACTGGAAAAAGCAAGTACACATTGAAAGTGCAGATGACGAAGGTGCTTGTATACTTGCAAAGAATGAACGTGGTGCGAAGGCTTTGGAGCACCAGCAGCATGATTTGCGTAGGCGTCGTGTTCTTTGCCTTGATTGGTACACATGCTGCGCCACCCGTCTGCGTGTTTGTTGTCCAAGACTGATGAGCTGATTTCTGCGTCCTTCCGGAATACAGGGTGTGCTTTTGCGCCTTCTTCGCCGTTTTGTGTCCTGTCGTCTCAACAGCTTTGATTGTAGACTGAGTCTTGATCTCTCCTAAAGTAAACTTGTGCATTGTTCCTTTTAGCGAAAATACCTTGAATAAGAAGACTAGTTTGTATTAAGCGAGACATATTGAATTTGTCGTCGCTTCACTTGACCAGCTTGTAGACGCCTTCGTTTAACCCTTGAGTGATCATCCGATGATGTTTGTGTTCGTCGTTGTCTTTGTTCGTATAGCCCTTGGAATCTCTGTTGTTCTTGAACTTGCTGGCATTGATGATGTTGCTGCTAAAAGAGCTGAGGTGGCAGCCCTTATTGACCATGACACTGACTTTCTGGGCAACTGAATGTGGTGTCGAGTGGACAGGTAGTTGTCTCTAGGCTCTTGTGCTGCATTTAGGGTAATGAAGGTAATGCTTCAGAGTTGATAGGTACATCATCAGGGGCTTCTTCTTCGCTGTTCGCTGTGAGTGGTTCTTGCGCCTGAATCTGGATGGTAGGTTCAGGGCTTGGCTGAGTATTCTCCGAGCTCCACAGGTCTATCCCGACCGTTGTGAGCGTGCTAGATGTGAAGTGGGCGTTGTGAGCGACGAAAGAGCCAAGTGACGGAAAACCAGGAGGTAGCCCGATTGTGCTAGATGAAAAGTAAGCTGATCCAATGCGTGAAGACTGATTTTCACTCTTCGAGTCGTCATGGCGTTGTTCGGCATTTTCCCCATGTGTCAGCTGGTCTACCATGAACAAGGCGTCCTTATGACACGAATAGTGACCATTAGGAGCTTTTGAAGAGCTGCGTCGTAGAAAACCAGGTGGCGGACCATGTATGCGAGACGAAGCATGAAAGACATAAGTAGGGTGAGCGATGTCTCGTGTCGTATGTTGGTGCCACGACTTTGGAAATGCCGACTTTCGTGCACAAGGGAGCTGCGCTCGATGGTTGAGTGGTTCCTGAAATACGCTCGGCCGTCTGTCAGTGAACTGACTGATGTACCATTTTGTGTTGTGGCAGTGGTCGATTCATTCTGGGCGTTCGACTGCTTGAGGACTGCTTTCGACTGTGACGACTGAGCGTGGTTGTCTGTGAAGGGTGGGTTATAAGTGAATCTTTGTCGTAGTCGTCATTGTATTGTTTAAACCAAACGATTATTTCTTTTTTGATCTTTTTCCCATGACTCGTCGTTTTGAAATATGTGGGTGAGGTAGAATTTGAAGGCCTTACCGGAGACGTAGTCTTTCGGTGTTAGTGACCATCTCCCGTTCCGACCATGATGCATCGGTAGCGTGGAGCTCGAACAGGTCGAACCAGTCCTGCACGGGCCCATCGTCCGCTGCTCCGGTGTACTTGGGGATGGGAAGGTCATGCGATGGATTCGTCATGATGGTTGCGACGGTGTCCAGTGGCGGTACACTTCTGTGATCCGCGTTCGGTCACTGCATCTCGCTGAGGTCTTCGCTAATGATGGCCGGTTGATGAAGTGGTTGTGAGGTCTTCATCCTGTCGACATATGTGGCGTATGATGAATGAACGACGTGGCCTGGCGCATACCCCATGTTTGTTTCATTCTCATTTCGTCCTCCTCTACTTCTCCTAGCCATCCCTGCCTTCTTACGTCGCACACGCACACACACACACACACACACACACACACACACACACACACACACACACACACACATATATATATATATATATATATATATATATATATATATATATTGTCAAAGGTAATGGGTTTGAGCCATAATTGTAGCGTGAAATCACTTGGAAGTAGAGAAAGAACAGGACTTTGCTTCCTGGTCTGGGGGCGAGCGAGAGGTCAATTCGTCGCTGTCTGTTATTTCATTCGTGGCACAGGTGGAGGCGCTGGGTAAATGCGCCTCGGCTGCCGATTTTCAGCCGACACACCGAGGTACTTGGAGACAGCTAGAGCTTCCACGGCAAGAGCCCGTGGCCGCCTGCGAGGACTATCTCCCGAATACGGTCCTCTCTCTCAAGACAAAATGGCAACTTCGACTACAAACCAGGCGAGTCAAACCAACGACGCCTATTCTTTTCTCCCACTTGTTTTTCATGCGCCGCAAACACCACGCTAATTTCATAGGGACATTTATGAGGATGTTGATGACTGGCTTGACCACTTCGATCGAGTTTCCAACATCAACGAATGGGATGAAGCTCGTAAGCTGCGGAGAGTTTACTTTGCATTAGAAGACTCTGCCAAAACGTGGTATGAGAATCACGAGGGTTCGTTTGCGACGCGGCCAGAGTTCGATCGACAGTTTTGTGATGCGTACTGCAGCACTGAAAGGAAAGAGAGAGTGGAGCAGCCCATCTCGTCTCGAAACCAACGACCTAACGGGAGAGTTTCGATGTTTCTCTAGGACATGCTTCGACTCTTCAAGTGTGCCAACCCTGCAATGTCCGAGGAAAATAAGGTGTGGCATTTAATGCGCGGGGTAAAAGAGCAGCTCTTTGCTGGACTAGTGCGCAATCTACCGACGACTATGGCTGAGTTCATAAATGAGGCAACTACAATGGACCGTACTCTCCAGCATCGGTCTTCACAGTATGAACGTCACGACGTGACCACTGCTGCATGCTCTATCGGGGCTGACAGCGAGAGGCATGCTCTCGCCGAGTTTATAAGAAGCGTCCTGCGGGACGAGCTGCGCCACCTCCAGGCAGCGGGACCCCAACCACCCATAAATGCTCTCGCAGACAAAATCCGAAACGAGATTCGACAGGTGGTCACTCCACTCGCGCCAACAAAATGGCAACTTCGACTACAAACCAGGCGAGTCAAACCAACGACGCCTATTCTTTTCTCCCACTTGTTTTTCATGCGCCGCAAACACCACGCTAATTTCATAGGGACATTTATGAGGATGTTGATGACTGGCTTGACCACTTCGATCGAGTTTCCAACATCAACGAATGGGATGAAGCTCGTAAGCTGCGGAGAGTTTACTTTGCATTAGAAGACTCTGCCAAAACGTGGTATGAGAATCACGAGGGTTCGTTTGCGACGCGGCCAGAGTTCGATCGACAGTTTTGTGATGCGTACTGCAGCACTGAAAGGAAAGAGAGAGTGGAGCAGCCCATCTCGTCTCGAAACCAACGACCTAACGGGAGAGTTTCGATGTTTCTCTAGGACATGCTTCGACTCTTCAAGTGTGCCAACCCTGCAATGTCCGAGGAAAATAAGGTGTGGCATTTAATGCGCGGGGTAAAAGAGCAGCTCTTTGCTGGACTAGTGCGCAATCTACCGACGACTATGGCTGAGTTCATAAATGAGGCAACTACAATGGACCGTACTCTCCAGCATCGGTCTTCACAGTATGAACGTCACGACGTGACCACTGCTGCATGCTCTATCGGGGCTGACAGCGAGAGGCATGCTCTCGCCGAGTTTATAAGAAGCGTCCTGCGGGACGAGCTGCGCCACCTCCAGGCAGCGGGACCCCAACCACCCATAAATGCTCTCGCAGACAAAATCCGAAACGAGATTCGACAGGTGGTCACTCCACTCGCGCCAACAAGGCTTGAGTTTCCTTTGCTGACTGATGCGGCGGCTCTGCGATCTCCTGCACCACATGCTCCTGATCCCACAATGTGGACAATAGATGGGACTAGCCATCGATTCCAGGGCACCTCTTCGACTCTACCACCCGACTCAAGGTTTCCGAGTGCACCAACTTATCGTCCGTTCGGATCGCGCCAGAACGCCACAAAGGCCAGCGTGTGGCGTACGTCAGATAACTGTCCACTCTGCTACCACTGCGGCGAAGCGGTTCACGTCTACCGCAATTGCCAGTACCGCTAACTTAGTCTCCGTGGATTTCACCCTGATGCTCGGTGCCAGCGTTACGGTGAGCGTCCCCGCGACATCGAAGCGTACCTTACGGGCCAGCAAGCTTCTCGCCTTGGTCAACGCCCCCAATCACGATCACCATCACGTCGCCACCCCACGTCACCTAGCATTCCCTCGTCATCTTATGCTCCTTTCAGAGACCGGTCACCAAGTCCCCACAGGGAAACTAGAAACCGCGGCTCCTGGGGGTGAATCCGCGTCCCAACAAACCGTCAAAGAGCATCCCTCGACGCAAAGACCCGGCGAAGACCATTCTGACTTTCCAGTCGTTTCCGAAAGTCATAAGACTGTTTCCGCCGACATCACCGTACACGTCCATAATCACATCGTCACTGCCTTCGTAGACACCGGCGCCGATTATTCGGTTATGAGCAGCGCCCTGGTATCCCAACTGAGGAAGGTAAATGACGCCTTGGCAAGGACCCCCATTGCGCACGGCAGGGGGCCACCTCGTCACGCCGACTGTAATGTACACAGCCCATGTTCGAGTTCGTGCTTCGACGTTCACAGGGTCTTTCTTGTATTACCTGTGTGCTCCCGTTCACACTTTTTGGGACTGGACTTCCTTCGCGAACATGGCGCAATTATTGACCTACGAGACTTGCAGGTGTCGTTTGAGGACCCTTTTTATTCTGAACCTAAAAACACCCAGTTATCGAAGACTGTCTTACGTGTATCCTTCGAATCTGTTTTTATGCCTCCCCGCAGCAGCCTTTTTGTCAATGTTGAATGTGACCAAGACGTCTCCGATGCTGTAATTGCAGAAGGAAATTTGTCTGTACTTTTTGCACAACAAATCTGCGTTGCCCGAGGTATTGTTCCGCCCAGGAGGAAACAGGCTTGCCTATTAGTCACGAATTTCATCGAGGAGTATTGCCATCTCACCAAACACACTGCGATCGCATACATTGAGGATATTGCCAACATCCCTGGTCCCTCAACATTGTCTGCTCTTTCGTCGTGCGACGATTCCACCATGACATTCAAAAGCACTCTCGACGTAAACCAGGGTCTACCATTCACACAACGGGAACGCCTTTGGAAGCTACTCGACTCATTTCGGGTCTGCTTTGCTACGACTTCGAAATTGAACCAAGCACCGCTTGCCAAGCGTCGTATCATCACCGAGCCTACCTAGAGACCCATTCGACAGCACGCCTACAGAGTCTCGCAAAAAGAACAAGACGTTATATGCCAACAGGTCCAGCAGCTGCTCAAGGACGATATCTTCCAACCATCGACCAGTCCCTGGGCGTCCCCTGTTGTGTTAGTAAAGAAAAAAGGTGGTACTCTGCGATTTTGCGTCGACTACCTGAAGTTGCATAAAATCACGACGAAAGACGTGTATCCTTTGCCACGAATAGATGACTCGCTGAACCACATTCGCAACGCTCGTTACTTTTCTTCGTTGGATCTACACAGCGAGTATTGGCAAATATCTGTTGATGAGCGCTACCGCGAAAACACCGCCTTCATTACTTCTGTCGGACTCTACGAGTTCGAGGTCCTTCCCTTCGGCTTATGCTCGGCGCCAGCTACTTTTCAAAGAATAATGGACACGGTTCTTTCTGCGCTAAAACGACAATCGTATTTTGTCTACCTTGACAATGTGGTCGTCTTCTCGAACAAGCTTGAGCAGCACGTCCAGCTCTTACAGGCAGTTCTTCAGGCGATTCGAACAGCTGCACTTTCTCTCAAACCTGAGAAATGCAACTTTGCTTTCGAGAAGCAGAAGTTTCTTGGCCACGTTTATCAGCCTCCCCGGTGTACACCAAGACCCTGAGAAAACGAAAGCTGTTCCCGCATTTCCTGTCCCAACGAACACGTGCGATCTCCACTGATTTCTGGGACTGTGCGCATATTACAGACGCTTCGTCAAATCTTTTTTAAAATTGCTGAACCACTAAATGAACTGACAAAAGACGGCGTACTGTTTGTTTGTGGTCATGATCAGCATCACGCCTTTGAGACGCTACGAATACATCTCCAAGCCCCACCTGTACTTGGCCACTTTGACGACAATGCTGCCACAGAGCTATACACGGATGCCCGCAACGTCTGGCTTGAAGCTGTATTGAATCAATGGCAAAATGGCGTAGAGCGCGTGAATGCCTATGCAAGTCGAACACTATCTTCCGGAGAGAAAAACAACTTTGCAACAAAAAAATAGTGCTTAGCCGTTGTTTAGAGCTATAATAATATTTCGTCCTAATTTTTACGGTCGACCAGTCAGGATAGTTAGCGACCACCATTTTTTATGCTGGCTCGCCAACCTCAAAGATCCTTCCGGTCGTCTAGCACGGTGGAGCCTTTAGCTGCAAGAATTTCACTTTACAGTTATTCACAAGTCAGGACGCAAACACACCGATGCTGACTGTCTTTCACGTGCGCCAATTGGAAGTACGAACGCGGACGTTGAAGAGAACAATACATTCCTTTCCTCTGTATCAGCAGCCGACTTGGTTCAACAAAAACGCGACGACATGAAGCTAAGCCCGCTGATTGACTACTTCGAAGGCCGAAAACGCAGCCTTCCTTAAAACTTCGCACGTTCGCTGGCATCGTTCTGCATCAGGGATGGAGCTTTCTATAAGAAAAATTTCGACCATACCCAGATTACTTACCCACTGGTTGCGCCGACCTCACTTTGGGACGATATTTTACATGCTTGTCACGACGTACTATCATCTGGACAACTTAGCTACACGCGCACATTGGAAAGAATTCGCCGCTCATACTACTGGCCCCGCCTTGCGAAGACAGTCAAGCAGTACGTCCGCACATGCCACGACTGCCAACGCCGTAAGACTCCACCTGTCCCACCAGCAGGACTACTACAGCTTATCGCCACGCCGAAGACACCATTTCATCAAATTGGCATTGACTTGTTCGGCTCATTTCCCACCTTTTCGTCTGCAAACCGGTGGATTGTAGTTGCCTCCGATTATTTAACACGTTACAGGAAAACAAAGGCCCTGCCCAAATCTAACGCAGCCGAAATTTCACAGTTTTTCATCACCAGCATCGTAATTCGCCACGGAGCGCCAGCTGTGATAGTTACTGATAGTGGTACAGCTTTCACCGCAGAGATGCTTCAAGAACTGCTGAGACTAAGTGGTACGGAACATCGGCAAACCAAAAGTTATCACCCCCCCCCAAACGGACTCACTGAACAGTTGAACAAGATCATTGCTGATATGCTGTCAATGTAGGTGGTCGTTGATGACAAGAACTGGGATGATATACTCCCTTACGTAACTTTCGCTTGCAATACATCAGTCCAAGAGAGTACATGTTTCACCCCATTTCACTTAGTTCATGGTCGAGAGGTCACTACAATGCTCGACGCAATGCTCCTTCCCAACAACCTAGGCATGTTCAACGCGGATGCTGCCTTATTCGCTCAACGCGCCGAGGAGGCCCGTCAACTTGCCCGACACCGTATTCAAGCTCGCCAAACTGCCGACGCACGCTGCTACAACCTTACACACCGAGAGGTTACCTTCCAACCAGGCGATGAAGTTTGGCTGTCGACCCCTATCTGACAGCGTGGTAACTCTGAAATGTTGCTGCGGCGCTACTTCGGCCCGTACAAAGTTGTACGCCGACTCCGTGACGTTACATTCGAAGTTCTCCCTGAGAGCACGTCAGGACGTTACCGTCGGTTTCCACAAAGTGATGTGGTGCATGCGTCAAGTCTCAAGCTATATTTGGACACACTTACTGTGGACTCGCTTACCATGCAATGACTATTTTTTGTCACATTTGTTTCTTTTTGATCGTCTCGTGTCCTAACTCCTTTCTTTAATGAGTACTTCTATGACACTAGCCCATTTTTTTGCCTTATGGCGCAGTTGTTAGATTCGATGGTAGCGCCTATTCTTTCTCATTTTTTTCAACGCTCATCACCAGCCTCAAGACCATGATTTTTGAGGAGAGGAAATAATGTCACAGGTAATGGGTATGAGCCATGAGTGTAGCGTGAAAATCGCTATGAAGTAGAAAAAGAGAGGACTTCGCTTCCTGGTCTTGGGGCGAGCAAGACATCGATTCATTGCTGTCTGTTATTTTGCTCATGGAAATATGTATATATTGCCACAAGGCAGTAGCGGCATTGGGGCATAAAGCGGTAGAGGGTCCCTGCCTGAAAGAAAAGACTACGAAGTGGATAGAGACTGGTCCCAGCCCGCCAGTGTGCTAGGCATTGCCGTCGCCTGTAATAATCGTAAATATCTGCAATTATACGTTTCCGTGTAAGATTATTGGTGGAGGTGCCGGGGTACGCCTACCTGGCTTTCCCGGCAAACCAACACGAAACTTCGAAGTGGTCGCCACCTTCATTTTCCTGCAATGGCTCAACAGGCCCACCCACAAAAGCAACAGCAGCCGCAACAGCAGCAGCAGCAGTAGCAGCTGCCTCAACTGATTCTCCTGCCTCCACAAGAACCCGGAACCTTCTCTGGCACAGGCAAGGATAAGGTGAATGTTGCAGATTGCGCCGCATTGTACGAGCGCGTGAGCAAATACTGTAGGTGGGACCCTACGTTGATGCTGGCTAACGTTGTGTTTTACTTGCGGGATACAGCGCTCACCTGGTATGAGACGCATGAGTCGGAGTTGACCAGCTGGACGTTTGCAAACTGAAGCTTGTAGAGTTATTAGGCAGGCCATTTGGGCGAAAGCAGGCCGCGAGAAAAGACCTGGAATGTCGCGTGCAGACATCGACAGAGTCATATGTATCTTACCTACAGGACGTATTGGGCCTCTGTCGAAAGGTGGACGAGAACATGAGCGAAACTGACAAAATCGCTCACATAATAAAGGGAATTGCCGATGACGCCTTCAAACTATTGATCGCTAAACATTGCCCCACCATCGACGTGGTTGTGAAAGAATGTCAGCACCTCGAGCACGCCAAGAACCGTCGCTTAACCCGCAAGCTTGCGCGTCTGCCTTATACTGCAGCCACTTCAACCTGCGAAGACCGCCCCAAGTTCACGCAAGCTACATCGTCCGAAAACGTCACCCGAATCGTTCACCGCGAACTCGAAGCAATGGCTCCTGCAGCCATCGCCTCCGACAGTCCTCAAGACAACGCAGCCACCGTCTCTCTCATCCAAGCCGTCGTTCGCCAAGAAATAGCGAATCTCGGCATCGCACCTGTTTGCGCGGTTCGCACTACCGAGACCTCGGCTTCTATTAACCAGATTCCGGTGTACCCTTCACGCTACCCTTCCCGCTACCGGAACCCTGCTGAATGGAGAACGTCGAATGATAGACCGATCTGTTTCACTGCTCACGCGCCGGCCACACTGCACGGCACTGTCGCAATCGTTGGAAATCCAATTCATCTTGGAACACTGGTACATGGCGCCGCTGTGAAGGCGATTCTCGCCGCTGAGACTCGCTTGCTGGATTTCGGGCCGACCGGTCGTGCGCTCGCGCGCTCCGCGCGCTTGCGATCTCCGGCGTCATCGTGGCTCTGGCTGACTGGGCTCGCCCTACGTCACCTCCTGCCGCCGACGACCTTCCACCTCCGACGACAGTGCAGCTCTGACTTACTGGACTTGCTCTACGCCATCCACCGACGCCGAAAGTAGCTCTCGCAGGTGCGCCCCGTCCTCGGACTCCAGTGATCGTGCTTCATCTTTCCTACCTCTTCTATCCCCTCATCTTGTCGTCGCTCGCTCTGGCTCACCACCTCACGTCTCTTCTTCTCTTCTCCTTCTTCGGCTTTCCTACATCTTTACTCCTATCTTTTTTATCCCTCCTCACCCCCATCCCTCGTGAGCTACTGTGGCGGTGTCGCTCACTGAAGCAGACAATAACGAGGCTCACTTTTCTCTTCTTTTCCCTTTTCAAGAGTCAAGAGTCACTTCGTCGATTCTCGCCGCTTTTCTACTCTGTACGATCCACAGCCTGCTCCTACTAACGTTCAGGGCCGAAGGTTCAGCCGGTCACAATCACGCCAAGGCCACCGATCTCTCTCGCCGATGATTTTGCGATCCAGGTCCCCTGCACGACCTGGTTCCTCAACCTCGGGAAACTAGACCATGCAGCTGCCGGAGGTGACGCTGCATTAACGACCTATTCTGCAAATCCTCTATTGACGATTCCTACACGCCGCAATATTTTGGACCTTTTGGTTGATGATGTTACCGGTACAGCCCTCATAGACTCTGGCGCACAAGTTTCAGTCATGAGCGCTGCTCTCTGTATTAAACTGCAAAAAGTGACCACGCCTCCTATTAAGTGGGCAGTAAAGCTTGCCGATGGGAGCACATCTACCGTCCTCGGCATGTGCACCTCTCGCGTGTGTATTGCTGGGCGCCAGACCGTCGTATTGTTCACCGTGCTTGAGCAGTGCCCACATGACGTGATTCTTGGTCTCGACTTTCTCTCTGCGCACTCCGCCCTTATCGACTGCTCGACGGGTCTTCTTCAGTTTGAACTGCCTTTTGACGCCGCTGTTGCCCGTGATGCTTAAAGTCGCCTTTGTGCCACCTAGTTCCTGCATCTTCCGCCACAAGCCGCGACTTACGTGCAGCTCGTGTGTAATCCGCCTGTGCGCGATGGTGAATATGTCGTTTCACCTTTTACCGACGTTGTGCTAAAGCACTCTATTGCTGTCCCACACACCGTGGTGAGAGTACGCCACAAAGCAGACCCATATGTCTCTTTTGAACTTTGGTTTCTCCACACACGTGCTGCCTGATGGTTTTAAACTAGGTGTCATGTCGTCGTTGCAAGAGTGTGATATTTCTGAACTGTCGGCTCAGCAACCTACTCCGCACGTCAACTTGCTCAATGCGCCCAACCTGTCAAGCATTGACATTGCCAAAATTATAGCGCCAGATCTTTCGCCCTCTGAAGCACAAGACCTCCACCGTCTGTTGACATCCTATGTGGACATATTAGATCTTGACAACCGCCCTTTAAGCCAGACATCAGTTGTGACCCATCACATCAACACCGGCGATGCCAACCCAATTCATCGCCGCCCTTACCGCGTCTCCGCTGCCGAACGCTCTGTCATCCAGAAAGAGGTCGAGAAAGTGCTCGCCAAAGGCGTCGTTGAACACTCATCTAGTCCGTGGGCATCCCCGGTTGCGCTTGTCAAGAAGAAGGACGACACAAGGCGGTTTTGCGTCGACTATAGACATCTCAACAAGGTCACTAAAAAGGACGTTTACCCCTTACCAAGAATAGATGACGCCCTTTACTGCCTTCATGGCGCAAAGTTTTTCTCGTCCATTGACCTTCGATCTGGTTATTGGCAGATGGCTGTTGACCCACGGGACCAAGAAAAAACAGCATTTGCAACCCCCGATAGGTTATACCAATTTAAAGTAATGCCATTTGGGCTTTGTAATGCGCCGGCCACCTTTCAGCGCATGATGGATTCCCTTCTGCGCGGCTTCAAATGGTCCACTTGCTTATGCTACCTAGATGATATAATTGTTTTTTCACCGACGTTCGCAAGCCATCTTGAGCGACTGTCCAGTATTCTCTAAGTATTCCGCAACGCTGGCCTCCAGCTGAACTCCTCCAAATGCCGTTTCGGCCGCAAAATAACTGTACTTGTTCACCTCGTTAACGCATCTGGGGTACAGCCCGATCCGGACAAAATTCGCGCAGTGACTCAATTTCCCGTGCCCTCTTCTCCGAAGGATGTCCGGAGCTTCCTTCGTTTGTGCTCCTATTTTTGCCGCTTCATCCGGAATTTCGCCGATATTGCGCGGCCTCTCACTGAGCTTCTTAAAAAAGATGTCCCATTTACTTGGAATTCGCCTCAAAGTGCTGCATTTTCGGCGCTCATTGCAGCCCTCACGACTACGCCAATATTAGCCCACTTTGATCAGACTGCCCCGACAGAAGTTTGTACGGACGCGAGTGGCCACAGAATTGGTGCTGTTTTAGCTCAGCGTCAGCATGGTCGTGACTGTGTCATCGCCTATGCCAGCCGCCTTTTATCCCCTGCCGAGAGGAACTATTCCATCACTGAAAGAGAGTGTCTTGCTCTTGTTTGGGCTGTCGCTAAATTTTGCCTGTACCTCTTCGGCCGCAGTTTTACTGTTGCAACTGATCATCATGCACTCTGCTGGCTTTCCTCGCTCAAAGATCCCACGGGACGTCTCGGTCGTTGGTCTCTCCGCCTCCAAGAATACACCTTCTCGGTCACGTATAAATCTGGACACCTCCATAAAGACGCGGACTGCCTGTCACGGTATCCAGTGGATCCACCAGACGCCATAGAGAGAGCTACGGAGGCTTGCGTCTTATCAATATCAGACTTTCTTGATATCGCTTCTGAGCAATGCCGCGACCCGGATTTACTTCCCATCATAGCAAGCCTGAGTTCGGCTACTGCACCCACTTCTCTGAACTTCTATTTCCTTCATGAAGGTGTTCTCTACCGCCACAACATGCGCCCTAATGGTCCCGACCACCTTCTCGTCGTGCCTTCCCATTTGCTTTAGACGTTCTCCGACAGCTTCACGATGAACCGGCCGCTGGTCACCTAGGAGTCACCCGCTCTTATGTGCGCGTCTGGCGCCGTTTTTTCTGGCCACGCCTATATCGCTCTGTGCAAAGGTATGTCGCCAGCTGCGACCTTTGTCAACGTCGAAAACGACCAACATCGCTTCCAGCTGGCCTTCTTAACCCTATTGAGATCTCTGCTGAACCATTTTACGGCGTAGGGCTCGACCTTCTCAAGCCATTTCCTACGTATACATCCGGGAACAAATGGGTTGCCGTGGCGACTGACTACGCGACACGTTACGCGATCACCCGCGCTCCTTCAACCAGCTGCGCTACCGATGTCGCCGACTTTCTTCTGCATGACATCATATTGCATCACGGCGCTTCTCGACAGCTCGTTACTGACCAAGGCCGATACTTTTTATCTCGCGTCGTCCAGGATATCAAACGTTCCTGTTCCACGAACCACAAGTTCACAACGGCATACCATTCACAAACTAATGGACTTACAGAGCGCCTGAATTTCACTATCACGGACATGTTGTCAATGTATGTTTCTCCAGACCACCGTGACTAGGACGCAACGTTACCTTACGTCACCTTCACTTACAACTCCTCCAGACATGACACCGCAGGCTATTTCCCGTTCTACCTTCTTTATGAACGGGAACCCTCTCTGCATCTTGACACACCCCTTCCCGCTGGTTCAAGCTTCCCTGTCACATACGTCCGCGATGCCATAGAGCGAGCCGACGCAGCACGACAGATTGCCCGAGAACGACTCATACTTTCGCAAGCCTCTCGGAAAGATCGACACGATCGTCACCACCGCGAAGTTTCCTATGCACCAGGTTCTTTAGTACTCTTGTGGACCCCATGTCGTCACATCGGCCTCTCAGAAAAACTTTCATTTTGCTATGACGGACCATACAAAGTCGTGCGCAAGATCACCAACCTCACCTACGAGATACAGCGAGTCATCGACGAAGCGCACTCAACGCCACCACCACCCACTGTTGTGCACGTCGTAAGACTGAAGCCTTATGTGTCACCTAACACTCCCCTTTCGTGACAAGCACCGGGTCGGCGCTTTAACGCCGCGGGGTAGTGCCACAAGGCAGTAGTGGGATTGGGGCATAAAGCGGTAGAGGGTCCCTGCCTGAACGCAAAGACTACGAAGAGGATAGAGACTGGTCCCCGCCCACCAGTGTGCCAGGCATTGCCGTCGCCTGTAATCATCGTAAATATCTGCAAATATACGTTTCCTTGTAAGATTATATATATATATATATATATATATATATATATATATATATATATATATATATATGAAGTCTTACGACACCCAACGTTACATCCTATTATCCCATTGACGAAACAATTGTCTTGCTCTCATCAAGCAACAATTTTCTATAGAGACTGCCCTGTGGTAAGGCTACAATCAATGATTGATGTCTGCTCAAAACAAGGAGTGCAAGCGCGCTCACGAAAATGACTGCTGAGGTGAGCCAATACCCCACCCTTTAAAGAATTTACCATCATTTAACCCCTCCCCCCCTTTAAAGGCACTGCAACACACGCATTGGCATTCATAAACTACACCCATCGAACACGGAGTGTACTTCTCAACGTGCTTGATTGAACAAGCGTTATGAGCCACCCTTGTACAACACCCTTTTGCGCGTCTTCGAATCTTTCGACATATCCTACCTAATTTATTACTATCTGAAAGAACAACATCAAACAATAAAAATATATTATTGATGAAATGGGCTAAGCGGAGTACGCCTTCACCAAGGAAAAATTCGTTGTTTGACACATCACCAAGAGGGCAATTAAAAATGGAGTTTGTGCTTTTGACAATCGGGATATTTATTAGCCATCACCATGTTCTCCGTCAAAGTAATTGCATTACCACACCCAAACGTTCAGCATATATTGGCGTGCTCTCTACTGCTTACTAGTGTTCACGTTAGGTAGTCACTCGACTCCTATTACCGGCATTCATGTATCGGTGTGGTTCTTGGAAGCAGTGAAGCAAGCAGTAAGTAATTCAACGTTCTTTTCAACTTTTTGTGCCCTATTTGTTTCATCTCATAATAATACGGTGTCTGCGTGGAATATTCGTGAATGTTTGGTCATCATTCGTTGTGTGACCTCAGTCCCAGCACGACACACGTCTGTGGTTCAACAGATTTGACGAGGCAAGTTTATGCTATGGGAACTCCACTCTTACAATGACCAAAGGCCTAATGGTAAGATACAAGAAGTATCAAAACCTTTCATGTGCTATTTAGCCACATCTCTCGTTATTTCATCTTTTACAGCGACAGCTGTTATGAGATCAGAACTAGGGTGACGCGTGGCACCTTAGTTGCTCGCCGCCACCACTGTCCGTAACCACATCACACGAAATTAGAAAAAAAAGCTAGTACCAATGACACACTGCGGCTCGAATCCGGGTCCGCTGGGTCCACTGAGTGCCAGCCCAGCATTCTACCACTTAGCCACACAGGTGCTTGAGACTTCTTGGCAGACTTGCATTAGGAAGGCTTGATTGATAGATATGTGGGGTTTGATGTCCCAAAACCACGATATGATTATTAGAGACGCCGTAGTGGAGAACTCCGGAAATTTCGACCACCTGGGGTTCTCTAGCGTGCACCCAAATCTGAGCCCACGGGCCTACAACATTTCCGCCTTCATCGAAAATGCAGCCGCCGTAGCCGAGATTAGATCCAGGCTACAGCGGCTGCAGCATAAGCAGCCGAGTGTACTCGGCTGCTTATGCTGCAGTCAGCAGAGCACTTGATGGTACCAAACGGTCGCAATAGAATAAAGCCCATTTCGCAATATAGGCAGCGAATGTTGCAGTTCTGTTGAAAAAAATTTTCGAGTTAACCAAATTGTTTCCAAACAAATAATGTTCCTTAGGTAGCACTGATCTTTCTGCAGAGCTCCCAACACCAGACCATTTCCTTAACAGTTCACTGTGTCGACATATGACTCTTCTAATATCTAGCACTGCTTGACACAGATGCACTAATTTCACCTGTTGTCTTTCGATACTGCCGTTGTGGTGCGTTAACAAGTAATGTCAAATATTCAAGCACTGCATAACTAGAGTAGGTGTTAAAATGAAGTATGTTTGACTGCTCTTTAATATGTTTTACATGCGAAAACAAACTAACATGACGAAAATAATCATGATTCAACAATGAAACTAAGCTTTTAAGAAACGTTCTAATAATGAAAGCCAATAAACATGCGAATAAGCTGGCTTCTTTTTCAGGCAAGGAACAATGACCATCGTCATTCGTTTCAACATATTTTTCTTGCTGGGCCTATTATGCCTTATGCACACCCTGCGACAAGCACCAACTGACACCAAAGCAGTATATGTTGCTCTCTCTGGTATGTCCTTTTTTTCCTTTTCTAATGTGCATGCTGAATTGAAATACCGTGCATATCATAGAATTAGGCTTAGGGGCAGGACACTTTCTTAGGATATCGCGCTCAATGTATGGCTTGACCAACGCTTCAGTGGCGTTATCAATGCTATGATATTTCTAGAACATACGAATACGAGTGCTACTCTGTTAAATCATTGAGGAATCGTGACAATCTGTTCGTACTAATGTCAATCTAGCGAAGGCCGTTCTTAAAGGCGCACTACTGATAAGACTCTCATCCGAGGGCTCGTTCAGGTCAGTGCTTCGTGATTTCAGGGAAAGCGTGCGAACGTGGTGCTTTCACACATCTGATTACTTCTCAATTACCCAGAACAAATACAAAACAATTTGTAGGTTGTTCAAAAGCAAGCGCACAGGTATCCGCCGATCACGCTTCACAGTGAAATCAGCGAAGATTTCTGAATTCAACAATTGCAATTTCTAACTCTTTATAATAGTAATCATGTTATCTGGGGTTTCACGCCCCAAAATCATATGATTTGGCGAGACGGTACAGTCGAGAGATTAGGAAATATTTTGATCCCATCCCCTACTGTCCTTTAAGTTACACTGACAACATAAAGTACACAAGCCGCTATCATTTCGATTGTATCGGAATGCGACCACCGTCGCCGGCATTGAGCCCTTGAGCTTCGGATCAGCAGCAAAGCCCCGCCACTGTTACACCAATGTAGCGGGCACGTGGCGGGGGACATCGGATAACACATCTGTACGAAGCTTTCGTAACTATAACATCATTGGTGGCCTGAACATTATTTATTCGTCTATAGCAACTTATGTCCCACCAGCACGTTCTGAGTACATATCACGTAGACGTAAACGTCTTACACTATTCTCGTTGGCATCAATGTACGGTCTGCAAGTGGCGCCATCCACCAATTACGCGTGCAGAATGGCAACTCAACTGTGCGGTAACAAATGTAAAAGCCTATTTTATTTAAGTTTACCATTGTCAGTAACGTTACATATACTTTTTATGTCTGCATAGGTTTAACCAAAATTTTATAAATTGGGGTTTCCGCCTATAATTCTCCATGGACATAGATGCTTGACCAATTGCAACGGGTGAATGAAGCCACGAGCCCACGCGGGCTTGTATAGGCCCCGTGCAAAATAGTTGTTTGGATACAACGTCAATGCGAAAGCTGACAGCTGGGACAGCAGAAGTAGTTGTCCGAAGTATGCTTTTGAGAAAAACCAGTTTCACGCGGTATTTGTGCCCCCCAAAAGTACTGAGTAGGGCATCAGCGTAGCATTGACAATAATAGTACTCCGCAGATTTTTTTTCGTCCGTGTATTATTATTCGCATAAACATAGAAGTGGGCGATTGGTAAATGCGCAGTTTATTTTCGTGAGGAGGAATGTTCGTTAATAAACTATAAACTTTCTGCCGATCGTGCACGCATTGGCACACCAAACGTAGAGGAGCTGTAAGTGCATTCAAAGATTGAGTGATACTTTGTTGCGAGCTACAACGAAAACTCTTACTGGTACTGCAGAGGCTTCAGTTCAGGGCACAAAATTATAAAACCAATTCGAATAAAGACTGCATCAGCAAATCTTTCTCATAAACAAGCAAATGGTCAATGTAAACGTTTTCGCGAATTTTTACAACTGTACAAGATGATTTGTTACTGTGGTACGCCATGTGTGAAAAGGGTAAAACGACCAGAAACATTGAAAAAAAAACTGCAAACGTTAAAAAGACTAGGAATATTGTGTCAAGGGCGTAAGTACACAACACGAGTGGTGATGTCAACGCATCAAAAAAAACACACCAAAACAATTGCAGATTTACTGGCAACATAAATTGCAGAGAACAGTGATAAATCGTTCAAGAATGTAATACTACTGTGGGTAACTGGGTAACTTCTGTGGTGGTAAAAAGGCACACAAAAAAGCGGACAGCTAATCATCCGTGCAAACTCAAAAGTGAGCTTTGTTCAGTTGTAGTTAGCACTATTTATTTATTAGCAGTCCTTCATTCATCCGCCTACTTTGTTGTCTGCCTTCGTACAACGAATGTGTCACGGATGTGGGCAGCCGTCTCTCACTTTCTCACATGTCTTTAGCCTAGCGCTCTAGATAATGTAATTGACCTTAAAATGGAAATCTAGGAACAAATTATATAGAAGGAACGGCCGCAGGCCTGCATGAACCAACACATCCCTCCTGATGAACGCGATATTTGCATTAAGAATTCTCAGCGGCTGAAACACGCAACCATATCTCCGCAGATTCATTGAGTTGTCCTAGAGATATGAACAAAAGTATCATATGAAAGCAAGTGCTGGTGTGTCCTTATATATAAATCTATGTGTTGGCCACAAGCCTTTGTGAAAAAAAACCGACTGACCCTATTTTGTATATTTCAACTTCAGGTATTCCGAAACCTGGTGTTATTAAAGGTACGTATTTTGTTTTTCGCATATCTTACTTTGGAACCTTTAAAGCAACTGTTAGGTGGTACCCGAATGGGTATTTCTTCAAGTTATTCAATATTGAAGTTACAGTAGAGGTTCCAATCGGAACACTATGTGAGGGGGTCGTGCATAATATTTCAAAGAACATTGAATGGATGCACAAACTCGTAGGTTGTATGAAGTGAAGCTAGATGCAAATCTATTTAGCACGCTGAACGTATCAGACAAGTAATGATTAGGCTGTGAATGACACAGTAAATGCGTAATAGTACTGCTGCATTCGCAAAAATTGTTACACTCTGGTCGTTCATACAAATTAAGCAAACGGCAGAAAGTAAGCAGAAATTTAGGCAGAAAGTGAAACACGTTTATACAGTAGCTTAAATTTTTTAACTCTCTACGGCAAAGAAAAGTTTGTTTACTGAAGCTATGTAGAAAGAAAAAAACGTAATGTTTAAACAATTTATAAAAACATTATTTTAAGTTCTCCTTTGACAACTGCTGGGTCGCGTATGTCAACCAATTTTTCTGAAAAATCTTTCCAGTGCTATATGACATGGGGTAAAACCAATGAATTGAAAGCCTTTGTTCATCCGAAGAGACGTTGTAAGCTTCTAGTTATTCTGATGAAGCCAACATATGAGATTCCAATGCCTAGGCGGTAGAGTATATGTGTAAGGAGTGCAGAAAAGGTCGTCCAATTTATGTGCCGTTAAAGTGTCCTCTTCTCGTCCTCTCTATCGCGATGCTTCATTATTTGTCTACCACAGGCTCTGGAACATGCTAGGCCTTATAGTATTGCACAAAAATCAGCAAGAGTGTCAACATTTTGTAACCAATCTAGCTGAAAGCGCTTAAGCTCCGGTTAGGAACCTGCACGGCAAGCGGAGCTTGCTCTGAAATAGGCAGAATATACAACTGCATGGGTTGATATACACGCGAGTGTAAATAAACCTCCCGTTCATTGGTGCACCAGAAAGAACTTTCCTGTTTGATGCACCTGAGCTTTTTAGGTGCGAAGCTCCTTAAGGCGTGGGTTGTGCGTCCCCTGTATGTAGCCACCTCTCGTATAGTTCTTGCAGTGTTCACTAGATGGCAGTACCGTCCCCTGTATGTAGCCAGCCACTTCTCGTTTAGTTCTAGCAGTATTCACTAGATGGCGGTACTTGTAGCTGATGATGAAAAGATGCAAGATGGTATAAACTAGACGGCGGTACTTGTACTTGATGATTAAAGTTGCGAGATGTTATAAAATAGGAATGAAGTCACATATGGCGCGTGTCATTGGTGGAAGGCAATCGTTCGATTTAGTGCAGCGACGTACGCTAGGGGGAGCGTTGTAATAAAATCGAGTGGGCAAAATGTACGGAGGATTCATGGTTTACCAGGTTTACCTCCGGAGCTTCGCCCACTCATCATCATTCACTTCGTGGGTATGGCGACACTTTTTCAACAAACTGTTAGTCGACTACTAGGAGCTCATCGATGCTTCTTCTCCATATTTGTTGTTAAATTGATTGGGCCTCCTGGAGCTCTCCCCAACTCACTTTTCTTGGGAGACCTAAAAGCTTTTGCTCGGGAAACATCCACTTTATAAACGAGGCATAATGATCTCTGCTAATTTACAGCAAATGTGGACAGTGTGTTTTTGATGGTGCGCGCGGGCTGCGTATAAGAGAACGTACAGTCGCTGACAACCTAAGAATAAATTTAAGTTCCACACACGAAGCTGCATTGCCCTTATTTTCCATGCCTCCGCGCTACAAAAGAAGTAGTCTCCAAACTAGGGCAATAATTTTTTCACATACAACCGTTATCTTACCATTCTTCATTAACATTGAGATAAAGGAGCCAAAGCTCGATAAGAAAACTTGTTGGAGCACGAAGTTCAACTTCAGCTTGGGATCGGCCGCTAGGGGGCCACGGTGTGCGGACGCGCGTCGCATCGGCTCCGCAGATTTTCTATGGTTTTTCGGCGATTTCTGGTTGTTTGAAGTGCATCGGATTCGTGAAAGTACAGCGAACAGTGAACGTCGAATTTCAGCGGTGAGTGGCTGTTTTTCGGTTTTCTGCAAGCTGAAAACTTCGAGGCAGCGACCGTCGCGCCCGGCCAGACGCACCGCCGCATAGCGGCTTCTGCGTCGTGGTCGCGTCTCAAGCGTCGGCGGATGGACGCTCTTCAGGAAACACCGAGGTCTCCTCAGGAGCAGCCACTGATTCACACAGATGAGGAGTCTGCTACAGAAACCACTCAAATGGACGTTCAGACCTGGTCACCGCAGGGTTCGTCCGAAGAAGTCGACAATGTGTCTGCAGGGGAACGCCACGATGGTGCCGCATGGACGGAGGATGGCTGGCACACGGTTTTGACACGCCGGCAAAAGAAGAACCAGAAGAAAAACCAGAAAAACGCGTCAGAAGCTGTGGAGTGCAACGCCTCGTCAAGCAGCCCACCGAAGCAGGGAAGTCAGGTGAAGCGCCGACGTCGTACGAGAAGTCGCCGTCCGCTCCCGCCCCTGCCAAAGGACGACATAAAGATCATCCTTAGGCCTCACAAAGGCCTCGCCGTAAAAGACATACTCGGCTACGAACTTTCCACCGCTGTAATAGACGCTTGCCACCGACACTTCGACGGTGGTAGCTTCATGCTGCGCGTCCACCCGGGCTCGAATATTATCATCGTATCGACGCCCCACGAGCATGTAGCCAAAGAGCTGCGAGAGATCACGCATCTGAATATCAGGGGACGAGTGCACTCATTCAACTCGTATGTGGCGGATCCTGAGGACGTCCTACGAGGCATAGTCCATGGTATTCCGTCGGGGACTTCTCAAGCAGAACTCATGGCGAATCTCCGTGTGAGAACACAGGGGGTCAAGATTGAGCGGGCACGCATGCTCGGATCTACGAAGACCGCCATCATTACCTTCACGGGCAGCACACTGCCTAGGTGCGTCTATTTCATGGGAGCGGAAGCCATCTGTTATCCCCACAAGCCTACGAGGCAGGCTTGCAAGGTATGCCACTCCACAGGGCATCGAACTGACGTGTGCCCAACGCCCGACGCCAATGTATGCTCCACGTGTGGAACACGTGAACCCGCACAAGGACACGCGTGTACCCCTAAGTGCGTGATATGTGGTGAGGACCATATGACAGGTGACAAAATGTGCAAGAAGAAGCTTAAACACGTTCCGCCTAGGAGGTCCCGAGTGGATCAGCCAAAACGGAGGCACCATCCACGCTGGTTCAGCTCCGAGCGGGACTCGTCAGTGGAATCACGCTCACGTTCAAGATCCAAGTCACGGGCTTCCTCAAAGGGTCGAGCCCAGTCTGCGTCCAGAAAACGACTCAACAAACAGCCGCAGCACCAACAGCAGCAACAGCAGCAGCAACAACAACAGCAGCAGCAGCAGCAACAGCAGCAACAGCAACAGCAACAGCAGCAGCAGCAACAGCAGCAGCATCAGCAGCAGAAGAAGACAGCGCTGGTACAAATCTTGACGCCGCCCAAAGAGGGGACGGAGGCAGCCGCCTGCCAGCCAGCAAACACGGTGAGCTGGGCGAGGATTGTGTCTCCATCTGCTCCCTTAATTGAGAATCCCGAATATCAGAAAATGGTTGCCGAGAATAAGCAGCTTGCTTTAGAAAACGAGAAACTTCGATGCCAGATTAAGGAGGAACGCCGGGAGTTCCACAAAATCATATCATCTTTAGAAACCAAACTTGAAGCCAGGCTTAACGCCTTAGAGGCGAACAACAACGCCACTCATGCTATCTCCAGGGCAACCGTAGCCCACTCTTTGGAGGGAGGAACGGCGAAAGTAGACATACCTCAGAGGTTTAGCGAGGAGGCCCACGTTAGCCAGTTACAGATGGGGGAACAGTTGCAGAGCTTGCGGAACTTAATGCGAGAACTCCAATCACAACAGCAACGAGCAGCGTCTGAACTCCGAGAGCAGATGATGCAGCAAATGCATCAAATGTTTTCGGAGTACAGGAAAGAGTTTGCAGCAGAAACGGAACAACAAAGACGATACGTTAATGACTCAGTTGTAGGCATTCAGCGTGCCATCAACAAGCGGGTCAGTGTTACCTCCGCGAGCAGTCCACTACCGAAGGACCGTCGAATCACGGAGAAAGCAGACACCCCCCAATAAAGGCAGTAGTCACCATGGCGCGAACTAATTCCACGCAAAACTCCGACCACCTAGAAATCTGGCAGTGGAATTGTCGCACGTTCCACAAACGAGCGGCGGCATTGCAGAATTACATCCATTCGGCACTAATCCCACCTGATGTAATATGCCTGCAAGAAGTTGGGAACCGTCCCGTCAAATTGCAGGGATATTACACATTATACGATCCAAAATACCCCCGCGTTGCAGCGCTGGTGAGTAACTTCATGACAGTCGCGCTAGACCATTACGATCAGACTGACATTAATCACCAAATTATCGATGTCTTCCCACAAAAACGAGGAAAAGTACGAACGAAAATTTTAAACATATACAGTCCTCCCAAAAACCGGAAAGACGACTTCGGCCCACTCCTAAACGAGGCAGTTCGAGCCGTTGGCACCAGAGATCAATTAGTGGTGGTGGGCGACTTTAATGCTCCGAGCACCGCTTGGGGCTACGTCCGGGATTCACCCAAGGGAGTGTTATTAGAGAACACCACGTCTAAATTAGGTTTTACCCTTATCACTCTGCCAACAGCACCCACCAGGCTTGGTAATAGCATTAGCAGGGACACGTACCCTGATTTGACCTTCACCTTCAACATTAAAAATGCCACGTGGTCAAACCTCGATGAAAACCTTGGTAGTGACCATTATATTCTTAGCACCTCTATAGCATCACCAAAAGTTCGTCGTGTCGCTGGTGACGTTGTGATGACAGACTGGGTGACCTTTCGAAAGCGCCCTCTGCCGGAGCAAACGCCCTGTGATGTCAGTGGGTGGGTTGCTTTCATTCGAGAAACGCATGATGCCACCTCTAAGAAAATAGCGCGCACAGTTGAGGCGCCTGCGATAGACCGGCACCTATTGCACATGTGGGATAGTAGGCGACGCCTGATCAAGAGATGGAAAAAACAACGCCTCAACCGCTGCCTCTACAGGCGAATCGCTGCTCTGTCGGAGGAAGCGAATGAATACGCAACGAAACTTGCCACCGATGGTTGGGTGCAGTTTTGCGGTTCTCTCCGCGGTACACTAGGGACTAGCCAGACGTGGGCGATACTGAGGTCCATGCTGGAGCCGGACAAATCTAAGTCCTCCATGAACCGCATTCTTCAAAGAATAGTACACAGCTACCCCGGCACCGACGGAGAGTTGATCCAGGCGCTTAAAGACCGTTATATCGGTACTGATGTGGTTCCGCCATGTACATTAGAGTACATCGGCAGCGAGAATGCCACATTAGACGCCGCAATCACGAAAGAAGAGGTTTTCGCGGCAGCCCAGGCAGCCAATCGGAACTCTGCGCCGGGGTCGGATGGTATAACAAACGCTATGATAAGAAACCTCAGCACTGAGGTTCTCGAGCAGATAACGCAATTTCTTAACGACCACTGCTGGTCCCAAGGTCACGTTCCTCCGGAGTGGAAGGAAGCCAAAATAATAACTATACCAAAGCCCGGTAAAGCACCATCGCTCGGAGCCCTGCGGCCCATTTCGCTTACTTCGTGCATGGGCAAGCTCTACGAGCGAGTAGTACAGACACGGCTTCAAAATTACATTGAAAAAGAAAATCTGTTTCCCGCTACCATGATTGGTTTTCGCTCCGGACTCTCAACCCAGGATGCCTTCCTCCTTTTAAAAGAAGAGGTCATGAGTTGCGTACCCAGGGGAGGCGAACATTTGGTCTTGGCCCTCGACCTCAAAGGGGCCTTTGATAATGTTTCGCACGAGGCCATTCTCTCTGAACTCAACACAATCGGCTGCGGAAAGCGTACATTTAACTACATTAAATCCTTCCTCTCTGGGCGGACGGCAACTATTGGGATAGGCGACACGAGGTCGGTGCCGTTCTCGATGCCAAATAAAGGCACACCGCAAGGGGCAGTCATCTCCCCCTTGCTCTTTAACATAGCTATGCGCAGACTTGCTCACGAGCTCGAAGCAATCCCGCACCTTGGATATACATTGTATGCGGACGACATCACACTCTGGGCTACGAAGGGTTCACTGGCGCTGAAAGAGCAGACCCTCCAGGCTGCTGCGACAGCTGTGGCAGAGTTCGCAAGAAAAAGTGGGCTGAGCTGTGCGCCTGAAAAATCTGAACTCATAAGAATACACAGTAAGTATTACAAAAGTAACGGTGACATAAACTTACAGGTAGACGGCCATGCCATAGCCGAGGTTACTCAGGCCCGTATACTTGGCTTCTGGGTCCAAAGCAATGGCAAAGCCAGTCACACGATAACCACCTTAAAGACTACGGTTAAACAGATAGCTAGAATGATCCGTCGCATCACTTATCATAAAAAAGGCATGAAAGAAAAGGATACTCTCCGGCTTGTCCAGGCCTTAGTTTTGAGCAGAGTGACGTATGGCCTACCGTACCACTCACTCGACAGAAGTGAGGAGAGCCAGGTGGATGTGCTCATTAGAAGCGCTTTTAAGGCAGCACTTGGTCTACCCACCAGCACACCGACCGAGCGGCTCCTAGCTCTCGGTATACATAACACTTATGCTGAGCTCAGTGCCGCAGTCCTCATGTCTCAGAGGAATCGTCTAAGTGAAACTTCAGCAGGCAGGGCGATACTCACTAGAATAGGAATTTCGCCCCACCCACAGCACATTGATGAGGAGCTGGTCGACGTAGCCCAAGAGGTCCGCAGGCGAATCTCAATCGCACCGGTGCCCAAAAATATGCATCACGACTTTCACGCTGAGCGACGTACTGCGAGGGTAAACTGGCTTCGAAAGCAATTCGGCTCAGCTTCAAATGTCGCGTACGTCGATGCGGCCAGTTTCGATTGGCAGAGACACATAATTACTGTTGTCGACAACAACATGACGCTGCTAACGAGTGCCTCCGTACGCACGACCTCGGCTACAAAGGCGGAGACGATGGCCATAGCCTTAGCCTTAAGGTTTCAGGAGCGTAGAGGGGAGCCATCAGTTATTTTATCCGACTCCCAGGAAGCCTGCCGGCTCTTTTTAAGGGGCCGCCTTCCAGCAATGGGGCTGAGGCTGCTAGGATCCAAACTCACTCACCACCATCGCTTGATCTGGTGCCCGGGACACGCAGGTCTCGAAGGCAATGAAAGGGCGGACGCTCTAGCTCGTGCGTTTTGTAACCGAGCGGAGAATCCATCTCTTTCATTGACCATGCCAATTTTACCTAGGGAGATTCTAGCTCACCAGCGCTTCACGCGTCAAAAATGTGGAACACCTCACAGATCCCTTAATGGGGAAGAGGCCACTGACCTTAGAAAAATTCAAACGGATGTATTTCCGCACCTACTGAAGTTACACGCGATACATCCAACTCTTTACCCGGCTGTATGTCCGTGGTGCGGCGGAAGACCGACTCTCTACCACATATCGTGGGGGTGCGATCGTAAACCAAGCGACATAACCAATTTTCTCGGCGAACCTTTAACACCTAGTATGGAGCAGTGGGAGGCACACCTCGCTAGCTCGGACCCAGGAGTGCAGCTCGCACTACTGGATCAAGTCCGGCGGGCGGCTAAGGCCAGTGGAGCCCTGGACGTAGGGCCCCAACCATAAAGGCTCTAAAACGCCCCTCTCCCTTTCCCCTTCAATAAAGTTTTACTCTCTCTCTCCTGTCTTTCATTTCCTATTAGCAGCCATCGGCATGTACATTGAGCACTGTCTGACAGGAAAAGGTTGCTACGTTATACTCGCTGGGCGTAACCTCCTTGGTTTTTGGAAAGGTTTAGCGAGCGTTGGGCTGCAGTGTCATGAATACAGTGAACTAGTATGTACCATGAACTCGAGGTGGTCAAAGGTGGGAAGTAGACCCGAAGCGCAAGCCGCAAGAAAGTGTGTGTGTGCCACCTCTCGTTTAGTCCTTGGAATGTCCGCTGGATGGCGGTGCTTCTATATGTGGAATATATGATGAAAAGATGCGAGATGGTGGTACTTGGAGTGTTGAATAGATGGACGAACGAACACACAAAGAGATGCATGAATGGACGCATGAACGGACGAAGGGGTGGATGCACATGAACGGACGCACGAACAGACGCACACACGTACAAGCGGATGGAAACACAGACGGTCGCACAGACGCACGCATGGACGGACGGAAGCAAGAACGAATGGACGGCGATTGCTTCGCCCACTCTCCATCATTCACTCCGTGGATATGCTGCCATTTTTTTTGTTGTAGACCACTGTTGCTTTGAAGATATACGCCGTGCGCGTCATTTGTAGGAAGTACGCCGTTGCTGCGTTGGTCCATGGTTAACCTACAACTGCTTCTGCGCGTGGTTTCGAACGATGCGTGTTTGTCGAATTTTCCCAAGGAAATGAAAAGTCACCTGCATGGCGTGGGGAGAGGACGTGAGATGCGTGAGCGATGCGCTGCACGCAAATTGCGTAGTTGCAAGTACCACGTCGCAGTGAAGCAATTCTAAGTCCCACTCACTGGCAGATCCCAGCACAGAGGCGCACGTGCTTACAGGGGTAAGAAGATGCATATGGCGTGCCAGTCCACACCATATGCTGCAGCGGGTTAGAGACTGTTATGCCAGCGAGTCCTCGTCAAACGACCGTGCCTCTGAAAAAGGCAATCTGGGTCAAGGCCAGCCCGCCGTCTGCCCGACGCTAACATCTCAACGGCGTGAACATGCGCGGCGCCTCTCTCGCCCACGTGCATTGAGTCATCGGCGCACGTGACAGCGAGCCGGCGTTCTCGTGCCGGGTGGTCTGACGCATGGCGCGGCGACCCCCATTGGCGGAATCTGCCCGGACGACCCGCGGCGCTTCTGATTGGACACTTTGGTTGGACCCGGTGTAAATAAAAGAAGCCCTGCGGCGTGTCGCGATCGGCGGTCCTATGTGAGAGGCGTCCCCGTGTCGGAGTGCCGACATGTGTGTGAGTCAGCGGTTTTAGGCGAAAGGCTGACCGATGTGTTAGAGAGAGGAGCTCGGCTCTTCGAGTCTCTGCCGGCCCCAGTGCCGAAATTGTAACGCCTCTGTATATATGCTGTACATAAACCTTGTTTAACTCACCGTCGTCTCGTCCGCTCGTCTCCTCAGCTCTGCGCAGAAGCAGTCGCGAGCTGAGAAACATACGCTACCAAACGGCTGGTGACCTTCCCGGCGGGGTCGAAAGCAGTGGCGCCTCCGGGGCCGTGTTGGCGTCGCCGTCTTTCGCAACAGTGGTGGCTTCGGCGGGATCGGTCCGTCGTTCTCAACAGTGGAGGTCAGCGGCGGGATAGGCCCGGCGCTACGCAACAGTGGTGGCTTCGGCGGGATCGGTCCGTCGTTCGCAACAGTGGTTGGCAGCTGCGGGATCGGCCGGCGTCAGCGACATCGATGCGGTGAGTGCCTGATGTTTTCCCCTCAGTTCACCAGACTACTCTAGCTCAGGTTGTAGTAGTTTAGAGAAGGGCTGTGTGAAGCATTAGAGTGAGCTTTGATCGTTTCAAGCAAAGTCGAAGTGCTTTGAAACCAAAGTTAATGCGGAGGGGGTAAACAGGGGAGAGTGAAAAATTGCTTGCGCGTCTTGCTAGTTGACTTATAGTGGGTACGGCAAGTTAATTGTTAACAGGGGCAAACAGCAAGAGGCTAGTGTGAACGATGGAGAACCTTAAAGTGAAGGAACTCATCGAAATTTGTGAGGAACTCGGCATTACTTTGGGCCGTGCGAAACGAAAGCAAGCGATCCTTGAGATCATGAAGGATGAGGGAGTGTCGGCTGAGGAAGTCGATGAGGCCTGGGTGGATATTAAAGCACGCCGTGAGGAGGCTGAAAGGCGAGAAGTAGAAGCTCGCGAAGAGGCTGAAAGGCGCGAAGCTCGCGAACGTGAAGAAGCTGAAAGGCGCGAACGTCGCGAGGAGGCCGAGAGACAAGAGCGCCTAGAGTTGAAACGACTAGAATTGGCAATCCTACAGTGTTCGCAGGCGCCTAGCGTAGCTTCTCCGACGAGTCAGGTCAGCGGTCAGAGAATTTGTGGCCAACTGCCACCGTTCGTAGTAGGCGAGGACATGGCGAAGTATCTCGTCAAGTTTGAACACGTCTGTGAGCGAAACGCTTTGGAGCGGTCTCTTTGGGCGCAGAACCTGTTAGCTCTTCTTCCCGGCGAAGTGTCCGACGCATTAACTTGCTTGTCTAGGGAAGCGTTTGAGAGCTATGACGAGGTTAAGGAAGTGCTCTTGAGACGTTATAAGTTGTCACCCGAGGCTTTCAGGCAAAGGTTCCGGTATGCTAAAAAGGGGAATGAGTCACACGTTGACTTCGCGTTTCGTCTTAAAGCCGATTTGATTGAATGGCTCAAGGGCGAAGGTGTTTATGACGACCGCGATAAAGTGGTGGAATGCGTTGCACTGGAGCAATTCTACCGCTGCATCGAGGAGGATGTCAAACTTTGGCTGCAGGACAAACTTGGTGAAGTACAGCTAAACAAGGCAGCAGAGTTAGCTGAGGAGTATTATACTCGCCGAAAGTTGCACAGCAAGGCAGTGCGCATTGAAAAGTATGAGAGAAAAGAAGGCTTTTCAAAGAAACCTGATCAACGGAAACCCGTTCCGCACCGTAATTTCAAAAAGGACCCGTCTCTTACGAAGGACAGTGTAGGGGAAGGGCAAACAGAAGCGGAGAGATCGAGTGAGGTTTCTACCACACAGGCATTAGAACCGGAAAACAAACGGAAGCCGCTAATCTGCTACAACTGTAAAAAGGAAGGGCACATCGCGAGAAACTGTCAGGAAAAGTTTGCTTTCGCAACGATCCGAGAAACAGAAAAAAACATGCGGTTGTTGGAGCCGTATCTCCAAGAAATTAGGGTCAATGAGAAAACGTGCCGAGCACTTAGAGACTCAGCGGCAACCATGGACGTTGTCCATCCTTCATTGGTGTCTCCGGATGACTTCACAGGAGAATGCGCGTGGATCAGGCAAGTCGCCGAGGTGCAGAGTGTTCGCTTACCAATCGCCACCGTTGTCATTGAAGGCCCGTTCGGTAAGCTTTGCACCGAAGCGGCTGTGTCTGCCGCGCTGAATGGTCGTTTTTCTTATCTTTTCTCCAACAACTCGGAGCAGCTTCTCAAAGAGCAGGGCAAATCGTTCTTCCCCAACTTAGCGTGTATGGCTCTCACGCGATCGCAAGCGCGAAAGCTTGACTTGGTTCCATGCGGTGAACTCTCAAGTGACCTTGTCGGCGGGTCGACGGAACCCCAGAAAGGAAAATTTCCGCATGAGTCATGTGAGCAGTCACGCGAGCGGCCCGTCGCGGGAGCGGCCGGCGCGGTATGCGCTGGGGGAGACGACGTGGCGCCATTGAGTCAGAGCGAGAGGGTTGCAACGCTCTCGCCTGTAGCGGAAAGTTGGAGCGAGCTGCCGAGAGTTGATCGAGAGACGCTCATTCGAGGGCAGAGTGAGGATCTCTCGATTGAAGCGCTAGTGGAAAGCCAAATTGAAGCGCGAGTGGAAAGCCAGAAAAACGCGGCAAAAGTGCTGTCGAAGGAGCACTACGAGAAATCGGGGAAGAAGCGCGCTTTTGAAGTTGATAATCAGGTAATGCGGCTGCAGTCACCCAAAAGGAACAAGCTTGAGGTTGATTGGGAAGGGCCCGCCAAAGTATTATCGAAGCCTTGCGATACAAATTATGAGGTGCAAGTAGGAAGGCGGCAGCGCAAAATTTACAACTTGATGAAACCCAATGTTCAACATCAAGCGGTCATAAATCAGCTGTTGAAGGCTTCAGGGGAAGAGGAAGCAGAAAATTTGAGTTCTAGTGAGGTGATCGAAGGGAGATCGAAAGTAATTTGGGAGCAGATAAACCTAGAGCCTAGCTTAAGTGAAGGAGGACCTGAGAAAGAGGACCTGAGAAAGATTGGTTCCGAGTTTGAAGACGTGTTTTCGGACCGCCCCGGAAACATGAGGGTGATCGAACACGATATCGAGCTAAGCGGTGAGGAGTCAATCAGTAGCAAGCCGTATCGTTGTTCCCCTGTGCAACGTCGCAAGTGTGAGCCGCTCTTGGTGCCGCATAGGTATCGTCGCCTAAAAGTGGCCGGTTACTGAGGTGGAGCATGTTGCTCCACAGCGCAACTTTGACGTTCGCTAAAGAAAAAAAAAAGGGAAAGGCAAACGCTAATGCAGGTGCATTGAGCAGCGCGTTCCAGCTAGTAACTTCTCAACCTTTCGGTTTCTGGCTGGCGATTCGGGGCAAAATTTTGACCTCATCACGACCTGGGCTGAGCGCTCTCGTTCAGAGTGATCTCAAGGGGCCAACTTTGTGGTATTCTAATTCGTTACGTTGTTGTACGTGGAAAAAAAAATGGAGTTGTCATTTTAAGAGTCTTGTGTCCCACATGTGCCTCTTGATGTAGAGGGAACGAAATTCCGATAGACACGTAGATAGGTATTTGTTGTTCTATACTTTGTCTGGTGTTCTGTTGGGTGACCGAGGGCACTTGCGTGTGTCGTGTGTTGTCTGTTGTCGATCCGTTCTTGGCAAGTTGCAGAACCATCGACAAGTGCTGAAACCGAAGATGGTCAGAAGAGACGAGTGAAGCTGGTCAGCAAGTTGTGGCGACAAGCCAGTGGAGCTGGGATCCGTCGTCAAAAATGGGATGTGTTCCCGGAACAGTTTGGAGCTGTATTCTCCACATGGCCCTGGAGGCGAACCTGGAGGGACCTGGCGAACGAGCGCACCTGACATCCGAGCCCCGTGGAAGCAGCTCGTCTTTCCGGTGCATTGTCTGGCGGCGGGGGTGCTGTTATGCCAGCGAGTCCTCGTCAAACGACCGTGCCTCTGAAAAAGGCAATCTGGGTCAAGGCCAGCCCGCCGTCTGCCCGACGCTAATATCTCAACGGCGTGAACATGCGCGGCGCCTCTCTCGCCCACGTGCATTGAGTCATCGGCGCACGTGACAGCGAGCCGGCGTTCTCGTGCCGGGTGGTCTGACGCATGGCGCGGCGACCCCCATTGGCGGAATCTGCCCGGACGACCCGCGGCGCTTCTGATTGGACACTTTGGTTGGACCCGGTGTAAATAAAAGAAGCCCTGCGGCGTGTCGCGATCGGCGGTCCTATGTGAGAGGCGTCCCCGTGTCGGAGTGCCGACATGTGTGTGAGTCAGCGGTTTTAGGCGAAAGGCTGACCGATGTGTTAGAGAGAGGAGCTCGGCTCTTCGAGTCTCTGCCGGCCCCAGTGCCGAAATTGTAACGCCTCTGTATATATGCTGTACATAAACCTTGTTTAACTCACCGTCGTCTCGTCCGCTCGTCTCCTCAGCTCTGCGCAGAAGCAGTCGCGAGCTGAGAAACATACGCTACCAAACGGCTGGTGACCTTCCCGGCGGGGTCGAAAGCAGTGGCGCCTCCGGGGCCGTGTTGGCGTCGCCGTCTTTCGCAACAAGACCCAGTTTCGAAGTGCTCATCACCAGCACGCGCTCCCGAATGTTCGTACGAAAAAAAAACGCTATATTTCACCCCTTTGGTAAATTTAAAAACAAGCCATTCCATCAGTTTAATATGCCTCATTTTACGGGCTATCGCATTCATTTCTTTATTGCTAGTGATAGCACAAATCAGGGGGCGCAACGATGTATTAGATGGTTGATACGCACTTCCACTTAGTGCTTAGGGATGCCGTGCGGTCAGGTATGCGATAAGTAATGCGGCTTCACGATTCGAGAAAATGAGCAGTATTCTATTCACATATTCAAGTATTCGAAGAAGTACTATTTAATTAGTACGGGCATAATGAAGCTATATTACAACTATAGAGGAAAGATACGCGAAGAATATTGGTGATAGCGGCCTATTTGACGCACTTTTCAGCGTCTGCATACGCAGAGGAATCTGGTAAATAAGTATCTGAGCAGAACATATTTTGAGTGTTATATTTACGTTCATAAACTGTATAGCCGTAATAAATGCATGAGTGCTTTGCGAAATGTTTTTCTAAAAAAAATAGCGCCAGATTTGACCGACAGTATCATATACATTGTTTACAATGCTTATAATGCAAGCGTAAGCATTTCCTGATACATGATAGTGACAAAATACTCACCGTCTCCTTGTTTGGGACCACGTATAAGAAAACAACGTGGTGTTGCATGCAAAATAGCGTAATCACCTTGAATTAGATGCGTAAATTCATTATGACCTGCAACATGACGTTGAGAGTGTACCTTTAAAAGTACCGTATTGAAGGAAACACAAAAATGTTGCAGCTTATTCGCGACGGTGAAGTAGTGAATGCCATATAAACAAATTGGAATGTCACATGAAGGATGCCAGGTATACAAAATGTGTCAGTGCGCTGGTCAAGCCCAAAGGACGCACGAATAGAACACACACAGGATGAGAGCGAACTAGAAACTCTCACAGCTCGACACATTTATGGCACTGCTCAACCTAAAAAGACGTACGCACACGCAGAACACACGCGTAGACAAAACACCAGTGGGAACTATCAGCAGTAACAGTTGTAACTGTGGGTTAGAGGAGCGTGCTGCAAATGTCTACAATTCACAGCCGACCGACATCTGTAGTCGTTGCAGCTTGCGGCTCATTCCCTTACTAAACACGGCCATGCAGTAGGGCAAAGTACAGGTGGTAAAGGCCGGGAGCATGCACGCGTTTCAACTTCTGCGCAAAACTAGCTAGGTGATGACCTTTAAAGCGCGCCCTTACGACCATCTCGCGGTTGAGAAATAACACTCCCCTTAGAGCACATGCGAGTTCAATTGGTAAATAGTGCACACAAATCGCATACCGTTCGCATCGTAGAGCACCTACGCTGCGCCGCCGAGTCAATTGCGTGGTGCGCAGCGTACCTAGGCATCGTCGGCTCAAATTCCCGATTGTGTGGTTGGGAGTTTATTTTCTGTTAATAATTCTTCTTTTCGGGTTTACTATATACTGGTGGTCCTAATATTCATCTAGGCCAAATTTTAAAACGTAAATGCAATTGCGCTAAGCACACCTGGAACATATTTTTTCTGGTGCATTGAAAATTCATTATTATTTTGTGTTGTAAGTGATGTTTAATAAATTATTCATTGGTATATTTTTAAACCGACAAGTACTCACAGTGAAAGCTAAAAGAGCGGCCTTTCAAAGTCTTAACACTTCTCGACTAACTGCTACATACACACTTGCTCAGTGCCCACTACGCCACCAATAATCATGATTTTGTGTAGCATAGGCTGGCATTCACTATGCTATCCGTCATCATTCTTCGGAAAAGCGTGGTATCCGCTACACACTTGCTAAATATAGTGTGCAATAATTTTATGCAGTGGCTGACGACGATGAAGAATTATGCCTGAAGTGGGTATGCGCCACAAAAAATAGGTGAATCAGAACAAGTTTTATTAAGGGGTTGGATCACTGGAGGACCCACTGCTTACGCAATCCGTATTGTGTAACGCCTGGTTGTTCCTTTGATGTTCTAAAACGCTTTATTACTCATATCAGCACAATTCTTTTCCTGACATTAAGCCTGCCTAAGTACAGTTTTGAAGTTAGCTCCAAGTGCCAACGTGGCTCAGTGGTAAAATGCTAGACTGGCACGCAGCGGGTCCCGGTTCGAATCCCAACGTGTATACCTAAGTTGTTTTCTTGCTGAGTTTTCTTATTTTTGCGATATTGGTTACGGACCCCAACAGTGGTGGCGGCAGACGCGGACAACTACGGCGCCGCGCGTGATCTGCGTTCTAATCTCATAACAGCTTTTGCAGTAAAAATGGTGAGAAAAAAAAATAATTGCCCCATTTGCCACTGACCGGTAGTCGAAATGCATCACGTTGGTTTGACTGAGTCAAGTAGTATTCAAAGCAGTGGCGCAGCCACATAATAATGAGAACCGCTTGTCGTGACACAGGGATAAGGATAGTGGCATGAAATAGAGCGCCAAGAGCCGATAAAAAATTTCGGCGCACGTTGTTGGTGCCCAACTTGTACACTTGCTAAAGAACAGTACGCTGTCTCTGGCAGCGAAGAACTGACAATGAGGTTGCTTGCAGAATTATAAGTTCATTTGAGTCCACTGCTTCCTTTTGAAGATAGAAGCATAATAATGTTCTATTTTTCATATTTGGCGTGGTTTCTTTACAAAATTTGTTAGAATTTTTTGTGATACCTGATGGCTGGCATTCTGCAAGAATAGTTCCGATTCTCAAGTGTGGGCCTCCTTCAGAATTGGATAATTACAGACCAGTTTCTCTAACATCCACAGTTTGTAAATTGCTAGAACATAATTTTTTAAAGCGAATAGGACACATTTGGAGGATAATAATTTACTTCATACAAATCAATATGGCTTTAGGGCTGGATTATCCACTATAACACAGTAAGCTGAGATAACAGATGATTTTTATTTGTAGTTTAGAATGAGTTTTTAAGTGCATGGAGGGTTAAAGTTGATGTAGTATTCTTGAGGTTTTCGAAAGCGTTGCATGCTGTGCCACATGCTAATTTAGTAACCCAACTGCATTCTATGGACATTGAACTCAATATCATTCGTTGAATAGCTTGTTTTTTGTCTCGAGAAAACAAAGCGTTGTGGTTAATGATGGTGTTTTTAGATGCACTGTGTGTTGACTCGGGAGCGACGCGAGTCTCGGTACTCTGCTCTTGAATGTTCCTAGATTATATAAATTACATTTATTTACCTGCTCACTTGCTGTGAAGAACCGACTGTTTGCCGACGATTGTGTGGTATATGCTAATCTGACTAACCATTCCAACCAAGTTCGAATCAATAATACGTGCACTCATTTAGCGTATGATGTGAAACATGCGAATTGAAGCTTAATACTTCGAAGATGGCGTCTATTATACTTACCAACATAAAAACCTTATCATTTTTTATATCATACTTATACGTACATTAAAAAACAGTCAAGTAAGGTATTTAGGTGTTACAATTACAAGCAGTATAACTTGGAAAACACACCCAGAAAATGTTTGCAGCAACGCGCAAAAAATCTCGCATTTTTTAAATGAAACTTCCGTCGTACGTCATCGACCGAAATATTGACTGGATACAAAGCTCTCGTCAGACCAAAGCTGAAATATGCAGATCTGATTCTGAGCCTGCATCAAAATTTCCTAATTGGGACATTAGAAAGAGTGCAAAACCTGGCCTTGAGGTTTATATACACCACATACGCGCGTTTTGCACGCGTGTAAGTTCTTTGCAACAGAGCGAAATTGAAAAAAAAATAAACTGGCTCATCGCAGAAACGTATCTCTTATGAAATTTTGCAGCGAAAGCTGTTGTGAGATCAACATTTGGGTGACGCGCGGTGCCTTATTTGTCTGCCGCCGCTGCGTGTGTTCGTTACCAATATCGAACAAAAAAGTGAGATGTGTGCCTGCCCAGTATTATACCACTGAGCCACGCCAGTCCTTTGAATTTTGCTAATAAAAATGACACAATGACACAGAATTCAAGCCCAGGTCCGCTGCGTGCCAGCCCAGTATTCTACCACTGAGCCACGACACTAATCGGAGCTCGCTTCTAAAATGGTCTTAGGCAGGTCTTAAGATATAGCAGCATTCTCTTTTTCCACATGCAATATCAGTATGAAATAAACTACCCAAAGAAGTGGTTAATGCTAATACAAAGGAATTGTTTGTTTAGTTTTTAAATAACCTTTCATTTGACATGTAAAGTTCCGTCTATGTTGTACAGTTATGTTGGCAGTTCATTCCCGCGTTCTCTTAGTTTTTTTATGTATAGTGTGCAATTTGCTACATGTGTGGAATTGCTGTATTTGCATGTTTTATTACTGTTATAATGTTGTGTGCTTGGAAGTGCGAAGCATTTTTACTAATTTTCCTTTTTTATTGTAGTTTACATTAAATTTACCAGTACCTTGATGGCTGTTATAATTACTATTGTTGGTATTGTCCATGTTCAATGGTGTTCCCACTCCTTCTTGGGCCCATGTAGGGCCTGCGGTATTCATAAGTAAATATTAAAAATGACGGTTTAATACATTTCTGTTATATGCATGTATGGGTTTCGATCTCAAGCTCTTCAAATAATTTTAGAAAATACAAATAGCTAGCCTTGGACCATATTGACCATAGGATACTATTTCATTAAAAGTGCACACAGCTTCATAAGCATGGAATAGCCACAGCTTTATATTGCGTAATTACATTTGATTTGTGCTCATTATGACAGATGACTAAATAATTCTCACCTGTAGGGTCTACTTTGATTGTTGGGGTATCATCAACTTGTAGAAAGTTCAAAACAAAGTCGGCTTGACTGAAAAGAATCCCAGTTTCACCGCAATTGTAATTAATGTAATTAATGCTTTAGCAACAAATTGCAATGTAACAAGAAGGACTGGAAGCAGCTCGAAACTTCAGGCTTGTTGACAACGAAGGTGGAGCGACAAGGCGGGAAAGCGAACTTTTCGAAGTGGTGAGGTGATGATTGCGCGCGCTTTTTCCAAGCACCACTTCAGACCACACGTCTGCTTTGGCTGGCTGTGCGGCAGATGAGGTGCGGCATCTCGCGCTTTTGCGCACGTGGCGCCATCACGTGGCAATGCTTCTCTCAAAGATACATCAGCACCACCACAACGTCACCACTGCTTGGCGTTCAGATTGGCTGAACCAGATTGGTGACCTTCGGCAAGCAGCAAAAATCTGCCACTCGAGTGATCCGGCTATGTCTACCATGTAGTGAAACCAGCCAACATGCAGCTGCTGCGATGCGGCGGAGCTGAAGCGCCTGGCCGTGAAAACCAACATGGCTCTTGTTGTCATAGAAGCTGGGTCTGGCAACATTGTGTTTTTGCGGGCGGCGGCGAGTGGTGGATCAAAGGTTAAAACCACCCTAAAACACGGAGACGCGTGCACATGAAGGCTTCCTAGCTTTCCCGCTCCAGTCGTGCCTCCTTCGGTGTGAACCAGTCTTCACTTGAAACTGGTCAATCTCAAACGATGCACGATAATAACACACATGCAGAGGACGAGTGCCAACTAACAACTCTCGTAGACTCTCGCACTTCTCTGCACAAACAACACGAAAGACGCACCAAAATGACGCACTGGATACACAGCATGGGTGCATACTAATTACTGTCAAAGTCGCTACGTGTTTGTGTTTGGGCACATGCTGCTAGCGTAAACTATGTGCAACCAACTACTCCCTACTTTAGCTCTTACCGCTAGCAGATGAGCACAAGTGGTAAACGTGGCCGCTTCAGTGAGCGAAGTGAGCTTCGGGTGACCTATAACTTCAACGCAAACATTGCTGCTAAAGCGCAAGATGTGCAAATGTCCCCACACAAGAAAATAGCGCTGAAGGACGAGCGACGATGCCTTGTAGGGTGAAGGAAAATTTTGACGCGTGCATCCCAACTTCTGGGAAACGCGAACGGGCGATGGCTTTGCTTTATCGTTTTTCGAGCCATATTGCGGGAAAGAACGAACACGTGACTGCCTCTCTGAGCTCTGCATATCGCCAGCGTTAAGCAGCCTGTATAGACAAGTGACCTTTAGTACGTGGAAGGATGTATGGCGCGTGGCAGGATCGTCTAAAGCGGCGCGTTGCGGAGCGGGTGGTTGGCGGTACAAATGCCCTGTCTCGTTTCGAAATTATTTAGGGGCGAAGCTTCGTAAGCTGTGGGTCGTTCTCTCCTCCGTTTGTATGTACTGTGTAGCATGTAATATGCATGTAGTCACCTGTAGTTTATGAATTATGCACTAGATGGCGTTGTATGCATATATTTTTCGAAATATCTCCAGAGGGCGTTAGTAGTCTTCGTTTAGTTGATCACTAAAGAAGATAGATGGCACTGTCTAAACAAGAAATTCACAGCATATTCATGAATTTAATGATCATGAGCAAAACAAAACTTACGTCCGGTGTTCGATGCGTGCTCTAGTGTGATAGGAGCAAACAGTCAGATAGACGATGGACGCTGCGCCCCACTCATGATTTACTCCGTGGTATATGCTATGAATCTTTTTTGATTCATTTTTCGTGAGAACACACACACACACACACACACACACACACACACACACACACACATATATATATATATATATATATATATATATATATATATATATATATATATATATATTGTTACGTTTAGTAATGTATTTGTTACGCTGTACTGTTAGACTTCAACGGGTCGTGCACCGGCTCATACCCAAATCACATATGCAGTAACATTTCCCTCCGCGCAGACGAAGCCCACCGTGCGAGTTAAAGAGTCTCTCTGGGAATATAGCGCTTCAAACGTGCTATGTGGACTAGTTCAGTCTTTGCAGATTGTTGGCCATTTGAATGAAGACGTGCCGCGCAGTAAGTTACGTCGCTTAAGCGGTCTAGAACAACATAAGGTTCCGCATAGTGTGCCAGCAATTTTTCACACAACAGAGATCGGAGGTCGACGTAGCAGAAGAGTTCTGTGCCAACTTATCTGGTCAACTCGCAGATCCCAACATCTCCACGCTCTCACGCGGTGGCACGACATCACAAGATCACCCCATGGACCAATTTTTTTCTATTCATGAGCTTCAAGCAGCACTGGCTTTGTGTAGACGGACATCAGCACCCGGGCCTGATGGAATATCATACAGAGCACTGTGTCACCTTGGTGAGTGTGCGAGGAGTGCCCTCCTCGAGATATAAGACTCGTGGCGAGAGGGCACCCTCCCAGTTAACTGGAAGACCAGCCGTTTGGTTCCATTACTGAAGCCTGGCAAGTCACCTATGGTGCTCACATCATACCGCCCGATTGCACTGGCTAGTTGCTTGGGCAAAGTGATGGAGAGGATGGTACTTGGACGGCTAGAATGGTTCCTGGAGCATCACGACATCTACCCGGACGCTATGACGGGATTTCGCCGTGGCCGGTCATCAATTGATAGCGTCATAGACCTGGTCACCTACGTGCAACACGAAAAAGGCCGTAAGCGTCTCTGCGCTTCTTTATTTCTTGATGTTAAAGGGGCGTACGATAACGTCACACATGAAGCTGTCCTCACCGCTCTCAAGGAGGTAGGAGTGGGTCGTGGGATGTTTCAGTGGATACGCAGCTATCTCTCTGAGCGATCCTTTTTCGTGAAAACCGAGGATGGTGACACTTCGCTACACTACAGCCACCGTGGTGTTCCCCAGGGTGGCATACTTAGCCCTGTACTATTCAACCTGACGCTAATAGCTCTAAATGAGCATCTGCCAAGTACCGTCAGATTGTCAATGTACGCGGACGACATCTGCGTTTGGACGTCTGCAGTAACACCTCTACAGCTGCGAGCGCGAATTCAGAGAGCTGCCACTCAAGTTGCTATTTACCTCCGTCAACGAGGTCTGGAAATTTCCTCTGAGAAATGTGCACTAGTGGCATTTACGCGCAAACCAATGCATAACTACAGCGTTCTGATAAACAGCGAAAGAATACGTCACCTCAGATCATACAAGTTCCTAGGTGTTATAATTGGCAGAGACCTCTCATGGAGCTCACATGTATCATACATGAAAAGGTGATTGACAGGCATCTGTCATTTGTTCAAGTTCTTCGCTGGAAAGAACTGGGGAATGTCCACAACTGCTATGTTGCGACTATACAGGTTTCTTTTCCTTGGATTCCTTCGGTACAGCCTACCTGTGTTAACCAACGCAAGTAAAACAAGCATACAAATGCTTCAAAGTGTCCAGGCTCAAGCACTCCGGATATGTTTAGGCTTGCCCCAAAGTGCATCAACAGCGGCGACTATCGCCATCACAAGGGACAACCTCATCAAGACCCACATTAATGTGGAAGTGCTGAGGACACATATACGACACCTTGCTCGAACCCCTCGACATCACCTAGCCTCTCTACCAGTGGTCCGACCATGCACATCTTACTGCAAACCAGTGACCGCACATGGTGAGCCGATCCCAACTTCGTTCTCTCCTGCCGCTAGACCTGTGACTCCGCCATGGTGCCTCGCTCAACCAATAATTATGATTAACATACCTGGCGTCGAGAAAAAGGCCAATTTGTCGTCACCGGCTCTTAAACAGCTCACACTACTCCTCTTGTATGAGAAATATCTAGACTCCACACATATCTACACTGACGGATCGGTTCAGCCGGACAGCTCTACAGGAGCAGTAGTGATACCAAGGTTGGCCACGACATAAATTCAAGACATCTCACGCAACAACATCAACGGCAGCAGAATTGGCAGCACTTCGTGCCGCGTTGCAATTTGTAGTTGATCAGCCTACGCGCAAGTGGACTATTTTGCGACTCGAAGGCGGCACTGCAGTCTCTACTATCAGCCTTACGCTGTGGACCACACGAGCAGCTGGTACTAGAGATAGCAGAGATTATACAACACCTGACTGAGAAAGGGCACCAAATTACATTTCAGTGGTTGCCCAGTCACTGCGGAATCATCGGCAATGAACGGGCCGATCAAGCTGCCCGCTCAGCCCACACAGAAAATCATAAACTGCGACTACCACTTTCTAGGACGGATGCTGCACGAGAGCTCCGCAGACTTGCTTGCCGGCAAACCACATCGCAGTGGAATCAGCCGCACTTCAAGCATGCCCGACTGTACTCGCTTGACCCTACGCTAAGTCTTCAAGTCCCGTCGAGGCTTCGCCGAGCAGACCAGACCCTGTTATGTAGGCTGTGGTTGGGCGTTGCATTTACCAACGTCTACGCTTTCCGCATTGGGATGGCCGACACCGCAGCCTGGGGCCACTGTGGCAAGGAGGAAACCATTCAACATGTTCTTTGTGAGTGCCTAGCGTAAAGTAGGTGGCGACTATGCCTTCGCAGGGAACTCAACAAATTAGATGATCAGCCTCTGTCGGAGCAGGAAATTCTGCAGTATTGTCAGGATGCGACTTCACAGAAGAGGGCCCTGAAAGCGCTGCTGCACTTTTTGCGATTGACCGGCCTTGCTGAACGGTTGTAGCTGGGACGCCCTTCCAGTGTGTGTTTTCGTTTTTTTTATGAGTGCGCGTGCGTTTTTTTCCTCTCTCTAACCCCTCTTTCTTGCCCCTACTTCCCCACCCCCAGCGCTGGGTAGCAAACCAGATGCCAATATATGGTTAACCTCCCAGCCTTTCCTTTCTCACTCACTCTCTCTCTCTCTCACGCACAACCCATGTTTCCTATTTGGCATCCACAGCAACACGTGGTCTCCGCGATTATCCGTACGTGTCGACGTTGACCGTCAAAACGTGCCTTCGAGCGATCTTGCGAAGTGAGGGTGCGCAGGTAAACAAGATGTCGGGCTTCTTCTGCACGGCAGACGATCTCGGATATACCAGAATCATGGTGGTCGATAAACGGGAAGACGGTATCTAGGGTATGGCGAGGTGGCCGAGCATACAGAAGAAAAAAGGGACTGTAGCTGGTAGTCTCATGCTGTGCGGTGTTAAATGCGTAAGTGATGAAACGTAGCACGCCATCCCAGTTCTTGTGATATGCTGCGACATACATAGAAAGCATGTTCGTGAGAGTCCTGTGAGTTCGTTCTGTCAGGCCGTTTGTTTGAGGATGATATGGCGTAGAGGGCCGAAAGCTTGAAGCGAATAGACGAAGCATCTCTTCCATGACGTCTGCAGTGAATTGTCGCCCAAGATTACTGATAACAATTTTAGGTGGTCCATGTCGTAGAACCACAAAACGCAGCATGAATAAACACACGTCAGCTGCAGTTGCCGATATTTTAGCAGCTGTCTCGCAGTACCGTGTTAAGTGATCGGTACATACGACAATCCAGCGATTGCCATAAGAAGACCTCGGAAAGGGACCTAGAAGGTCAATCCAAACTTGCTCGAATGAAGTTCTAGGGGGTGGAAGAGGATGTAGTCGCCCTGGAAAAGCACTGGTAGGGCGCTTGCGGCGTTGACATTCGTTGCAACTAGAGACTTACTGTTCAGTCGTCTGGTGCAATTTCGGCCAGTAAAATCTTTCTTGAAGCCGGCAAAGAGTTTTCGCTGTGCCTAGATGACCGGACGTTGGGTCATCATGCATAGCCTGCAAGACAGAAATGCGAAGGCTCTTCGGAATCACGAGAAGATATCGTAAGCCGGTCGTAGCATAGTTCTATTTGTACACAAGTCCGTCGCGCATGCAGAAGCGAATCGCCGATGGTCTTGACTCGGTAGGAAGGAGCTCCTGTATGGTGTGGTCCCTTTGCTGCTTAATCTTAAAGGCGTTGGTATTGGGAAATGGCAGGTCCAATGGCGCGATGTAGGTGCCGAAGTTACCCACGTCGCAGTCCATCGATGGAAGCGGTAGTCGCGAAAGACAATCTGCATCACCGTGACGACGGCTGCTTTTATAGGAAACTGTAAAGTCGTATTCCTGCAGACGGAGTGCCCAGCGCGCTAGTTGACCAGATGGGTCACGCACATTGACCAGCCAGCAGAGTGAATGATGATCTGTCATGACGGTAAAAGGGCGTCCGTACAGGTAGGACTGGAAGCGCTGCACTGCGAAGACTACGGCGAGGCATTCTTGCTCTGTGACGGTATAGTTACGCTCGGACTTGCTCAGAGAGCGACTGGTATACGCAACGACATGTTCTCTGGTATCCAAGCGTTGAACCAACACGGCGCCTACACCGACACCGCTAGCGTCTATGTGAAGTTCTGTGGGAGCCAGAGGATCGAGGTGTCGAAGAATCGCATAGGATGTTAAAAGGAACTTCAACTCAGAAAAAGCGGACGTACATTCCGGAGTACAGTCAAATGACACGCCTTTCTCAAGCAGGCACGTGAGTTGGTGCGCGATATTGCCAAATCCAGGGATAAATCTACGGAAGTATGAGCGGAGGCTCAAAAAGCTGCGTAGTTCTTTCGCTGAGTGAGGTTGCTTGAACGCTTCCACTGCACCCGTTTTCGCGGGATCCTGCCGTATGCCTTCTTTGTTCACCAAGTGTCTAAGGACAAGTGTTTGGCGCTCTCCGAAACGACATTTCTTTGAGTTGAGCACCAAGTGTGCTTTGCTGAGGCAGTTCAGCACGAGGTCGAGTCGTGTGTTGTGCTCACAGAAAGTGCGCCCAAGAATCAAAACATCGTCTAGATAACACATGCATACTTCCCACTTTAAACCACGCAGAATGTTATCCATGAAGCGCTCGAAAGTTGCAGGCGCATTGCATAGTCTGAATGGCATCACATTGAATTCAAAATGTCCATCTGGTGTAACAAATGCCGTTTTGTCTTTATCTTTCTCGTGCATTGGAATTTGCCAATACCCTGACCTCAAATCAACAGACGAAAAGTAGGAGGCTGATGAAAGACAATCTATAGCATCGTCAATACGTGGTAGTGGGTACACGTCCTTCTTTGTAGACGAAAAGTAGGAGGCTGATGAAAGACAGTCTATAGCATCGTCAATACGTGGTAGTGGGTACACGTCCTTCTTTGTGATGGCGTTGAGACGGCGGTAGTCAACGCAAAATTGCCATGTTCCATCTTTCTTCTTGACTAATATTACAGGAGTGGCCCACGGACTGCATGATTCCTAAATCACATTCTTCTTTAGCATCTCGCCAACCTGTTCATTCATAACTGCGCGTTCCGAAGGCGATACCCGGTATGGCTTTTGTCGGAGAGGTCTATGGTATGTCATATCTATTCGGTGCTTTAAACGAGAAGCAGGGAATGACAGTGGAGCCTGTAGCTTTGCGAAATCGAAAATACCAGCATGTTTGCGCTAAATACTCGCCAGGTCATTACGCTCGTCGGTGCTAAGAGACTTGTCAATCATTGCCATTATCGAGGTGTCCCTGGCGTGCAAATGATTGCAATCGGGCTTACCTGGAGAATCACTGCTCTTTGCAAGGATGGCAAGGGAGAACACCTGATGTTGACGGAGCTTAGCAAGTTGTAGACCCTCTGGCAGTACCGAAGGTTCATTGGAGCCGTTGATCACTAACAAAGCAGTATGCCCTTGCACAGCCTACAACGTACAATAGGGTATTAGAACATTTTTCTTTATGCAGCTGAGGTGAATGGGCTCTATGGTGGCATCAAATGTCATCTCGGTTGCAGGGGAGCTGACGACAGGAACACACTTGGCAGACAAGGGTGGTACAGTTGTTTCCATGGACACGCAAAGAAAGGGTGCTTTCCATACAGGGCAAGCTTTCGATAAACGCTACTGGAACATTTGAATATACTGTAATCTCTCCTGTGCGGCAATCAACAGTGGCACCTCAAAGATTCAAAAAATCGAGTCCTAGAATTACATCATGCATTGAATGAAAGAGAACAGCAAAATCAGCGATAAAATTCTGGCCACCCAAACTAACAGTCACTGAGCAGACACGAACAGGTTGTAAGATATCTCCACTCACTCCACGAAATGTATCAGCACGGTCTCAACGGAACGTAACCTTTCGTCCAAGAAGGCGTTTGAATGCTAGAATCATCACTGATATGGTTGCACTTATTTCCACTAAGGCCATTGTTGAGACACGGTCGATTAGCATACGAACCTTATTTCGAAACATGCAAAATAAAGAAGGCATTTCTGTGGAAATCGAAGACTGTCCAGCGACCTCACCTCCAACGGTCACGCCGATTAGTTTTCCGGCGGCGGCGAAGGGTAGCGGCGGCGAAGGGTAGCGGCGCCTAGGAGACGGCGACCGTTTGGAGCGAGAGGCTGGCGGGGGTGTCAGACTGCGGTCAGAGGCCGGAGAACGGTGTCGCAGTGGCCTTGTTATCTCGTGGGAAGCGCTTCCAGGGGACGTTGGTGTTCGTGCAAAGCCAGAGAAGTGGGATCTCGGTGAGTGGTCGTACCTTGGCGGCTGCCGGTAGTTGCGGTACCTGGAAATGTGGCCTTTGACGCCACAGTTGTAGCAGACGGGCAGGGGTCGTTCGCCGAACCACTGCTGAGAGCGCTCCGCTGTGTAAGGTCGCTTACCCGAACGGAGTGGAGCAGCTTGCTGAACGGGAACAGCCCGCCTTTGTGGAGCGGGGCTGGTACGAAGGCGTCGGTCATACCGCTGGTCAGGCGCGAATGAGTCTCGGCGTGGCGAGGAATTTTCAGCTTCGCTAAAGTCCGTCGCACATACCGATGGTGGCAGAGGAGTGAACGGCGCCGGGTAGTAGAATGAACAGGTAGGCGGATGATGCATGGTGTCGTCGGTCAGTGTGTCTTGTCGCTGTAGTTCTTTGCGCACTTTTGCCCTGATAGTTGCGGCAAGGTCGGAAGCAGGCTTACGCCGACGCTGGCGACCGTTGTGACATTTGTCAGCCTACCGAACTTCGGGGCAATACGACGGGTCTTCAGCTTCTCGAAACTACGGCAGTGACGTTGGACGGTGGATACGGAAGTGAGGTCTTCCCTGCCTATCAAAAAATAGTAGACGTCCTCTGCTATACCCTTCAGAAGGTGTCCGACCATGTCCTCTTCAGACATATACGGGTCTATGATCTTGCAGAGCATCAGAACCTCCTTTATGTAGGTGGTACATGTTTCTCCAGGAGTCTGGGCTCTTTCAGCGAACGTGCGTTCCACGCTTTTCTTTTTCGAATCAGAGTCGCCGAAGCATTTCTTGAGTTCTTCGGCGAAATGATCCCACGTTGTTAAGGACTCGTCGTGGTTTTCGTACCACATCAAGGTGGTTTCCGTGAGAAATAGCGCGACATGTCCCAGTTGGTCGGTAGTATTCCAGCCGTTGTACCGGCTCATCCTTTTGTAATGGGTCAGCCACGCATCCACATCTTCCCCTGCTCTTACCGCGAGCGGGCGGAGTTCCATTTAGCGATACCGAGGTGCAGCCGGCACTGACCTTTGCGTGGTTGAGGAGCCGTGACCTTCGCTTTTGGTCATGATGGTTGTTGTCAGTGGCAGGCCAGCAAGACGACGGCTCCGGCGAAGTTCAAGCAGCTGTGGCTCCGTGGTTCGTCGACGTGCTGTACCCCGCACCTCCACCACTCTGTTACGTTTAGTAATGTATTTAGTATGTATTACGCTGTGGGGTACTGTTAGACTTTAACGGGTCCTGCACCGGAGGCCTATCTCGCTAACCGAACGTCCTCTTCTCTAATCTGCCTGATCACCGCTACCCACCGGCTCATACCCAAATCACATATGCAGTAATATATATATATATATATATATATATATATATATATATATATATATATATATATATATATATATATATATACTGACACTATTTGCTTCATCTTCTTCATATGATTGATTCATTGATATGTGGAGTTTACCTTCCCAGAGCCACCATAGGATTATGAGAGACTCCTTAGGAGGGCTCCGGAAATTTTTACCACCTTGTTGACCACCTTGGGTTCTTTAACGTGAACCCAAACCTGTGCGCACAGGCCTCTAGCATTTCTGCCTCCATCGGAAATGCAGCCGCAGCAGCCAGGATTCAATCCCGCAATCTGCGGGTCACCAGCCGAGTATCTTAGCCACTAGACCACCGCGGCGGGATATCATCTTCATCTGTATACCCAAAAATCATTGTAATGATCGTCATCGTCAGACTCGTGGGCTTCACTGCTTGTGCCTCTTGTGATTGTGTTGGAAAATACAGCGGTCGTTCCATTGTACCTGGCGTCGTCTGACAAGTGGTGGAGCGTGCTGTGATTCCAACGTCTTCTTGCTCTACTGTTCACACATGGAGCTTTGGTTTGGTAGACGGCTCTGCTTGCCAACAGTGATGGCGCAAAATGACCCAGCCCCTGCCGCCTTCTTTGCAACACCCCCTCAGCCTGCTGGGACTCACTACACCGTTAGTACACCACAACGAGGCCCTCCGGTATTTCATGGCCTTCACGGAGAAGATGTCGAAGAGTGGATTGATAATTACGACAGAACAAACGTTCGTAATGATTGGGACGAGGCTGACAAACTGCTATACGTCCCCGTTTTCCTCAAAGAGGTTGCTAAAACATGGTTCCACAACCATGAGTGACATTCCTGATTGGACTTTGTTCAAAGTGCAACTCCGGCGGATTTCTGGCACGCCTGCAGGATGCTCTGAAGCGGCCAAACAGAAACTCGCCACCCGCATTCAAGGGCCGAACGAATCCTACACATTATATATTGAAGGCGTGCTGGCTTTTACCACCGTATTTCAGAACGTCCCTTCCCTCAAAGCTTCACCTTCACTCGAAAAAGCTGATGGGAGCACCGTCTCTAGGCAGGGAAAGTCACTGCATGTCATCGATAATCTGCTGCGATTTCTGAGCAGCGTAGCGCCATTTTCAGCCGAGCAGTGGCGAAGTGCTCAACTCTGTCAAATGAAGGGAGAAAGTCGAGTCGAGGAGGGTTTGTGAATGCGGGAGTTAGTCGCCGAGCCCTGAGTGACATGACGAAGGCCGACCGCATTCGTCACCTACTGAAAGGCATCAATTCTGTCGTTTTCAATGCCTTCGTCATTCAGACCCTCAATATGGTTTAAGACATCATTACTACGTGCCAACGTCTAGACGCGCTTCATTTCGTGCGCCTTCCACTGGCCTCCTGTGACGTGCACTTTACCGGAGAGCCTGAATTACGTGCTCTTATCTGCATGATCGTCCGAGAGGAACCTCACGGTATTGTTGCTGCCAACCCCGCTGTTTTTTATGTCCGCCTTCCTGCTCCAAACCCGCGTGAAATTATCAGGGACGAACAGGCATCGATGAAAAGCGTCACACGAGCCGTGTCTCCTTTGCCCTTTCGAGCACCTTCGTACGCCGTAGTTGCATCATGGGCCCCGGCACATGTTTCATGTGTGCCTGCTGACGTTGCATGCGAACGTTTGGCTTCGATCGCAGCACAGGCGCCGGTGCAACCACACTACACGATCAGGCATCCTCCGCGCCCCGTCTGCTTTTACTGTGGCATACGGGGCCATATATCCCGCTTCGGCTGCCGCCATCAGCAGTATGATCGACGGGGATATTCAGCTTGTGAGCAAGACTTTGCCCCAAGATCCGATGCATACGTTCCCGTACCGTATCCAGCATCTTCACAGCGTTCGCCCTCACCTCCACAGTCCCGAGGCTTGGCCCGTTCTTCCCGCTCATCTCGCTACCGTTCCCCGTCACCATTTCGGCATACGTCGCCACCCTTAGGTCCTGCTGCAAGTTTTCTGCACAGCCAACCGGAAAACTAGAGGCTGCAGTTTCTAGAGGGGAAACAGCCCGTCATCGAAACACGATTCCTCCCTCTCGCCCAGCAAACTCACTGCCTGTTGGTGTTGAAGGTGTCTTTGTTGACACTCGTATAGACACTGGTGCTGTAATTTCGCTCATTCACCTCGAATTGTGTTTTTATTTACGAAAAGTGCAGACTTCTTATGTTGGTCCTATGTTATGTGGTGCTAATGACAATCTTATTTGCCCCACCGAACAGTGTACTGCTTGCATGCTCGTCGATTAAATCCGTTATCATATGACGGCTGTGCTTCCTTCGTGCGCTCATAAGATTATCTTAAGCTGGGATTTCCTATCAGCTGCGTCAGCTGTAATTTCGTGTGGTCAACCTCTTATTCGTCTTGCGGACACTGACCATTCTTCTCCTTCCAATTTTTCGTCGCCCTGCCTTGTTACAGCTGCGGATTTGCACCTGCCTTCTGGTGAAGAGCACGTAATTACGATCAGATCACGAGACTATAGACGGTGATAATGGTGATGGTGGCTATCCCTTGCCAGTGCTGCATTATCCGCGGAATTGCCATTTCCTCTTGCCTAGTGCGTTTCTCCAGTGGGTTATCAAGCATTACCGCCTACAACACGACACATGAACCACTACTGCTGCCAGGAGGAACCACTGTTGCCAGCATTTTGAGGAAGCACCGGTTGTCGTCACTGTTTCACCTGGCGCTTCCTTGCCACATAGTCCACCCGCAGGATGTTCATCTCGCGCTATCAAGGGCACTATGAGCACAGACCTTGATCTGACCGAGACTGATGCCTTGCTCACTATAATAATGAAGCAGAAAACTTGCTTCGAAGTTTTCTCTGATGGCCTTGGGCAAACAACCATGGCCCTTCATTGCATCGACACAGGCGGATCCCGCATCGTTCGCCACTGCCGTTACCGTGTATATCCCTCTGAACGCAAGGTTATGGCATAACATGTTAATGATATGCTCGCACGCAACGTTATCAGGTCTTCAGCAAGCCTATGGTGTTTTCCTGTTGTACTAGTGAAAAAGAAAGATGGCTCGGTGCGACTCGGCGTCTTCTACGAAGCGCTGAACGAGATTACCTACAAAAACGTTTATCCCATGTCTCGGATTGACGACTCTCTTGATACATTATAAAGTGCCGAGTACTTTTCAAATCTAGGCTTACGCTCTGTTTATTGGCAGATCCCCATGCATGAGTCCAGTAAAGAGAACACTGCCTTCGGCATATTTGATAGACTTTTCGAATTCATTGTAATGCCTTTAGGCCTATTCAATGCCCTTGCCACATTTGAATGCATGATAGATACGGTACTGTGGGGCTTAAATTGAAAGACCTGCCTTTGCTATCTGGAAGACATAATTATCTTTTCGCCCAGCTTCTCACAGCATTTGGAACGGCTAGATGAAGTTCTAACGTGTCTGAATAAGGTAAGTCTTCAGGTTAGCACTAAAAAGGGTCGGTTTGCCAGTCGCAGCATCAAGGTTTTTGGGGACGTTTTCAGTAAACATGGTATCGAGCACCATCCCGACAAGTTTGCTGTGGTACTTCACTTTCCTACACCAACGACATCCAAAGACTTTCGCAACTTCCTTGGCTTAGCGTCGTAATTTCGCCGCTTTCTGCATGATTTCGCCTTTATTTCCGCTCCTCCGCACAAACTTCTGACCGAGGGCTTGCCCTTTATTTGGTCGGATGCCTGCGAAACCGCTTTTCGCACTCCTAAGCGATGCCTCACATCACGGCCAGTGCTCCGACATTTAGACCCTGCAGCACCTACTGTTCTACACACTGACACCAGTGGACTTGGCATCGGTGCAGTCCTGCTTTAGGAAAACGACGCCTTTGAAGAACAAGTTGTGGCCTACGCTAGTGGTACTCTTTCTCCTACCGAGCGAAATTATAGCATCACCGAACAAGAATGCCTCGCCATCATGTGGTCCGTGCAAAACTTTCGCCCCAACCTATACGGTTGACACTTCACAGTCGTGAGTGACCATCATGCCCTGTGATGTTTACTGACTCTCAAGATTTTGTCGGGACGCCTTGGCCATTGGGTGCCACATATACACGAGGATTACTACATCGTCAGATATAGTTCAGGTCAGCAACACCAAGTTGCCGACAGTTTCTCGCGTTGCCCACTCTCGCGAAGTGCCCAACTTTCACCTTCAATCTGTTCCTCACTGACCAGCCAAATGACCAAGCTGATGGCTGTTGATCCGAAAGAGTTTGTTGCGTTGGCCGATCTTCTTTCATCTACAGATTTTGAATCACTGCAACATGCAGATCCACACTGCCGCACAATCATCGATCGGCTCACTGGCTCAAAACAGCTGCTTAAGACGACAGCTTGCACGCTTCAAACTTCAGGATGGAAGATAATGTCGGCAAATTTGCCATTTTTTTTCGGTACCCAATGGGTTCCGGTCGTTCCTCGCTCGCTTCGTCTCCAGTATTTACCAGCTTTGAACGATGACGTGCTAACTGGCCACTTAGGCTTTCACAAGGCTTACGACCACATCAAAACTCACTACTTCTCGCCTGGCCTTTCCACTTGTGTGGGCAAGAACGTCGGTTCGTGTGTGTCATGCCAGCACCGAAAACGTACACCATCTCTTCCAGCGGGGCCGTTGTAACCTCTGCCATGTCCATCCACACCCTTGGAATTCGTGGGCGTCGATTTATATGGATGACTCCCTTTTCTTCTCGCCGGTCACCGTTTGATTGTTACTGCCGTCAACCACCTTACTTGCTATGCGGAGATGGTAGCTCTTCCCTCTGGTGCTACCTCCGAAGTCACCAATTTCATTATGCGTGCTGTAGTTTTGTGCCACGGTACTCTACGTGTGCTCTTCAGTGATCGTGGCAGGACACTTCTTTCTCAAGTTCTTGATGAAGTCCTCCAGCCATCGAACGCCATTCACAAGACCACATCATCCTACCACCCACAAACGAATGGTCTGACAGACGTTTTCACCGAACTTTGTCCGACATGATCTCCATGTATAGTTAACAAGATCACAAACAAGCGCAACGCCAGTCAACACGTATGAACCTCCCCACCAGGAGATAAGGGGACGCGAGAGATCATTCACTCCCCTCCTCTCCGTGGGCCAAAGTACTCGTGAAAGATGAGAGCCGCCGCACGCTCAGTGCACCATCTTGGTGACAATATTGAAAACACAATCCCCCCCTCACCAGATGCCTGCCAACAGCGGTAAGCTGCAGGTATAAATAGCATGCTGTTTGAACGTTGAAGGAAGTACCCCTAGGCGGCTGAGTGGCTACCGCCTCGCATTCACGATGCGGAGGTCCCACGTTCGCTTCCGCGCGCCGGTGTCTCTTTTTGTGGCTTGTTTTCTTTCTTGCATTTTTATATATACAGATACATGTACATATACAGCGCCTGACGCAGACGCCAGAAGTGAAATCTAGTCGAGAGTGTCAATATAATTGCTATTGCAATGAAACTGCGACACTACACTTCCCTTCGTGACATTCACAAACAAAAAAGTCACAGTTTTGCCGCAAAGGCGAAGCAATGAACGCGATAGCAACAAACTGGAAGGTCACACACAGAACGGCCAGCAGATAGAAACGTGCCCCGTGTTTCGAGGTGGCCGCAGCAGCAGGCAATTTAGTTGGCGCAGTTCGGGCACTAGTCTCCATTCCCGTCGGCGTTCTGGACAGGCTGCGATTCCCGTCCATCATGTTTTGACGCAAGAGCCTCTGCGCTGCCATCTCTGGCTCCTGTTTTTTGTGGCCGCGAGGAATCAAGATGCTCCTTGATGGCTCTGTATCATGGCGTCCATACAAGGTAACGCCACCATAGGTGCACATCACGGTGCAGACACCAGGGGCGTGCGAAGGCGTCACCTGGCTGCTCTTTGCCAGCTGGTCGCCATCTGGCCGATCCATGTCTGGTTCGTCCTTGACGCAGACTGCCTTCTGGTGATCCGTGCGGCATTCAGATGATCTCGAAGTCATTGCATAGCCCGTAATCCCAAGTAGGGCTGTACACCGGGAGGCCAGAAGTGCTCTTGTTGACTTCACCTGCTTGCGGCGCATAGCTGCCGTCGGCCAATGCGCGGTGGGCGGATACAGACAAAATAGGCATACAGTCCATCAATCTTCGGCAGACATAGATTGATTGAGTGAAGCACTCGCACACTCGGCCAATGACTTCCGTGCAGTAGACGAATCCCCCACCGGCTGATCACGGAGTCTGCTCATCTCGCTAGTATCACTGGGAACTGTTGGTATCGTGGACTGGTAGAGTGTGTCATGTTGTGACCCATCCGGCAGGACAGGGGTGTACGACTCCACGTGCCCAGAAGGTGTCGGGTTGGAAGGCCGCAATGCTAATTGCTGAGGCTCGAGGGTGGTCTTTTTGCCTGTTGTCGGGCTGGAGGACTGCGATGAGACGTTGAACTGTCACCCCACTTGAGCTCGATATATGTGGTAGTGGGCACGTTGGCAAAAAGTCCAGCTACCCTGTGCCCCTTACTGTTTGCCGTTACTGTTTTCTGATGCTTTTATCGCTGCAAGTGTACCCTGATTCTCTTTTATTCCTCTATCGAGGGTGTAAAATAGGTGGATAAGGTATGACTCGTTGTTCACGTTCTTGGTTTGATTTAAATCTCGTCTCTAAGAGCGTTACTGATAGTTTGTCGAATGCATGGTCGGGAAGATTGAGATGTTTTGATAGGGGTAGATTTGGGGCTGATTTCGCATAGGCTCTGTGATTATTGAAGCGAATCCTAAATGGTGTTTCTGTTTGTCCGATGTACTGCATACTGCACACATTGCATTCGAGTAGGTATACCACATTAGAGGAATCGCATGTTAGGTTTCCTAGTAGGTTAATCAAAAGCTTGGATTGTGTGGTGGTAGATTTGTGTGTTTCTCGCATCGCTTTACATACGAGACATCGTGATTTTAAACAAGGACGGCATGAATTATTAGGGGTTGAGATATTGATTTCAGAGTGGACAAGTGTGTCTTTGAGGTTGCGTGGTCGTCGGTAAACAACGCCAGGAGCGAATGCACCACAACTTAGACAATGTTTTGGTGCATCCGCTTGTCTAAGTTGTGGTGCGTCAATATGCACCGCAACTTAGACAAGCACATTTTCGAATATGCGTCCGAGTCACCGATGGTGACAGAAGCAAAACCAAAGTGAAGTATGGGGGAGAGCAGGCGGCTAAGGCGCCTGCTGTTTCAAAAGATATAAGGGGGTTATGCCACCACCGTATAGTTCCGCAAGACGGATACCATGACTTAGAGCCGCGGTTTCGCGTAGAGAAGAAACTCCGAGCGACACAGTCTATACAAGGACACAATAATAGTAGGTACGTGCGTTGCTTTAAATGTACCATGCTTGGAATCAGCCAAGCCTTTTTAAATTACTGATGTATTGCTCATAAGGAGAGTTTGAGCTCTTAATGTTTGAAGTTTGAAAAACACCACTTTGACGACAGTGGGCTCTATTTCCGGAAAAAGACGTAATTATGTTATCATTCTATTCCACGAGAAATGCGTTTATTTCCAATCCCATTCTATTCCTCCAAATTTTGTCGCCATTCCATTCCAATTCTATTCCGGGGTCGCGAGAATGAAGACTTATTCCGGATTCATTCGAATTGCAGAATGGCAGCTCCGCAACACTAGTGGGTAGTGAAGTCAACGTGCTCTGAGTGGTGTCCGGCGAAAAAGAAAGGAAGCACGCCAAGAGCAAGCCCTATATATAGGCGCGGCCATGTAGCGGTCTCCTGCTGAACTGGAGCACGCGCCGAGAGGTGAGTGAGCGTCGCCTGAGCGGCGGTGCGCGTTTTCTAAACGGAAAAGCATAGCTGCACCTCTAGGGGGAGCAATAAGCACTAGCGTACACGCAACGACGAGACACAACGCCCCAGTAAAAGGAGCAAGCTCCTAAGAAGATGGCTACATGGACTTTTGTGTCAATTACCGCTCACTTAATAAGATCCTTCGCAAAGACGTGTACCCTGTGCCACGCACTGATGACGCCCTTTATTACCTGCAAGGCGCCGAATACTTTTCAGCCTTGATTTGCTTTCGGAATATTGGCAATTTCCCATGCACCATGACAATAAAGAAAAACATGGCATTTTCAACCCCCGATGGTCTATACGAATTCAATCGTGGTTTTTTTTTTGGTAATTTCTTCCTCTCTTCGCAACATTTTTTTAACATCTATCATTCCCCTCACCCCTTTCCCCAGCACAGGGTAGCCAGCCGGTCTAAGAACTGGCTAACCTCCCTGTCTTTCCGCTTAAACTTTCTTCCTCCTCCTCAATCGTGGTGTCTTTCGGCCCCTGCAATGCGCTCGTGACGTTTAGGCGCATGATCGACACCATTCTGCATGGTCTCAAATGAAAGACGTGTATCCGCTACATTGATGACAATATCATCCTTTTACCAACCTTTTCACATCATCTGCAATGCTTGAAAGAAGTCCTAACATGCCTGATTGGTGCGGGTCTGCAGCTCAACCCGAATAAATCTCGTTTCATCACCAAATCCATAAAGGTTCTTCATTTGGTCACACATGACTGCACAACCTACTTGCTTCTGATGTACCTATTGTGTGGTCCCGAAGAATGTCAGTAGGCGTTTGAGCTGTTTAAGGAAGCACTTATGTCAGAGCCTGTACTCAGTCATTTTGATAGGACCGCTCCGACATTTCTGCATACCGTCGCCAGCGACCGTGGTATAGGTGCTGTTCTCCTGCAACGCGATGGCTATGAAAGGAAGAGGTTTGGTGCTTTTCTGCAACGCGATGATTATGGACGGGAGAGGGTCGTCGCGTACGCTAGTCGAGTGCGTACCGCTACCGAGAATAAGTACACCGTCACTGAGGAGGAATTGATTTGGTCAGTACACAAGTTATGTTCTTATCTGTACAGCCGTTCATTCACGATTGTAACTGACCACCCCGCCTTACGCTGGCTTCCTACATTGTCTGAATGCTTGCATCTTTGGATACAGGAATATCAGTTTGACATTATTTATAAACCTATCAAAAACATCATGACGCCGACGCCCTTTCTCAATACCCACCACCTACTGCTCCGCTCGACACTTTCGCTGCTGTCTCCAACATCATCAGCTCAGACGTGACTTCTAGTTCGGTTGCCTTGCCCAATCTCACTGGATCAGCCACCCATCGACGACGACCAGCCTTCAGTTCTCGCCAACTGGCTGAGATGTACAGCCGGCACATGACTGAGCAGCTCTAAGGAGCTACGTGTCCACCCAACGCACGACTTTGTCCTCAACTCGAGCACATTTAAGCTGAAAGATGGTCTGCTGTATCATCACATTTATCATACTGACTGTCGATGCTGGGTACCTGCTCTGCCACGCTCTCATCGACATCATGTATTAAGGCTTTTCACGACAATTTGACTACTGGCTCATTTAATCATAATTAGTATTTGCATCCTAATTTAAATAATATGTAAAGATCCTACCAAAACCCATTTTTGCAAGACCCAGCGTCATTGCTTAGCTGGCAGACTCTTTATATATCAAGCTGTATGCCATGCAGAACAGAATAAGGAGTAGTGAGTGACGTCGTAAATAATAATCTGAGCGTAACAACCTAGTGAGTAAAAACATGTCATTTTTGGAAAGAATGTTTCGATTGTGGGGAGCCCGCTGCGTACGCACCTTCTTTGAAGTCGAACATCTTCACTGTTAGGCTGAAAAAAAAAGAAAAGAATGGTGAGAATACTTATTAACATGACGGTGAAAAGCAGAAATTCATCTTACACATTAAAGGAACAATTGATTAAGCGGGAAATTATGTCTTTTGGCGATACAAATATTCATTCGCTATGTTTATGTTATAAAACCTGCTAGTCCACTTCAGAATATTACCACGCACTTCCGTGTGGAGACGGAAAAGATTCGGCGGCCACGCTTCTAAATTCATCGTACGTTGTTCTGTGTTTCTGCACGTATAGCCCTCATTTTCCCGCTTTTTTCGTTATCTCCGGCGGAATAACGAAAGAAACAGAAGATAACCTTGTGTTATTATTGGCAGCTCACCTCAACATATTTTGCGCGGCTGGGGTTTCAGAACGGGCTACTACTTTGGTTTCTTACGCTAGGATTTTTCGCCGTGCTGAACTTCACGCCAGCAATGGCGCATCTGCCTGACCATGCGGCCTCCGCGTGTCAACATTAGGCATTACACCTTGGCAGCAGCAACATAAACATTGCGAATAATGAGCATGCTCCTGTCACGTCATTTCAGAATGAAAGCGTCTTATGGCGAGATCCCCGACGACCTCACTCATGTCATTTTCATCATGGTAATGATGTCTGCGGTAATGATGTCTGCAAGAACAAGTAACATAACATAAAGTTTCACTTACATATATGATGCGGCAGTCGAACACACTACCTTTCGAAACACGACGACTGGTGCCAGCCACTATACCCATAGGAATATAAACCATAAGGCTTCACAAATGTGGAAGGTTCTCACATATCTTCCTTTTCGGTGTGCTCCTGTTTGGTGGGGGTGGCGTCGCCATTGATGAGTAGCGAAGGGTTGTACTGTATCTTGACACTAACTAGAGTTGAGAAGGCCAGCCTTTGTGGTCTAGTGACTAAGGCCCTCGGCTGCTGACCCGCAGGTCGTGGGATCGAATCCCGGCCACAGTGGCCGCATTGTCGACGGAGGTGAAAGTGCTCGAGACCCATGTGTTTAGATTTAGGTTTATGCAAAGAACCCCAGGTGGTTAAAATTTCCGGAGCCCTCCGCTACGGCGCCTCCAATAATCATATTGTTGCGGATGTATTTACTACTTTACAGTAGAGAAAGAGTCCAGCAGTCTAGATGGCGGCTGTCGTATTTTTCGAGCACCAACACGTTGTCATCCTATTTTTCGCACAGCCCCGCATATAGATAGTCTTAACCTTGCAACATCGACCTCCGGTGGCAAACGTGCCGACCTGGTGCTTGTTAGCAGGTATTGGATGAAAGGCACTGCTTCAGGTGAGCCACGCGGACAATGTCTAGAGATGTGGAGGACACGGAAGGGTTTGGAAGGGCTGTATCATAGGTGTACATCTCTCACCTGCCGTAGCACATGGTAAGGCTGGAGTACTTAGGTAGAAGCTCTTCGGCCAGCCGAACATGCCGCGATGGAGTCCTCAAAAAGAACGAGGTCACCCGGATTAAAGCGGACGTTCCGGTTGTGGCTGTCATAAATTTCTGATGGAACTGCGAGTCAGAAAGGAATCAATGGACAATAAAAGGAGTCTTCTCGGCTGGGCTGATAGCTGGTGGGCATATGCCATGGACTGGTCGGCAGGGTTGGGTAGAATCATGTCGAATGGCAATGACAGTTTTGTTCGATACAACAGGTGAAAGGGAGAGTATCCAACAGAGTCGTGGCGCGAGCTATTGTAAGCAAAAGTAACAAAGGGTTGCGCAATGTCGCAGTCGCGATGATCATCTGAGACGTACAGTGCTCAACTCTCATGTCCATAACGATGAAGCATCGCATGCGGAACAGCACGAGCGACATCTGCAGTCGCAAATACGCCACATCTGAGCATGCGTGGCGCCAATGATGTGCCTGCCCTGCATTTTCCACCCTTCTTTATCTCCGCGGCCACGATGGTTGCTTTGGCGGTCGAAGCGCTGTCAACATTATAGAACCGAAAGAAAAGAAAGAAAAAGAAACCAGCAATTGCCCGGATAGGTGCCTTTTATACTATAAACTTATTGTCGCTTCATGATATCATATCACAGGGAAAACGGTTCGCTTCGTTGTTTAGTGTTTGCTTTTTTTGTTTTTCGCCAAATCACTCAGAGAGCTTTCGACAAGCATAGGGATTGTTTGCATCCGTGGTGATAAAGAGGTATCAGTATTGCAAAGGCCGGCACATCATTGGCGCCGCGCATGCTGAGATAGACGTATTTGCGACTGCAGATGTCTCTCGTGCTGTTCCGCGCGCGATGCTTCGTCATTATAGACATGTGAGTTGAGTACATGATGAACATGTCAGTGAGCGTATGATTCAAATGTTCTGTTAGGCTGTTCTATTGGGGATGATACGCCGTCGTAAGCTTATGCTTGGCTGCGCAAGAACGAAGTAGGTCGTCAATTACCGTATATACGCGCATAAATTCCGCCATTCCGCCCTTGCATAATTTGCGCGCACCTCTAACATTTTGCCAGTTTTACAGGAAAAAAAACTATTTACTCGCGTTTTTCGAGCCCTCCCCCCCCCCCGAGCCGCCCAAGCCACTTCGACATTTTGATGCTTTGTACAGAACTAGGGTCGCTAGGGTCGCTAGGGTCCCTAGAATTCCACACCCGAACACAAGCCTGTTGACCAGTCGCCGTAACTGCTCGAGCGTTTGGCTCCCCTATCTCCCAATCTCTGCCACCACGATAATGGCGAGAATGCATGCTCGCTTCACGGCACGAACGAATTTTTGCATCGGAGGCGTGCGAGGGCTTGTCGCGCCAACTGTTTCCCTCGTTGTCAGCGTCCGCGCTACAACACGCGCTTGGTCGATTTCGGAAGTTTAGGTTTCGCCATCCCGCCGACGCGTTTTGACGGCTCTCTTGCGATTGATGTGCTACAATATTTATATATACGACGAAATCAAAGTTAGTTGTTCTAAATTTCGTCGAAGAAAACGGCATGCGTGCCACCGCAGAGCACTTCTAGGGAACGTACTTAAACGTGACGACCGGCGCGATCGGTACGCGAGAAAGCAGAAGAGTGCGTGCTTGCTAATGTAAGTTTCCTGCCATTAAAGGATACCTTTTCAATTATGTGCGGACGCTTAGCTCTGCCGGCATCACCGTGTCGTGGGACCTAGTTTCTCCCAGCGTCGTGGAAATAGCTGGCAAGAAAATGGGGCATTCGAACGCTCTCGATGGAGCCGAGGGCGATGCGCTTCGGCAGGGCGATGGCCATGACGGTGATTCCCAAACGGATTTCGCTATATGTCATTCCCACTAGACCGCGCGTGACTGGATCGTTTTGGTTAAAGTACGTAATCGCGGTAAGTGTGAAAACTTGTAAGTTTCGCGAAAAGTTGATTTTTTAAAGCGCCACTAACTAGAAAGCACTAAGGCAAAAGTATTACCATCCACAGTAACAGTATCAATAATGTGCGCCGCTTAGGTGGAGTGGGTGGTGCCTACGGACGCTTTGTGAACTTTTTGCATATTAAAAAAATAAATAATTGTTAGTGGGCACTTCGCAGCTGTAGTTGCAGTAGACATTCAAAGATGGTTTTAAATAGTTAATGGTACGCGTGCGGATGTTTCCGGCATGGTTGAGGTGATCACAGAGACGCCATTGAGAAGACGACGCGAAGAACCCTTAATCATTCTACATTTGAAGGATAAGCTCACTCGTCTTGTGAAGTTTTTACATTCAGTACTTCTGTTTATTGAAGAAAATACTTGAATCTCAACGTCCGGAAAAGTCTATATTCTCTGCACTGTATGCGGTACCTTAGCGTTTAGAGAATATAATGTGGCTGTACTATGATTTAGTACTCACGTCTCCATTCCAGTTCCCCTCAATGGTAACCCTGATAGCGCCCTGGTATGCGTTGTCAGAGTAAGTACTTCTCCAGCAGTGGCGATGTTCTAGTTTTGCCGGAACCGGCTGACCCCATAGTAGAACAGCTGGTATCTTCTGACTGAGCAACTGAGAGAGAAATATATTCGTCATTTTTTATAACTGAAATGCAGAGTGCTGTTACAAGGGGTTCAACCGTTATACTACATGCCCTGAAAAGATATAATAGCAGTTTCCATCTTTTATGGAAAGAAAAAGAGAGTGTCCTCTCTCTGTGTAAGTCTCCAGGTAACTTTCTGTATGCCCTCATTCACTTCGTTTCACTAAAATTGGTTTTGAGAAACATATACACATAGACGACCATTATTTTGCTGGATACCAACTTAAAGATTTGTCATCTGCCTGGACAAGGAATTTGTTAAGAAATGCATCTTTCACGTCGCCTTGATGTCGCATGCACTAAACCCGGCTTGGGAAACTTTTTGGGGTGGAAGCCCAAGTTTGAATGAAACCGGCATAGTGGAGGAAGCATGGCAAATGGGGGGAAGGGAGGACTTGCAGGCTAGTACGGAAAAAAATATTCTGAATTCACAATATTGGGAACAAAACCGGGATGAAAATTGTGTTTATTTTTTGCACACATGCAACAATGTTGCAATTCCTAAGCACACTTTGTGAGCGAAAACCTTGTTTGAGGTAAAAACTGTTATTTCGGACTTTAGATAAGAAGTGACACGAGAGTGTGGGGGAGGATGGGGGTTCATATTGTGTTAGGGGCAGCTTAAAACTGCACCGTGGGGCACAAATGACATCTGGTCCATAGTTTGCTGACCTCTGCACTAATCCATGCCTCCGAACCTGCTACTACCTGATTATGATTTCCATCGGTCAACTATTACACGAGCTTGTCCCATAATTTATCAAACAGCTGCTTATATCTTCGGCAAAATACCCTCTATGGTGTTAGAACATAATAAAAAAACTAAAGCATGCTTGAACGCTGCTTTCACGATCGGAGCGTGACAGCGGAGTCAGGTGCCGCTTTCACCGTCTTCTAATTCGATTGTGTGCGTGTGTGCTTGTTTATTCAGTTCTTGCGTTAGATTCCAAACATATTGTGTCCATGTGTATATGTGAACTACTTCAGCTCCCACAAAGCTAAGCCATGGTCACTGACCTCGCTGCGGTGGTAGTGGCTAATGTACTCGGCTGATGACCCGCAGGTGGCGGGATCAAATGCATTCCATCTGCATTTTCGAAAATGATGTAGATCCGTAAACTCGGATTTGGGTGCATGGTAAAGAACCCCAGGTGGTCCAAATTCCCGGAGCCCTCCACTACGGCGTCTCTCATAATCACATGGTGGGTTTTAGGACGCTAAACCCCACATATAAATCAAGTCATGGTCTCTGCCGTTAGCCGTCGGGTTGGAAGTATTCAGCTATAGGTTTCAACGTTTACGTATCCACATAAACAGGGCTATATGTTTGTATATCTATGATGTATAGCAAGCAGCGATGGCGTAGTGGTTAGAGCATGCGCCTCGCATGCAAGAGGTCCGTGGTTCAAATCTCGGTACCGCGCAGTTCCCAACCGGATTAAAAAAAAATCCGCGTGTTGAAGGAACTGCATTAAGAGGCCTGGGGTGCGGCCTCACCGGCAAACACCGCCGAGAACGCACTCCCTCACCAGAGAAGGATTGGCCACCCTGGTGCAGTATCTGGCCACTACCTCCCACATGCATACGTCAAATAAATCATGGCCCTCAATCCCCAGCAGCTGCGAAGCAACTGACCATGGCGGCGGTCAGACCTGCAACGCAGCAGAGGGTGCTAAGAATCTCTGGACTACAGGCCGCCATTGGAACCTGAACTTGGCAACGTTTAACGCTAGAACCTTATCTAGTGAGGGAAGTCTAGCTGTACTATTCGAGTAGCTTGAAGGTGTTAAATGGGATATAATAGGGCTCAGTGAGGTTAGGAGGACAGATGAGGCCTATACTGTGCTACAGAATGGGTACGTCCTTTGCTATCGGGGCTTGGCAGACAGAAGAGAACTGGGAGTGGGGTTCCTAATTCACAGAAACATAGCTGGCAACATAGAGGAATACTAAAGCCTTAATGAAAGGGTCGTAGGTATTGCAATTAAACTGAATAAAAGATACAAGATGAAGGTAGTACAGGCTTACGCGCCTACATCCAGCCATGATGACGCTTCAGTTGGAAGCTTCTATGAAGACGTGGAATCGGCAATGAGTAAGGTAAAAACACAGTATACTATAGTGATGGGCGACATTATTGCAAAGGTAGGGAAGAAGCAGACTGGAGACCAGGCAGTAGGAGATTATGGCATCGGTACTAGAAACGCCAGAGGAGAGCTACTTGTAGAATTCGCAGAACGCAATAATTTACGGATTTTGAATACCTTCCATTGAAAACGAGAAAACCGCAAGTGGACATGGAGGAGCCCTAATGGCGAAAATAAAAACGAAATAGACTTTATAATGAGTGCACACCCTGGAATCGTGCAGTGACCATAGAATGGTACGGTCTCGAATTCGCCTAGACTTGAAGAAGGAACGACAGAAACTGATACGCAAGAAGCCAATCAATCAGCCAGCACTGAGAGGGACAATACAGGAATTCAGAGTGTCGCTGCAGAACAGGTACTTGGCTCTTAGTGAGGAAACCAACCTTAGCGTAGATACAATGAATGATAATCTGACCAGTATCATTACGGAGTGTGCAGTGGAAGTTGGAGGCAGGGTAGTTAGACAGGACACTGGCAAGCTTTCCCAGGAAACGAAGAACCTAATTAAGAAGCGCCGAATCATGAAAGTGTCCAGTACAACAGACAACATAGAACTGGCAGAACTTTCGAAGTTGATTAATAGACGTAAGGTATGCGATGTAAGAAGGTATAACATGGAGAGAATGGAACACGCTCTGAAAAACCGAGGAAGCGTCAAAGCATTGAAGAGGAAACTTGGGATAGGCAAAAGTCGGATGTATGCAATAAGGGACAAAAAAGGCAAAATAACTACCAATATAGATAGGATAGTTAAAATAGCGGAGGAGTTTTACAGAAATCTGTACAGTAGCCGAGACAACCACGACCTTAATACTATAAGAACTAGCAGTAACCCAGATTACACCCCACCAGTAATGATAGAAGTCAGAAAAGCTTTGGAGAGCGTGCAAAGGGGCAAAGCTGCTGGTGAGGGTCAGGTAACATCAGATCTGCTGAAAGATGGAGGACAGATTGTGTTAGAAAAACTAGCCACCCTGTTTACGAGGTGTCTCCTGACGGGAAGAGTACCAGAGTCTTGGAAGAACGCTAACATCATCTTAATACATAAGAAAGGAGGTGACAAGGACTTTAAGAATTACTGGCCGATCAGCTTGCTCTCTGTAGTATACAAGCTATTTACAAAGGTTTTGCTAAAAGAGTAAAGAAAACATTAGAACTCAATCAACCAAAGGATCAAGCGGGATTTCGAACAGGCTACTCAACAATTGACCACATTCATACTATCAATCAGGTAATAGAGAAAAGCTCAGAGAATAACCAACCACTATACATAGCCTTCATAGATTACGAGAAAGCGTTTGATTCAGTAGAAATATCAGCCGTCATTCAAACACTGCGGAATCAGGGCGTAAATGAAGTATATATAAACATCCTGGAAGAAATATACAGGGGATCAGCTGCTACCATAGTGCTTCATAAAGAAAGCAACAGAATACCAATCAAGAAGGGTGTAAGGCAGGGGGCCATAATCTCCCCAATGCTATTTACCGCGTGCTTACAGGAGGTTTTCAGAAGCCTAGAATGGGAACAGTTAGGGATAAGAGTCAATGGAGAATACCTTAGTAACCTGCGCTTCGCCGATGACATTGCATTGCTGAGTAACTCGGGGGACGAATTGCAACTCATGATTACGGAGTTAGACAAGGAGAGCAGAAAGGTGGGTCTTAAAATTAATCTGCAGAAAACGAAAGTAATGTACAACAACCTCGGCAAGGAGCAGCGTTCCGAGATAGGTAATAGTGCACTTGAAGTTGTAAAAGACTATGTCTACTTAGGGCAGGTAACAACCGCAGAGCCGAACCATGAGATTGAATAACTAGACGAATAAGAATGGGATGGAGCACAATCGGCAAGCACTCTCAAATTATGACAGGTAGATTGCCACTATCCCTCAAGAGGAAGGTATATAACAGCTGTATCTTGCCGGTACTTAGCTACGGAGCAGAAACCTGGAGACTTACAAAGAAGGTTCAGCTTAAATTGAGGATGACGCAGCCAGGAATGGAAAGAAAAATGGTAGGCGTAACCTTAAGAGACAAGAAGAGAGCAGAGTGGATTAGGGAACAAACGGGGGTTAAGGATATCATAGCTGAAATCAAGAAGAAGAAATGGACATAGGCCAGGCATGTAGCGCGTAGACAGGATAACCGCTGGTCGTTCAGGGTAACTATCTGGATTCCCAGAGAAGGCAAGCGGGTTAGGGGGAGACAGAAGGTTAGGTGGGCAGATGAGATTAAGAAGTTTGCGGGTATAAATTGGCAGCAGCAAGCACAGGACCGGGTTAACTGGCGGAACATGAGAGAGGTCTTTGTCCTGTAGTGGACGTAGTCAGGCTGATGATGATTATGATGATGATGATATGTATACTGCCAAACACGAATAGACATATGCAAGCTTTCATTCATCAATATTCAATAAACAATGGTTTCTCCTGTGAACACGTGGTTTGATTTCGTGCTGTACCGACTCCAATGTCGCAGAGAACAGTCATGTATTTTTTTCAACATTGTCTGAAATCATCGGAAAGTTGAACTTGTCGACAACACTGATACGAAAGGCAAAATCTCCGCCATAGAGACTTTTTGACGCTAGTGTATTAAGGCTATGGAGCAAAACTGTAGTATTTCCAAAGTGCTAGTATGTGGCAAAATGGGCGTTCCAGATCAGTACATTCTGCAACAGAAAAAAATCATACCATTCGCACAGGGTTTGAAAAGGTGCATACAGTGAAAAGAGGCTCAGTGTTAGATTCCTGGTGTTTTGTACATTACGTGAAGTCTCACATGAGAACTGCCTGTAGTTTGCCATTCTCTGTGCGCACGGCTTTCTTAAGTTTTTAAACTCCTTTTCTTCTTAGAAAAGCAAGGATGTTCGAACAGGTGTTTGAGTGTTAGTTACCGGTTTCGGTTTTTTTCACCATCAATTTCTGAAGCTCAAACAAATCCAATTATTGTATTCGATTCCAGTAGAAAAATTTTCGTTTGTTCAAGTTCTACTGGTGCAGTGATTATAACAAACGCTGTTTGCTGCGGCATTGTGGTTGTGTATTTTGTCGAGCAGGGAACTGATGCTTCATGTGTTTACAAAATATCCTCGTCTAGCCCTAAAAGTGTCATACATGTATTGTTTCTATGGGGTCAATAGTAAATATCTGCGACTATTCAGGAACTTTATATTACACTGAAAGAGGGTGCAAGATTGTTGAACAGGAAAATTTTTATTTTTAATCTCGATGTCTTTTGCTAGTTTTTCAAACTTTAAAGAGACTGCCACAGTGATTCAGTATTGCTTGTGACTTCAGACATTCCAATACGAATTCGTAGTTGTTATGACTTGTTAAACAGTCCTGGCATTCTTTCATGTTAAATTGTATTACAACTTAGATCAATCAGAAAAACTGTTCACGAAGGACTCAGTGACAGTGAACCGACCCGGGAAAGCGCTCAGGCTTTTACAAAGCGAGCACTGGTTAAATTAGAGAATGGTAATTGCTAATATAACCCGCTGAAATTAACCTCCAAAGTGACATAATTAGCATTATATGACATTTTTATTTTTCAGCCTGGATGTTACGAAATCATGCCACTTTTCACACATTATTCGCCACGCATACACGAGTTGTTATGGCAAAAGATTATACTTTTTTGTCCTCTGCCACACTTGTCAAAATTTAGCCGTGCCTTGGGGCAACCAAGTACCTACCTCATCTCGCAAGCTTCGTCCTGAAAGCAGAGTGGGCATAACTCCCAATATGTGGCGATAAAAAAAATGCACCCTCGCTCCCAACATTGCAGTGTTTCCCGTAGGCCGGGACTGTAGAGGCCGCCATACCCAACTACAGCCTTGAAATTGCGACGGTTATTCTGAGGCAGAATAAAATACATCTAGACGAGGCCAACCATGAGTAAGTATAGGATGACCTCATTCTGCTTCTTCTCACAACTCCTTTCCTTTGCTATGCGATTAGCAAAGTTATTAGTCTCTTGATGTTGCACAGAGTGGTGATATCTTGCCTTGTTTAGGGTGCTCAAACTGCATGAATGGAAAGGCAGGTGACGGAACTAACTATTTTGCATTTCATGAATAGCTCACTTCTTAGGACAGTAATATTACTTCAAGCTATGGCCCACAAGGTAATGTTAACGATCTGTGAGGTGTTATCCTTTTTCGACGGCACATAATGTTAGAATAGTACTAGAGACACAAGAAATTGTCAGAAAAAACCTGTGTAGCCGTCTACGCACTCGTTACATATGTCTTTGATTTATTAACGTATTACATAATTTCTTATAGTGACGTGACTGCGCAGTAACATGTGTTAGATGTAGTCACCCGATGCAAGGCTTCATGAAAACCTTCTAAGATTTTAGGAAACCTTATATAGTCGCTTGCTAAAATAAATAGGAGAAGAATGTGACATCGTCCTGACAAGGTAACAATTACTTACAGAAAAGGTATTCTATTGGCATCACGCATGTTCTTATCCTACACAGGAGATTATGACGAAATTTACATACATTTCTCACATATGTCAAGTATGAGGCTGAAAATATAGAAAGCAAGAGTGGATAATTATTTTTCGTTAAGTCATCACAGCCGTTTCAAAGTAGCACTTTTAACGACGGGAACCTTAAACAACAAATACCCAATGCAATCACTGAGGCAGCTTGCAAGTACTGCCGATGATTACGCTGTTTCGCTTGTAGTGTCGCCCGTGCTTAAAGGCACACTAAAGGGCGCTCACCGTAGTCACCTGAAAGGTGGCGCAAACGCAGCCCCATATAAAGAAAATATAGGGAGGGGGGCGCTGGGACTCGGGTGGGGGGGCGAAAAGTCTGCATTATACAAAAACCTAATAGGGGGAGGGCGCTGCGAGGAACCTTCGCCCACCGGAAAGAGAACCTTGCTCACGCCTTTATGGCTCGTACTTCCCATCGATCAACACGTGTATCTTTGAGGTGTGCGGCTTACTCTTCGGTAGTATGAACTTTCTTAGGGCGCCCCGTGACCTTCTGGACATGATCGGGCGCAGCCAGATTGCACTGTAGGGCAGATGTTTGTGGAATGCCTCCACCATCGGTGCACGTCGCTTAGCTACTGCGCATCCGCGATAATGACAGCTGGCGTGGTATGTGTTTGCAAGACGATACCTTGCTCGGTTCCTTCTCCTCTTGTATATTGCCTTCTTTCTATTTCTTTCTCTTTCGACGATGGCTTTTATGTCTCTCTTTCTTTTTTTCTGCACTTGTTTCTTTATATTTCTATTTTTCATCTTGTCTGTGCTACGCTATGTTCTCTTTCCTTCTCTTTTCTCTCCTCCTCACGAACAAGGAAACCTTAGAGATGATGCCTTCTGTTAGCTAATCCTCGTCTAACGGCTCCACCAATTATTACCCTTTTTTGACTCAGATGCTCGCCGAAGAAGTGCGCACAGATGCTAGCGCCCACAGTATCGGCGCAGCTTTAGCGTAAACTATGCGGACAATGTCATTGCGTACAGAAGTCATTGCCTGTGAAGGCATGGGCGCGACTACTCTATAACAAAACTGGAATGCCTTGCCCTTGTCCAGGTGGTATCCAAATTTCGTCCCTACTTGTACGACTGACCTTTCGCAACGAAAACTCTTATGATATCACAACTCGGATCACACGCGGCGCCGTAGGTGTCCGCAACCGCCAGTGTCCGTAACCACTATCGCACTAAATAAAAGTATAGTGCCAACGACAAAGTGGGGCTCGAACTCAGGTCCACTGCGTGCCAGCCCAGTATTCTACCAGTATTCTATGCTGGTACATGGGACTTATTTGCAAAGTTGTTCTAGGCAGGCTTGATATCGGGAAAGGACTCACATTAATGTCAGTATTAAAGCGTTTTAGAACGGCAGAAGAACAACCAGCCATCACAAAATGCAAATAGCATAACGAGTGGGTCGTCCAATGCTCCAACCCATCACAAAAGCTTGTTCTTGATCAGCTATTAACTGTGGCGCATACGCTATTCAGGCATATATTATATTCGTTGTCAGCCACTGCATTAACAATTGACACAAGATTCCTTGCAAGTGTTTAGAAGATACCACGCTTCTCAGAAAAATGACAGAAGATAGCACAGCGAAAGCCGGCGCACCTCCCAGAAATTATGATTAATAATGCCGTAGTGCGTACCTAGCAAGTGTCCTTGCATCAGTTACGTTATGAGCATTTAGAAAAGGCTCTAAAAGGCCACTCTTTTAGCTTCCGCTGTGACTGTGCTGCGCCTTCAACGCAAGCCTGGCGTCACAGATCTTCACGCACTTTCACAGCTTTCTTTTGTGGAGGATCATAATCCGTGGCTTAATTGTTCGGCAGTTTGCCTTCAGGAGCACCTTAATTCAGTTTCCTACAAGTCTGAACGCCTTCATCTGGATGCCGAGGACTTGTGCTGCTACTTTGGTGACATACCAGAGAATTAGTCATCAAGCCTGGCCTCAGCATCATGTTAACGTGACAATTTCTCCTGATTTGGGACAAACATTGTGGTACTTGTGAGGAAGCACGTGCCCCGATGGTTCTTTTCTCTTTTATGCAAGCGCGACAGCCTAGTTGTGAGCAAGGAAAATTAAAAAAAGTCCTTGGAGTGAAAATGATTGCGCAGAAGTGAAGTCGTTTCTCTGGCAAGATGGCGGATGTGGCGGCCATCTTACTAGGGGCATGATAAAGTATCGTCGTTCAGCGATTAAAAACGAAGCGTTTCCCTCGCACGCCCAACGAGTTTAATGTGTCAATTTCGTCGGGTCACATAGTGCTCCAAGTGCGCCTTACAGTTACTACTTTTCCTTAGTGAGCCTCTAATCGGAGGCAAAGTTTTTTGAAGATTCAGTCACCCATACTCGTTTATGTGTATTGTTTCGCTGGGAACAACTTTCTTTTAATACAGAACTAACGGAGCATTTGCATAACATATCAAAGCCACTTGATGTTGAGATGTTTAAGTGGGCACTATCTGAAAAGAGCGTGTTTCGGCCATCTTGGCAGTGGCCAAAGCTGGCTTCACTTCTGCTGGCAAGGCATTGCGGGAGCTTCCACTCCAGCAATTTTTCTTTAATCCTCTTTGGTTGTGAGGACATGTCTGTCCCTTCGAGAAACGAGACTATCGAGCTTATTCCGAAAGAACCAGTTACCCCACGGCAGGTGCACACTATTCCCCTTTTCGCCTCATGAAACAGGTTACCCTCCCTCAGCGAGCAAACCTACCAAAAATTGGCACATAATCACACAAAATCGAGCGAGCGAGTCTGACTCATGTGTTATCTTCTTAGAGCGGACAGTCCCTCGACCCGACGTTTGCGCGTTATGGCCATCGTAGCAATAAAGTGTTGCTTTGTTGACCTAGGCTGTTGCCCTATTAACCCTAACCCATGTAGCTGCGATTACACGAGATACAGAAAGGGGCTGTTAATCTTGCACGGTACGACTGCGTGTTACTGAAACATTAGCAGGGCTTCTTCGGCAGCCGTACATCGGGTGGATTCCTTCATGCTTCCTCGGGATCCCTAATTAACCGTCTCAAACATGCTCCTACGAATGCGTCATTAGGTATGTTTGGCGTTTTGAATGACACGCTGCACTATCGCAACGTCTAGCCTCATGACAATAATTTAGTTCTTTTCTTGTCTGAATATCTGCGTTCAACAGTGCTACAGCAGCTTCCCGGAGTACCAATTGCTGGTCACTTTGGCCTATCTAGTACGTACGAACGTGTTGTTGTGAATGGGGGTCTACCCGGTCTTTTGTGGTAGCGTGGTGTGACCGGGTGGAGGAAACGAACGCTGACAAGAGGAGGATACGAAAACAAACAGGTTTATGACACTACTTACACTTATTTACAGCAAAGAAAGGTTAGTGGTTTCACAAACCACAAGCGTAGTGGTTGAACCATACATGGTTCAGAGCGACGTCCAGCACTCCGCGGAGTCGTTATAAGCCCTGTTGGGCTCCTCCTCTTTGAGTGGAACACCAATCACATACACACATAAGGTGAGGGGGACTAGCATGCACGGTCCATGTGAACGTCCAATATTGAGTCGTGACCACTGCACTGCAAGGTGGCACCAGCGAGGCTCTTCCTAATCGTGTGTGTGCCACTAGTCGAGAGGTCCCAAGCTCCTGACAGCATACATCAAAGGGTCCGCCGATCTGTTCGCTCAATGAGTGGGGTGATTTGCGGCCGCCGCCACGGTCTCTTCCAAGGAAGATGCTGTCTTTGTTGTCCTCTTTCGAACAGTTTACGGCGTCGTGGCGACACGACGTCTCATCCTCCGGCTAGCAGGGACAATGACTGACGGGTATAGGCAGCCGGCCGGTCGGCTACTTGATTGAGGATTAAAAGAGCACCACTTCCCCGTCAGCTCTGGTGCCGGTCACAACAGTTTCCCCCTCGCCAAATGAGTTGCCGAGGTCCTCAGGTGCCGCTGCTGCTCGAAGGGACGACGAAAGGGTCCGCATTTGAAAGTCAAGAACTCGCCTTTGCTTGCCGCATGGTCTGGGTAATTGCCGAACTCTTCGACAGCGTCTGGCAGACTGCGTGCCGAAGGGGCTGAGAGCCTTCCGGTAGACCGGGTTATGCACAATGGCTTCTGCCCAGATGAATCGCCGGGCTAAACGTAATAGCTACTCCGCCACCCGGAAAATCTCGGCTGGCCAGCGCTCCCAACCGCTGGGAACGAAGAGAATGGCTGGTGACGAGGACGATGGCCTGGTTTTGACCCTCCAGCTGCGAACTCGTAACCAACTCCAAAACCAGCTCACAATGATCGATAACAGCAAGGCTAACCACACAACATGATACCATGCTGCAGTCAAGCACATTGGACCCGCTTAAAACCCTCCAGTCTTCTCAAGAAACATAAACAAAAGAAAAACCTGTACGCTAAAATGTTGGGAGAATTTGGTGCCGCCAAAGTTAAAACAATCATGGACGTGGAGATGCTTACCAGAGATGGAACAAATTGCCGTGCGACAAAAGCAAACAAAGGCAAATACGATATGGCCCCCTATAACCATAATCACATTCTTACAAAACTAGCTTTCTCCTAGCATCCGCACTACTGAGTTGTAACTAACATCGGCTAATTTATCATTAACCTAATGAAACACCACTATCTACAATGGTTTCACAGGAATGCAGCCTGTACCTACACAAAGTAACTGTGCGCATTCTCTATTCTCTCATCACAAATTCAAAACGTAGTCGTGAGTGCCTACTTAGAGGACACCCTGACGCCAATGAAAACTCTCGCAACAGAATGAAATGCGTTTCACAAGTCAGAGAAAAGTATCTCTAGCCTCAAAGTTCGGTGAACGCAACGCTCTCAGCTCAAGTGATCATATACTCCTTATAAGCAATCACTAAACAACAAAATGAAGTAAACCTTGTGTGCTAACACGCTCATTTGCTGGATGTAGCTTCATGTCAGCCCGTGTTTTTAAAGAACGCACATGAATTTCCTGTGCGCCCTAGCAAGACATCATACTATCATCCAAACAGCGCTAGCATATCAACACACACCTAACTTTAAGTCATATCGCTATAACCTACAGCCACCACTCTTTCAAATTTAGCGGGCGTACCAAATCTTCAACCACGACTAACGTGCTCTTACATTAAAGAAAAACTCAGTTCACGCAGTCGGTTGACTGGTGCGGGTCACTGCATCCGCATAATTTTGAACAACTCAACTAAAAGCTGTTACAACACGTAAAAAACAGATCTAGAAGGAAAAAACTGTAAACACACTAGCCATGGAGATGACAAAGGAATATTACTTCAAAATCAAAAAATAAGCAAACAAACATGCTTCCCCATAAATTCCTGTGTCACTTTCTCCAGCTTACAGCTGTCCCTCACTTCAATGGCACCCGCAGCGGTCGAGGTCTTGGTGGATGTCGAGAACGCCCGAGGCCGCGACGCGTATATGCTACCAGCTGAACGGCGCAGTCACGCATCAATCGCAATTTCGGCGGGCTTCTGTTAGTTCGACGGAGGGGATTCGAGCAACTCGTGGGAAAGAGTGGCGATGTCCTCTTTGGGCTCACTCCCGTGCGGCGTTTAGCTACTGTGGCTTTTCTTCTAGGATCACGTCGACACTCTTGTCCACGAAAATCCCTAAATCTCCCCCGCGCATTCCGTTGCGAGGACTTGCGCCATGGCCTACAGTTTCGCCATCTGTGCCTTACAGTACGCCGCAAAAGACCTTTCTTTGAACTGGCTGGAAACCTTCGATTCCGTCGTACGCCCGGCTGATTGCTACCTCTTTCATCCCTTCACTTTGTCGCTCACGTACGCTTCCCTCGTTTCCGGCGACGTCTGCGACCGACCTGTCCAGCACCGCTTGAAAATTCGTCGCAGGTTGAGTCATCAATGGTTTTACAGTTCAGGGGCGCACCCTGAAACTTGCTGTGGACGAAATCGCAAGACTGGCGCTTTACTCGAGATACCATTTGTGAATCCGCTTTCTTTTTACTCTTCGTCTGGCGGCTCGGACGCATGCAACGCAGTTTTGGCGCTGCTGCAAAGCTCTCATTTGCTACGCTGACAGGTTTTGCGCCTTCTTTTACACGCGTAGTACTGTTCGTCTTTCTCGCGGCTTTGCGACGTCTCTTTCGTCTGCGCCGCTTTTTGCGGCTCGTTGCTGAGCCTTCCGATTTCCTCGAAAGCTCGTCAGCTCTCACACAGTATTCTTCCGCTGTCAAGCCCGCGCCGTCTAAATGATTTTTGAAAAAATCACCTATTTTACACTCTAGATCGGCGGACAGCTTGATGCTCTTAGGAACAGTGCAGCTGCTTTCCTTCAAAAATCCCCCTCGTCTTGCTGGGAGCTGCCTACAACCGCACTGTTTTCATCCTCTACCTTCGCTGCTTTTCCTGAGCTTTTTCCGGCGTTCTTGACTTCTTTGACCTCGTTAGCCAGTTACACCGTAGCGACAACCACAGCTAAGGTCTGCCCAGCCCTTCTACAGCTATCCTAGCTGTTTCGCTAGCATTAAACTGGCACAGCACCTCGTCGCGTTCGCTCTGGCCTTTGTCGGCCTCTCTACGCAGCGCAGCATCTTTAGCAGCACTCAAATTTGGTTCATCATCGAACCTGCTGCTGTCCTTAAACCCCTATTACCCTAACCCTATTAACCCTAACCCATGTAGCTGCGATTACAGGAGATACAGAAAGGGGCTGTTAATCTTGCACGGTACGACTGCGTGTTACTGAAACATTAGCAGGGCTTCTTCGGCAGCCGTACATCGGGTGGATTCCTTCATGCTTCCTCGGGATCCCTAATTAACCGTCTCAAACATGCTCCTACGAATGCGTCATTAGGTATGTTTGGCGTTTTGAATGACACGCTGCACTATCGCAACGTCTAGCCCCATGACCCTAATTTAGTTCTTATCTTGTCTGAATATCTGCGTTCAACAGTGCTACAGCAGCTTCCCGGAGTGCCAATTGCTGGTCACTTTGGCCTATCTAGTACGTACGAACGTGTTGTTGTGAATGGGGGTCTACCCGGTCTTTTGTGGTAGCGTGGTGTGCCCGGGTGGAGGAAACGAACGCTGACAAGAGGAGGATACGAAAACAAACAGGTTTATGACACTACTTACACTTATTTACAGCAAAGAAAGGTTAGTGGTTTCACAAACCACGAGCGTAGTGGTTGAACCGTTATATGGTTCAGAGCGACGTCCAGCACTCTGCGGAGTCGTTTTAAGCCCTGTCGGGCTCCTCCTCTTTGAGTGAAGCACCAATCAGATACTCACATAAGGTGAGGGGGACGAGCATGCACGGTCCACGTGAACGTCCAATATTGAGTCGTGACCACTGCACTGCGAGGTGGCACCAGCGGGGCTCCTTCTAATCGTGTGTGTGCCGCTAGTCTAGAGGTCCCAAGCTCCTTACACCATACATAAAAGGGTCCGCCGATCTGTTCGCTCAATGAGTGGGGCGATTTGCGGCGGCCGCCACGGTGTCTTCCAAGGAAGATGCTGTCTTTGTTGTCCTCTCTCGAACGGTTTACGGCGTCGTGGTGACACGACGTCTGATCCTCCGGCTTGCAGGGACAATGCCTGACGGGGATAGGCAGCCGGCCGGTCGGCTACTTGATTGAGGATTTGAAAGAGCACCGCTTCCCCGTCAGCTCTGGTGCCAGTCACAACAGTTTCTCCCTCGCCAGATGAGTCGCCGAGGTCCTCAGGCACCGCTGCGGCTGAGAAGGGACGACGAAAGGGTCCGCATTTGAAAGTCAGAAACTCGCCTTTGCTTGCCGCATGGTCTGGGTAATTGCCGAAATCTTCGACAGCGTCTGGCAGACTAGGGTGCCGAAGGGGCTGAGAGCCTCCCCAGTAGACCGGCTTATGCACAATGGCGTCTGCCCAGACAAATCGCCGGGCCAAACGTAACAGTGTCAAGAGCCACTTCGTTTGGTGCGCTGTCATCCATTCGACGTTACGTGGCATTCTACAATAAATGAACGCCAACATTGGATGCAACCTCTCGCATACCCTGCTGGAAACCTCCAACCACTATCTATCCATACCGAATATTTTGCGGTTTTGGTTTAGACCTTCTCGGTTTTCTTCCAAAGGCAAACTCTAGCAACAAATAGATCGCCACTGCTACAAAATATTTATCAGTTATGCTATGAATCATTGCTCTTCAGCTGTGCTTAAATTGCCGTTTTTTTCGCTCTACATTGTGATGGCACACAAAGGCTCTCTAGCGAATTTCTCATGAATTCTGGCGGTGCAGTTCGAACCCAGTAAGCGATGATCTTTCACGTTCTTCCTCAATGCAGTACGAGTTGACGACCACTTATCGACCCCGAAAATAGGATGCCACCAAGCCCCTACATTGCATTCTCAAGTACATGCTCTCAATGCATCTCACCTGACCACCGGGTGTTGTACATGTTACCACATCTCGTTACCTTCACCTGTACATTTTGAATGCGTGGTACAGCAAAAAAATATAGCACAGAAAGATGTATAGATGATGACCACTAAACTTCAGCTGATAATTTACTATCGACACGTGATATATAAAGTGAAAGAAAATATTACTGGATTTTATCATCATCATTATGCGACCAAATCAAGCTACACGGGCCAAGTCACGTGTCACTTGCGCATGTTTTAAAGAACCCGATCTCTTTCATTTCTAAAGACAATTGAGGATAAATTTATGCAGTTGTCTGCACTTCTACACGTGTAGCGTCATTCTATGACAGAATGGCGACGATTAGGCAGTTCAGATTTTTAAAAATGATACTCTTTCTTGGAATGCCCGAACGCAAAAATTTTGGTCTATCTTTCTGCCTTCCCGTCTATCAAATGATTTACCAGAAAAACTATGCACCATCTCCCCGAAGAGAACCCGGATGGCATGCGAAGCAGGATCGGTGCGCATGGCATTGAACCGATTGAAACGGATGTCGATGCGGGTGCTGGAAGAACGCTTCTAAGCAAAACTCGGTGTAGCATTTGCTCGAGTAAATCTTTGTTACAAATGCCAAGACATGGGAGGGGAGTTGGGTTTCGAATATGTTTCATCGCAGATAAACGAGCTGAAAGAGTGTTTTCACGCGACGTGTCCGTGAGCGTTGCGGATGGTAGAGAGAAAGAAGCGAGAGAGAAGTGCGTGGCGAGAGAGCGGAGAGCCGGCAGCTGTGGGTGCTGTGGCAAGCCAACACCTCCTAAAAAGCTGCAGGTGTTGGGCAAGCGCGCTGAGGGTGAGAAAGAGAGAGAGTGATGTCAGCGCGCACCTGCAAAGGAAGCTTGTGAGGGGAGTGTGACGGGAACGCTCAGTTGCGGCGCGACCACCTGCAGCGAGCGAAACACGTTGCGGCTCGTTCGTATAAGGCCGCAAGTACATATGGCATCGCTCTCGTGAGTCAAAGAACTGCTTTGCATCTAAAATTACACCACTTTCTGCTAAAGGGAACTATGTGTAGACACGAAGCAGCAGGCGCAAACGCTTACGGCGGCGGCGTTGACGCTGACGTTCATCGGGGTGTTGCGGAGGAGAGAAACTCGGGGAGGCGCAAAGCACGCAGTTATGAACCGGTGTTTTGTACTCGCACATGCCAATCTCCGCTAATGGGCAGTGTGAGACAGAAGACTCCGATTGCACACAGTGACTAACAGTCCGCTTTTAGTTAATGCGAACGCTGGAAATTTTTATTGTTCAACAACAGACAGGACAAATCTCCCACCGGCCCTACCTTGGAGGTCGTGATCCAGTGCCTGATATACGGGGTGACCAGTGAATGGCACAGCGCAAGAAAGCAGCTGGTTTTTAATCGCGAAGCATTTGGTTTTTGGTGAACTTCGGCGACTAAGTTAGCCAACTTACAACCTTCGGAGAATAAATACGATACCTTTAAGCATAACCTCTGGTTAATACCACGATCATGCACAAAATATGGTGACCAAATGGTAAGCAATACTATTCCCAGGATGTTGAATTATTTAAGAAGCATTGCTTTAAATGTAGAAAACATAACCGCAAAAAATGCCATGCATCATTGTTCCTATATATTGTATCATAATGTTTACGCTTTTGTTTCAGTTTGATCTTTTATGCATTTTGTAACACATAGTCTTCTAAGCTTCTGATGTTTTGTTTTTCTCTTCGTGGGAACTATTCTGTCCTGTTTACGCTTAGTATATGTAATTGATTCACATCATCACATTTCTGTATAGTATGCTTTTGTTATCTTATTTGATTGCCGATGCTTTTGACCCAATCATTCTAGGTAGCGGAAGCTAGTCAGACTGTTTCAGTGCAGCGTTTACTCCAGCTATCCTTCATGCAGTAGGAAACATGAATATAAAGATTCAATTCAATTCAATCTATTTCTCCCCTTCGACTTTTAGCTCTCTCGGCTGTTTCAATAATGGTATCAATACCAAAATTGGTGTGGCCTAAGATGACAGTATTACGAGCATAAATGACTAGTCATAACATGAAAATCATAACATGTATGTCATGATTTACATTTCATGGTCTTGCTGCTTTTGCGGCGGTATCGTTCACATGACATATTGAAAAACTGGTATATTATGAGATGACTGCATGGAGAACATAACTGACAGACCCTAAAGTGTAGATAATGGCATGCATGTCATGTAAGTCAGGAATACACGTCACGCTGATGGTGCATTCATTTCGCTAGCGTCATCATCAACATCATCATCATCATCATCATCATCAGCCTGACAACGTACACTTCAGGACAAAGGCTTCTCCTTTGTTTTGCCACTTAACTCGGTCCTGTGCTAGCTGCTGCCAGTTTATACCGCAAACTTCTTAATCTCATCTGCCCACCTAACCTTCTGTTTCCCCCTAACTTCCTTGCCTTCTCTGCGAATCCAGTCAGTTACCCTTAATGACCAGCGGTTATCATGTCTACGCACTACATGCCCGGCTCATGTCCATTTCCTCTTCTTGATTTTAACTATGATATCCTTAACACCCGTTTGGTCGCTAATACACTCTGCTCTCTTGTCTCTTAAGTTTACACCTAGCATTTTTCTTTCCAATGCTCTCTACATCGGCCTCGATTGAAGCGGAAGCCTCTTTGTAAGTCTCCAGGTTTCTGCTCCGTAGCCAAGTACCGGCTAGATACAGCTGTTATATAATTTCCTCTTGAGAAAAAGTGGCAATCTATTTGTCATAGTTCGAGAGTTCTTGCCAAATGTGCTCCAACCCGTTCTTATCTTTCTAGTTACTTCAATCTCGTGGTTCAGTACCACGGTTTATTACCTGCCATAAGTAGACATAGTCTTTTACAACTTGAAGTGCACTATTACCTATCTCAAGGTGCTGCTCTCTTCCTGGGTTGTTGTACATTACTTTCGTTTTCTGCAAATTAAATTTAGGACCCACCTTTCTGCTCTCCTTGTCTAACTTTGTAATGACGAGTTGCAATTCGTCCCCTGAGTTACTCAGGAATGCACTGCCATCGGCGAAGCACAAGTTACTTACGTACTCTCCTTGAACTTTTATTCCTAACTGTTCCCATTCTAGGCCTCCGAAAACCTTCTGTAAGCACGCGGTAAATAGCATTGGGCAGATTGTATCCCCCTGCCTTACACCCTTCTTGATCGGTATTGTGTTGCTTTCATTATGAAGCGCTATGGTAGCAGTTGATGCTCAGTAGATTTGTTCCATGATGTTTATATATGCTTCATAAAAGCCCTGATTCCGCGGTGTCTGCATGACGGCTGATATTTCTACTGAATCAAATGCCTTCTCGTAATCTATGAAGGCTATGCATAGTGATTGGCTATATTCTGAGCATTTCTCTATTACCTGATTGATAGTATGAATGTGGTCGATTGTGGAGTAGCCTGTTCAAAATCCTGCTTGTTCCTTTGGTTGATTGAATTCTAAGGTTTTCTTTACTCTGTTAGCAATTACCTTTGTAAATAGCTTGTATACTAATGAGAGCAAGCTGATAGGCCGTTAAATCTTCAAGTCCTTGTCATCTCAATTCCTATACATTAAGATGATGTTAGCATTCTTCTAAGACTCCGGCACTCTTCCCGTCAGGAGACACCTTGTAAACAGGGTGGCTAGTTTTTCTAACACAACCTGCCCTTCATCTTTCAGCAGATCTGATGTTACCTAATCCTCACCAGCAGCTTTGCCTCTTTACATGCTCTGCAAGGCTTTTCTGACTTCTACTGGTGGGGTGTAATCTGGGTTACTGCTAGTTGTTATAGTATTGAGGTCGTGGTTTTCCCAGCTACTGTACAGATCTGTGTAAAACTCCTGCGCTATTTTAGCTATGTTACCCATATTGGTAATTATTTTGCCTTCTATCTCCTTTAATGCATACATACGACTTTTGCCTATCATAAGTTTCCTCTTCACTGCTTTGACACTTCCTTCATTTTTCAGAGCGTGTTCAATTCTCTCCATGTTATACCTTCTTACATCGGATAACTTACGCTTATTAATCAACATCGAAAGCTCTGCCAGTTCTATTTTGTTTGTTGTATTTGAGACTTTTTATGCTTTGATGCTTCATAATGAGATTCTTTGTTTCCTGGGAAAGCTCGCAAGTGTCCATTCTAACTACCGTGGCTCCAACTTACACTGCACAATACGTAATGATACTCGTCAGATCATCATTCATTGTACCTACGCCAAGATTGGGTTCCTCAATAAGAGTCGAGTACTTGTTCTGAAGCGAGACTCTCGATTCCTGTACTTTCCCTCTCAGTGCTGGCCCCACCGCGGTGGTCTAGTGGCTAAGGTACTCGGCTGCTGACTCGCAGGGCGCGGGTTCGAACCCCGGCTGCGGCGGCTGCTTTTCCGATGGAGGCGGAAATGTTGTAGGCCCGTGTGCTCAGATTTGGGTGCACGTTAAAGAACCCCAGGTGGTCTAAATTTCCGCAGCCCTCCACTACGGCGTCCCTCATAATCATATAGTGGTTTTGAGACGTTAAACCCCACATATCAATCAATCCCTCTCAGTGCTAGCTCATTGATTGGCTTTTTGCGTATCAGTTTCTGTCGTTCGCTCTTCAAGTCTAGGTGAATTATATGGTCACCGCATCGTACCTTGTCAACCACTTCCACATCCTGCACGATGCCTGGGTGTGCACTCATTTTTAAGTATATTTCATTCTTATTTTTGCGATTAGGGCTCCACCATGTCGTCTTACGGTTACCTCGTTTTCGAAAGAAGGTATTCAAAATCCATAAATTATTGAGTTCTGCAAATTCTACAAGTAGCTCTCCTCTGGAACTTCTAGTGCCGATGCCATAATCTCCAACTGTCTGGTCTCCAGCCTGCTTTCTCCCTACCTTTGCATTAAAGTCTCACATCAGTATAGTATACTGTGTTTTATCTTACTACCAATTCCACGTCTTCATAGAGGCTTTTAACTGAAGCGTCATCATGGCTAGATGGGGGCACGTAAGCCTGACCACATCCATCTGGTATCTTTTATTGAGTTCAATTACGACACCTACAATCCTTTCATTAGGTTAAAGTATTCCTCTACGTTGCCAGCTATGTTTCTGTGAATTGGGAGGTCCACTTACAGTTCACTTCTGTCAGCCAAGCCCCAATAGCAAAGAACGTGCCCATTCTGTAGCACCGTATAGGCCTCATCCGCCTTCCTAACCTCACTGATTTCTGTTATATCCCATTTAACACCCTCTAGCTCCTCGAATAGTACAGCTAGACTTGCCACACTAATTAAGGTTCTAGCGTTAATTGCTGCCAAGTTCAAGTTCCAATGGCGGTCTGCGCAGATGCAGAGATTCTTAGCACCTTCTGCTGCGTTGCAGATCTGACCACCGCCATGGTCAGTTGCTTAGCAGCTGCTGGGGACTGAGGGCTGTGAGTAAATTAACGATTGAATGTGGGAGGTAGTGGTCAGATTCTGCACCAGTGTGGCCAATGCTTCTCTGGTGAGGGAGTGCGTTACCGGCGGTGGTCACCGGTGAGGCCGCACCCCAGGCCTGTTAGTGCTGTCCCATCGACACGCGGCTTTCTTTATCCGGTGGGGAACTTCGCGGCTCCGGGATTCGAACCATGGACCTCTTGCATGTGAGGTGGGTGCTCTAACGTTTACGCCATCACCGCCATCACCGCCGAGAAGTAAATTTAGTTAATTCACTGTCATGGTGCTTGCATTATTACGAGAACCCTGCATAAAAAGCTTGGGTACTTGTGCTTAAATGAAAAGTATAAAAAGAAGGAACTTCGCTCGTTCATATCAGTTCGCCCAAGTTCGCCAAAGGGTGCGAAATGCTACTTATTTTTTGACGTGCAGTTTTTTAACGTGACTGTATGCAGGAAAACTTTAAGAAGAAACTTGCATTCTTCTCTGTGTAAGCAATGGCTTTGTGCCTTAACTTGCGGTAATGCCGGCCTAGCTTCACATATACCAATTTTTTTGTTACGGGATGAGAATGAATGACAAAGGTTTATGCCTGGTGCAGACGCGATAATGATGTGATGCGTGTCGTGGAAGAGCACGACTACATGCCACGGTCATGGTGCCCTCGCGGCCGTTTCCCTATAGCGTCGCATATACAAAAATAGGCATTTAATACGGGACGTGAATGAATGACGAAGGTATGTGACTAGTGTCAACATGATAACCATGTGAAGTGTGTCATGCAAAAACACGACTACATGCTGCGCTCATGATGCGTTCGCGGCTGTTTCGCTAGCTTCTAATATACGAAATTTGGTAATACATGACGTGAATGGATGTCGAAGGTAAATGACACGCCCAAACGTCATAATCATGACATGCGTCTTATATAAGAACATGGCTTCATGCGAAGCTCATGATGCGCTCGCGGTCGTTTTGCAGCTCCACATATACAAAATTTGGTATCACGTGACGTGCATTGACGACGAAGATAAATGACATGTGCAAACGTGGTAATCATGATATGAGTGTCATGTCAAATATGACTACATGTTACGCTCATAGCCCACTCGTGACCGTTTCGCTAGCTCCACATATACAAAGTTTGGCGTTACGGAACGTGAATAGATGATGAAGGTATACGACTTGTTGGAACATGATAATCATGAGATGTTTATCATGTAAGAAGACTACAATATACCATGCTCATGTCGCGCTTGTGGCCGTTTCTATAGCTTCACATACACAAAATTTTGTATTACGGGACGTGAATTGATGTAGAAGGCAAATGACACGTCCAAACGTGATAATCATGACATGCATGTTATGTAAGAGCATTGTGGCGAAGCCTTCGAACAGTGGGTCGTCCTCTCCAGCGCCTTCTAGTGGGTCGCCCTTTTAGCAAAAAGAAGAGGAGCTAGTGCAGAGAGTCGGTACTTGCATTGTACCTAATAGTTACAGAACTCTTCCCAGTAGATATCTAGATGCCATTTTGAACGACCACCTGGCAAGATTAGACACAAAGATTGTAATAGCAACGGATGCTTCAGTTCGCGAAGAGAAGGCAGGAGTCAGAATTGCATCTTCAGTGTTGCATTGGTCTTTTTCGAATCACTTACCCAATTTTACACCTATTTATCAAGCGGAATTACTGGCAATTCTCTTAGCGTTACGAAAATTACCTCAAGCAATAACAAATGCTAATATTCTTTCAAACTGCTTGTCTGTGTGTAGTTATTAGCTGCGCCTAATATGTCCAATGCTTTAAAAGTATTTTACGACCGTGTCCCAATACATTTACGACTTATTCGCTTAGTGCGGATACCAGGACATAAAGGTTGGACCTTCAATGAATATGTAGATGCACTCGCAGTGGCCTCACATAATTATCCCATAATTTCTATATTACCGAGCTAGCATTTATCGCCATGACACGCTTTGAAAATTTGTCATGTCAGATCAGTTTGGAAATTCTCGATTGGCAACATCAGATTTTTCCCATCTTAAGTACCCTTGGAAAAATCGATGGTGCTCCTCTTGAACAGCGGAGATATCAATTACGAGACTAACATGCCGTGCCCCCCCCCATGAACTTTTATCTACACAGGTCTGGTCTGGCACAGTCTCCCCTATGCCTCCACTGCAACGAGAGTGAATCACTTCACCATTTCCTCTTAACATGCAGGTTATACACAAACCAACGGATGAGACTGTTAGAAGAACCTCTCCGTAGGTTGGCTCTAAATTTATCCCTTCCGGTGGTCCTCTCTTTTGGAGCGACTGAAAAGAGATTTAGCCACACGAATGTTTGCGAGGCCGTATGCGACTTTTTAAAGGCAAAAAAACGACTAGAATGTTAAGCTGAGGCATAAAGTATTTCAAATTATATTAGCCTGTTAGCTCTTTTTATTACCCCTATTTTATTTCTATTCTGCCGTTTTCCAATTGGTTCTTTGTTTAAACATCGTTATCTAAATAATGAGGCACCGTTCGTTTCATGGCCGATCCCCCGTGGTGGGTTGTGCCAGGACTCTGAGGACCGACCGACCGACCGACCGACCGACCGACCGACCGACCGACCGACCGACCGACCGACCGACCGACCGACCGACCGACCGACCGACCGACCGACCGACCGACCGACCGACCGACCGACCGACCGACCGACCGACCGACCGACCGACCGACCGACCGACCGACCAACCGACCGACCAACCAACCAACCAACCAACCAACCAACCAATCCACATTGACTGTCGCTGTCAAGCATCATCGACACGTGTCCGCCAATAAACGTCTCAACAGTTTGTTGGAGAGTGTTGTGCCCTTCTAACACCTTCGGTTAGCATTCGATGCCCTTGGAGCTTTGATCCCGTACCGTGCCTTCTACCATGCACCAAGACGCCGCGCAGCAAACGCTTCCTCCAGCGCCGACGCCATGTTCTGGTGTCCCCCGCATCCGCGACCCTCCTATCTTCACCGGCGCGGATGGCACCGACGTCGAGGACTGGCTCGCTATGTACGAACGCGTCAGCGTCCCCAATCATTGGGACAAGGCAGGTAAACTCGGCAACCTTGTTTTCTTGCGGGTGTGGCCGGCATGTGGTACAACAACCACGCATGCGATTTGCCCACTTGGGTCGCTTTTAAAACCGCCGTCATCGACGTGTTCGGCCGTCCTGCCGTTCGTAAGCTGCAAGCCGAACAGCGGTTACCTGAACGAGCCCAGCAGACCAGTGAGTCCTTCACAAGTTACACAGAGGACATCCTTGACTTGTGCGAGAAAGTGTACGCGAGAGAGTCATAGGCTCACAGAATTACCCATGTTCTAAAAGGCATCGCCGACCATGCCTTCACCATGCTCCAGGCCAAGAACCCTCGCACTGTGGCATAGATCATTACACTATGCCAAAGTTACGAGGAGCTGCGGTGGCAGCGCTCGATGACCTGTCGACCACCTTCACGTGACGCTGATCTTTCGGCCTTGTCAACACTTCCTGACCACACCACCTTGCTCGCTGAAATCAAGTCATTCGTGCGTGAGGAAGTTGCCCACCAGGTCTCTTTACTGGCTTTTGCTTCCCCGCAACCTGCTCAACAGCCGTCAAGCACACTTCTGCCTCCCCTCCACCGAGCCATTCAGCAGAAAACCGCTGAGGTCGTTTCTGAATATCACCAGCCACCTCCAGTATCTACACCACTCAGTTACGCCAAAGTTGTCGCCAGGCCACCCACACCGATTCCTGTGACTGGCCCCCTTGGTTACACAGAAACCACCGCCAGTCCCCAAGCCTTCGGAGAAACTGTGCCGCCTACATATGCCGACGTCATGTCATCCACGTGCCCTGTGTGCCGCCCACTATGCAGTTATATCAGCAGCCGGCTCATCCATCGTGTTCTGCGAAATGAATGGGACCCGCGAACCGATGGTGCACTGCTGACAATCGCCCCATCTGCTTTGCTTGTGGTTGCGTCGGTCACGTAGCACGCTATTGCAATCATGTGCAGCAACCGCAAGTCGCCTCCAATTTTCCCAGCCAATCGAGCCGCTTTTATAACCAACCGCTGCCTACGCCACCGTCGTCCCACCCCGCTCTATCTACCCGCCGTTCACATTCTCCGCGACGTCGCTCACTGTCGCCGATGTGGCCACGTCCACTAGAGGGTGACCAGGAAAACTAGTCGTCTCAGTCCACGAGGCAAAGGCTGCGATGCTGTTGAACTGCGGAAGCCCTCAGAAAAGCCCGTCGAACGTGATAGACGTGCTGGTGGATGGTGTTCCTGCATCTGCCCTTGTAGCTACTGAAGCCGCTATATCCTTCATGGACGCAAAACTTAGCCGATTACTGCGCAAAGTGACCATGCCATTTTCCAGGTTCTCTCTCCGTACAGCCAGCGCCCAAAGCATTCACCCTAAAGCGATGTGTACAGCCCGCCTCATTATTCAGGACGTGATGTTTGCCGTCGATTTCATCATAATTCCTTCATGCTCTCCCGACGTCATCCTAGGATGGGATTTCCTCTCCCGCCACGACGCCATTATTCATTGCGCCCCAGTATAAATAGAGCTCACACAATTCTCTTCATTGACGCCGGCCGACAGTCCATCTGCTGCAAGCAAGTTACTCGTCAGGGACGACACGCAAGTGCCTGCAAACTCGTCCGCAGCGGTGTCGGTCTACTGCGCAAGTCTTTCCGACACCGCTGCACTCCTCTCGCCATCTCATCGTGTTTTTACCAGAAAAGACCTGCTGGTGCCTTTCGCGACCGTGCAAGTCACTCACGGCAGCACCACTATTTTTGTTTTGAACTCATCTCCGTAAAGAGTTACGTTGGTGCCAGGGGAATGTCTCGGCAGCGTGGCACCCATCGAAGACGCCCGAGTCATGGATCAACCTGATGACACGCACTGCCGAAGTTCCAATACGCTTAGTGTTGTTTCTTCATCTGTTTCATCATCCGCTGATGTATTCGGTCCTTCCATTGCCGACAACCTTACGCTGGTCTAGCGCTCCCAGCTTCGGGCCCTGTTGGAAGAATTCCGCTATTCTTTCGATGTCGCTCAACCTTCTCTCGGCCGCACATCCACTGTTACGCATCGCTTCGACACAGGCGCACAACCATCACTACGGCAACGTCCATATCGCGTATCTCCCACAGAACACCGTGTAAGCAACGAGCAAGTAGACGACATGCTTCGCCGCGATGTTTTTTGACTCTTTAACCGCCCCTGGGCGTCTCCTGTCGTTTTTGTCGCGAAGAAGGACGGTTCTGTGCGGTTCTGTGTGGACTACCGACGCCTCAACAAGATCACTCGTAAGGACGTGTACCAACTACCACGTGTAGATCACGCGATTGACAGCCTAGAAGGAGCCGAATTCTTTTCATCTCTCGATTTGCGCTCAGGGTACTGGCAAGTACCCATGGCTTAGGACGCTCGACCAAAGACCGCTGTTGTCACTCCCGGCGGCTTGTACGAATTCAATATCCTGCCGTTTGGGCTGTGCAATACGCCCGCCACCTTTTAGCGCATGATGGACACTGTTCTGCGTGGCCTGAAATGGCACACGTGCCTGTGCTACCTCGACGACGTCGTCGTTTTCGCTCCGGACTTTTCCACGCATCTTCAACACCTGCGGCATGTTTTAACGCGTCTGAGTGACGCCAGTCTGCAACTGAACCTAAAGAAGTGCCGATTTGCAGCTCGGCAGTTGACAATAATCGGCTATGCCGTGTCCAAGGACGGAATTGTCCCCGATCCAGCCAAGCTTCTGGCCGTGACCGAGTTCCCCAAGCCGACATTCGTCAATAAACTGCACAGTTTCGTAGGACTGTGTTCCTATTTTCGGCGCTTCAACCGAAACTTCGCGTCTATCGTATTGCCGCTGACGAAGCTCCTCGGAAGTAATGGGCCTCTTCATTCATGGTCATCACAGTGTGACGACGCATTTACAACGCTCCGTCATTGGTTGACGTCGCCTCCCATACTCCGCCACTACGACCCTATGGCCCCTACAGAGGTACACACGGACGCCAGTGGTGTCGGTCTCGGCGCTGTCCTTTCGCAGCGCAAACCAGGGTTCCCGGAATATGTCGTGGTGTATGCAAGCCATACGCTTACAAAAGCTGAGACTAATTATACCGTCACAGAGAAAGAATGTCTGGCAATCGTCTGGGCCCTTATCAAGTTCCGACCTTATTTGTATGGTCGCCCATTTGATGTAGTTACCGACCATCACGCACTATGCTGGTTGTCTCATTGAAAGATTCCCCAGGCCGTCTCACCCGGTGGGCACTTCGCCTGCAAGACTACGACATCCACGTGCTGTACCGCAACGGAAGGCAACATGCTGACGCCGACGCCCTGTCGCGCTCTCCCTTGCCTGACGACAATGCCCACGACTCAGCGTCTCACCTTGCCGCTTCTTCCATTAGCATTCATGCCGTTGCTACTGAACAGCGCAATGATCAATGGATTGCCTCACTTATAGACTTGCTGACTTATCCATCCACTCCATCCACTCTTGCGTTGCGTCGTCAAGCCCACCATTTCGCCGTTCGCGATGACCTCCTCCACCGACGCAATTACAACGGTGACGGCCGCCAGTGTCTACTAGTCATACCCCGCAGTCTGCGCTCTGACAAATGCGAATTCTTTCATTCTGATCCGCAATGTGCGCACTCCGGGGTACCGAAGACTTACCACCGCATTCGCCAACGGTACTTTTGGCGCGGCATGTACCGCTACGTGCAGAAATTTGTTCGCTCCTGCATAGAATGTCAGCGCCGCAAAACTTCAACGCATCTGTCGCCGGTAGGTCTGCAGCCTCCACCTTGCCCAGACAGGCCGTTTGGGCGCGTTGGCATTGATTTGTATGGGCCACTTCCACTAACGTCGGCTGGTAACCGCTGGGCTATTGTTGCTGTGAACCACCTCACGCGATACGCCGAAGCTGCTGCTCTCCCCACGGCTACAGCGAGCGATGTGGCCTCATTCCTGCTCCAACGATTCATGCTGCGACACGGTCCACCTCCGAAGCTGCTCAGCGATCGAGGCCGCGTCTTCCTGTCTGAAGTGTCGAAGCCATTCTCAAAGAGTGCAACGTTGTTACCCCAAAACTGCTGCTTACTACCCGCAGACGAATGACCTCACTGAACGCTTCAACTGTACGCTCGGCGACATGCTCTCCAAGTACGTCGCCGCCGATCACACAAATTGGGATGCCATTGTACCCTTCGTCACCTACGCATATAACACCGCCCCTCAGAGCACTATTGGCTTTTCACCTTTCTTTTTATTCTATGGAAGGCACCAGTCGCACACCATCGACACTATACTTCCGTACAAGCCAGATCCGTCCGAGTGGGCGCCTATTTCTGCTACAGCCAAGCTTGCTGAAGAGTGTCGAGAGCTTGCAAGGACCTTTACAGCGCATGATCAAGAACGGAGAAAGGGCATTCGCGCTGACACCAGCACCACTGCGCCCACGTTCCTCCCTGGAGCGCTCGTCTGGCTCTCGATCCCTACCACTTCAACTGGCATATCTTCGAAACTATTGCAGAAATACGAAGGCCCCTACCGTGTCGTCGAACGCACTTCCCCTGTAAATTACTTGACCGAACCCATCGAACCATCTTCGTACACGTGCCGTCGAGGGCGCGACATTGTCAACGTGGAGTGCCTCAAAGCCTACCACGACCCGCTCATAGTACCCAGCTTTTAGGTCACCAGACGGTTCCCTCTTTCTACCCGTGATAGTTGTGGCGAAGCCTTCGAACAGTGGGTCGTCCTCTCCAGCGCCTTCTAGTGGGTCGCCCTTTTAGCGAAAAGAAGAGCAGCTCGTGCAGAGAGTCGGTACCCGCATTGACTGTCGCTGTGAAGCATCGTCGACAAGTGTCCGCCAATAAACGTCTCAACAACATGACTACAGGCCACACTCATGATGCGCTCACGGCCATTTCGCTAGCTCCAAATATACGAAATTTCATATCACGTGATGTGCAAGGACGACGAAGATAAATGGCACGTCTTAACGTGCTAATCATGATATGAGTGTCATGTAAAACTTGACGATATGCTAAGCTCATAGCGTGCTCACGGCCGTTTCGCTAGTTCCACATATATGAAATTTGGTATCACGTGGCGTGAATAGACGACGAAGGTAAATGACACGTCCAAACGGGATAGTAATGACATATGTGTCATATAAAACATGACTACATGCTACGCTCATAGAGTGGTTGCGGCCGTTTCACTAGCTCCACATTGTAAGGGGGTATCAAGACTGCTCGGCCCAAACTCCCACAGGAAAGACGCGGAGCCAGACCAGGAACCTTCTTTATCGACTGGAATCCGGGCCTCAACTGCTCGCTGTTAGCGGCTGCCGCGTGCCCCGAGCGCACCCACGATCGTCGTGCTCCTCTTTCACCTTCGATTGGAGCGCTCGTAGTCACCGCCTTCATACTGCCCCTTCCCATCGGCGAAAGTGCCGAGAAGGACGTGATGCGGTAGCAGCTAGCCCTGGCCATGACGAACCGCACGTGGCACAAAAGCCCGCATGTCGGTGCAGTCAGTCCACAACTCCATGTGGGACCTTAGGAGCTACAAGCCTCTCGTGCTGTCCTTGTAGGTTCCTTCGCCTTTACGGCTGGCCTGCTGCTTGGTGCGCAAGGTGGAAGCGTGAGAGTGCACACACTTGCAATCACTCTTTTTTTTTGGCTCCAGCACCATTCCTGTCTGGCTTTGCTTCGACCTTCACTTGGTGCTTCTTACTCTTGAAGTGCCTTTCAAGCTCGTCACCGTGAATGAGCACTGACGTTTTGCAGATGCCATTTTCAGTGGTCACCACGTTGCATTCATTATCAGTGCCGTCAGCCTGGGCACCATCTACCGCGCTGTAGTTCTGCGTATCACGCACCGTCTCGTTATGCCTTGCGAGGTTGTTCGTGACGTGATGCTCCTCTCTACCACCTTCAGCACAGTCTTGGCACATGCCATCAGCATTGTCCACGTCATGAATGACCTCTGCATCAGCAGCGTCTAGGCCTTTCATACCCTCGTCCCACAGGGCGTCTCACGGCATGCCGTCGCGCTCCTTGTAATACTTGACTTCACCATCAGCAGCTGCTTCCTAGTTTACAGCGGCTTCTCTCTCCACGCAGTCTTCTCAGGTATCTTTCAGGTCCTGCGACTTTTTGATAGCTTTATTATCGAGCTCACCAACCTAATCATCGTAATTATGAGACTCTTTGGCCTCTCCTTCGCCTTCCTGAGACTCTTCGGCCTCTTCCTCAACGATCTCCTCCTTTACCTCCATGAACGCCTTAGCGTTCACGTTTTCCGCACATTCGTCGGCTCACCCTTCTTCATCCCATGGAGCCGCCTCATCGTCCATCTTCTCCACGTCCACAGCACCGTCTAAGTTGCCTTCAGCAACTTTCACTGTCTCGGCAGCCATGGAGTCGTCCTCCTCGGCAGCGCTGTTGGGGTACTCATGTGCCGGCACCCCATCAATGCGCCGCACGTAATGATCTTTTCTATTCCTTTTCTTCCTCTTTTTTTCAACATCACCATTAGCGCTATTGGCTGCTTTTGCTCTGGCCGCAGCGCCGGCTCACCTCACATGGCCCTCTGATGTAACGTTAGATGCCTAGCCTACTGCGGTGGCATTCTTCTCGCTAGTCGGACCCTCACCGGTCTCTTTAAGACCTCCCTAGAACTCGCCTTCCTCCTCGGCGACAATCGCCACGGCCAGAGAAAACGGTTAAGTACCCAGGAACTCGACAGTTTGCTCGGACCATGCTCGTACCAGCTTGTACTAAGGGTCGCTCGCTCGTTGTCGCGAGACTCAGACAGATGGTGAGGCACAAGGGGACCCAAAAGCAATGTGAGGAGGTGGTGGCTGGGGCTGCCGAAGGACGGCCTCCTAAACTTTTCGAGTAAAACAGGCAAGCGCCTCGAGGGAAGGAAAGGAGTGGCCCAACAGGTACAGCTGAAAACGGGGGCGGCATCGCTGCATTACGTGCGAGACCTTAACGACCTCAGGTGCAGTGGGGTCCGCCCGATGGAAGAGCTTCTGCATGGCCCAAACATGACCTCGCAGATTCTCCTCTGGGTGCTGCGTTCGGGTGTTGAGCACACGCCTGATGCGGTATTCGTAGGTAACCGGTAGGAAGTCTTCCCGGAATGCCACGATGAACTGGTTCCAGGACTGAAAAGGTGGTTGAATCCGCCGCCATAGTACTGAGGTACCTCGCAGAACAACGTGCCAAACTCAGAGCTAAACTCAGAGCCAAACTCAGAGCCAAACGTGCTCCGGCGGGAGGACCCGCCGGAGCACGTTTGGCTTTGAAAACCCGCTAACGGTTGAATACGCAAAAAGATCGTCAATGAATTTGAGGACCGATTCTCTCGCGTCTTGACCGCAAAAAGTGGGCTCAGTGAGTGGCGTAATCAGGACCATAGTCGCGGACTGCCAGGTACCTCGACGTCCGTGGCCCAGAGTTCTTCTCGTTGGGCGCCAAATGTAGAGGGGTTTCCAGGCTGCCCAGCCCAGAACTGCTTAGGGAAGACGTGAAGCCACACCAGGAACCTTATTTGTTGACCGGAACCTGGGCCACAACTGCCCCCTGCCAGCCGCTCCCTCGTGCCACGACCACACCCACGATCGTCGTCCTCCTCTTCCGCCTACGATCGGTGCGCTCACTGTCGCCGCTCCCATATTCTATTCCGAATTTGGTATCACGTGGCGTGAATAGACGACGATATAAATGGCACATCCAAACATGATAATCATGACATGCGTGTCATATAAAACATGACTTCATGCTATGCTCATAGTGCTCTCGCGGCTGTTTTTCTAGCTCCGCATATATCCAATTTATTATCCCGTGGCGTGAAGAGACGACAAGGGTAAATGACACGTTCAAACATGATAATCATGACATGGAAGTCACATACAGCATAATTTACGTCCGCCTCGTAATGTTGTGCTGATTTTAAAGTGACATATCCACCTTCTTCATGCGAGTTTCACACATCGTCGATTCCCACTATATGGGGAATCTGCGAATTTTTTTTCAATCAATAAATTGGCTAGCAGACGCTGCCGGCATCAGCTTTCCGAGGCAAGAGAAGGGAAGCGTAAAAGAGGAAAGAGAGGGGAGGGGACGAGCATGCGCGATAGTGGTGGAAGCTCCGCCTGGAGGGATGCATAGCGAGCATAGACCACCGTGGGGTAGGCTAGGAGACGCTGCCTACGTTGGCGATGCGAGGTAAGACATAGAGGGAGGGGGGTGACGTGTCTGCGCATTAAAAGTGGTCACGCCACAGAGCGGATTGAACACCGCTAGGGACGCTTCGCGTCTAATAATATCTATAGATACGAATTTCTCAGGACCCTAGTGTTTTTTTTTTGGCTGCCCTGAAAATACGACGCAATGAACGAAAAAGCCCTTTGATGACGGTATAAATCGTGGTAAAAAATGCGATCCTAACCGGGCTCCATTACCTTAGCAAAAGCACTGCGCGCCAGCCGTATTTATTTGCGCCCTTGAGTGGGCGTTCTACAAAGTATGTCTTGCGTACGTGATAACAGCTATTTCATGTTTTAGTAGAAACACCAGTGTCGAGTTTGTTTACAGCTTCATTCATAAGCTATGTGACATTTCACGGCAGCTATTAGAAGATGAATCAGTTTTCGAAGCTAACCAAGTTTTCGCCTGTAGATCAAGACAACATTGAGAAGAAGTGACAGCGGCTGTGGGCCCATTCTACAGACGTTAAAGTTAGAAACAATGTGAGCTGAAGTCGCGGACGACAGGGGCATAGGCAGAAATGTCTTCCGAAAGGGGCACCACCTTGATAAGAAAATTGAGGGGGCCTTGTAGGGAGATGTGGTAGACCATTATTTTGTGCGATATCATCATCATCAGTATCATCATCATCATCACCATCATCAGCCTGACTACGTCCACTGCAGGACAAAGGCCTCTACCATGTTCCGCCAGTTAACCCGGTCCTGTGCTTGCTGCTGCCAATTTATACCCGCAAACTTCTTAATCTCATCCGTCCATCTAACCTTCTGTCTCCCCCTAACCCGCTTGCCTTCTCTGGGAATCTAGTTAGTTACCCTTAACGACCAGCGGTTATCCTGTCTACGCGCTACATGCCCGGCCCGTGTCCATTTCTTCTTCTTGATGGAAGTTTTTTCCTGAATGGAACGCTGGTTTCAGTCTCTGCCATTTTTTTCTCGTTTTCTTTGGTGCTAGTGGAAGACGCCGCTCTTCTGCCTGCGGAAATGGACGTAGAATCACCAGGGCCACCACCCATACGTCCCGCGTCGTCTGTGGCCACTCTAAGAAAGCGCTCCGGCCACCCAAGTGACGTCGGCAGTGAGGACACGCTCATGTACTCTACGGCCAGTGATGAGAGCTCCGATGAAAGTGACTTTGTGCCCGTGGCAAGACACAAGGCGAAGAGGAGGCTGCTTACGACATCTCCTTCCCAAAGTAAGGTCACCACGAATATTCAAGAGCCCCCGGTTCACACTATTTTGTTTGTTCCGCTGAATGCCGCTGACAGCATGAACCGAATTATTCGCCAGGTCACGTCTATGTCACTTGAGGCACTCGTTCCGGGACAAATAACAGACGTGAGAATCAATGGCCGCAAGAACGTTCTGGCGATAGACGTTACGCAACGTACTGCTTGCGACGTATTGACCAAGGTGAATGTGTTCGGGAACATCAACGTACGTTCTTTCATACCAGATGGCAAGGACTCTAGGGCAGGTGTTATCTACGACGTCGACACTTCCATCAGCGATATTGATTTTCCCACTCTTATCAAACCAGTGACGGAAGCTACTATAATCTTGCAAGCCCGCCGTCTCGGGAACTCACGATGCGTGAAACTAGTTTTTAAGGGTGACAGCCTCCCAACTCAAATAAGAGTTGGTCATTTTCGACACACAGTACGGCCGTTCGTGCCGAAACCTCTTCAGTGTCGGAAGTGCTGTAAAATAGGACACGTGAGTGCTGTTTGCACAAGTTCTGCTGTGTGCTCCCGATGCTCGGAGTCGCAGAACACGGAAGCCTGCCAGGCAGAACATCGCAAATGCGGTAATTGCCAAGGTCCTTACGAGGCGTCATCAAAGCAGTGCCCAAATGTGAAGAAGGAAATGCAAGTGCTGAGGCAGATGGCCAGAGACGGTTCTACCCACAGGGAGGCTGCTGCCAAAGTGCGACGTCGGCGTTCGCGCCATAGGAAAACTCCTAGGACATCTTCTGCCAAGGCCAGGGATACACCGCTACCCCATATCACGCACTCACCACCACAAACATCAACAAGGCCAACAACAAGCATCCTCAGAAAGACGCAAGAAACATTGACCCTGACGCGTGGCCAGCGCTGCCGTCAGTGACACCGCCAGTAGAGCGGCAGCAACGCCCACTGAAAGCTACTTCAGAGCGAGTAAGTCATGAAAGTCAAGATAACGAAATAATAGACGTGATTAAGACCCTCATGAAGACAATTCGAGTACTCCTAAATATTATTCAGACTCCGGCTGCCCACAGCGCTCTTCAAATATTGGACGCTTTGAATACGGTGCTATCAAATCTACAGAAGCAACATGGCTCTTTACCTGCAGCCCTTCCGTAAAAAAGCGAAAGAGGCATTAATTTTCCAATGGAATGCCCGAGGTCTTAAACCCCGCGTTTCGGATTTTTGACCATATGTTTTCAAGAATCAGTTTCCAATTATCGTATTTGTGAACCACGTCTTCACAATGCTATACGACTTTCTAAATACGAGGCTTTCAAATCAGCAACCCGTAACGAAACCAGTAAGGTCATTGTTTACATAAGGTGCGAACTCACATATATTGAGCATCCAGTAACACCGGATGATAGCAACCAATACGTGTGCCTGGCAGTTAAGCGTAAGAACGTGAACTTCACGCTAGTGGCAGTATATATTTCGCCTTCAGGCTGCTTCGACCCAGCAAGATTAAGCGCCATTATATCAGCGACACCTGGGCCATGGATTATTACCGGTGATTTTAACGCTCATCACCCCCGTGGGGAAGCCAGAAGATGGACCGTCGGGGAAGAGATGTGTCCTCCTTTGCATCTGACCAGCAACTGTATTGTTTAAATGACGGCGCTCCCACGTTTTTACGGAGTCTGACATATAGTAGCTGTCTCAACCTAACTTTTGTGTCAAGTAGCCTGAACACCAAGGTGCAGTGGTTTGCGGACAATGAAACGCATGGCAGTGACCACATCCCCACCTATATAAAAATCAAGCGGCTAAGCAAGTCACAAATCGCGCCCACTTCACGGATAGACTGGTCAAAGTACAGATCATCCACAGAGAAGCAATGCGAGAGAAACCAAGAAGGTTCTCTTGAAAGCCTAGAAGGTATCATGAAGGCCGCTATTCAAGAGGCAACGTTTAATTGTGGACCTTTGCCAGATTTTTGCAAATATGAGGTGGAGTTGGAGCGACTTCGCGCAATCCGTCGTCGCGCCGAACGACGTTATAGGCGCACGAAATCCATCTACGACTTGAGGGAAGCGAGACGTCTACACAAGAAGATTACACGTCGAATCAATGCACTACAGTCGCAACGGTGGAAGTCACTACGCGAGTCGCTTAATCCCCACAAACCTCTTTCGCAAACATGGAGAATAATCCGCGGCCTACGAACATTGCCACAACAGAATCGTCCGTTCAAATGCCTTGCTCTCCACCAAGGCCGGCGAGAAATCGATGTAGCGGAAGACTTCTGTGCCAGGGTTGCAAACAAGGGGTCCGGGATCAACATGAGTAACCGACGAAACGCGGCGGTGTCCAGAGACACTCGGATGGACAATATGTTTTCTCTAGAGGAGCTTCAGGCAGCATTGGCAGCATGCAAGCGCTCGTCATCGCCTGGACTTGATGGAGTCACTTACATGGCCCTTGCTAACCTAGGACGAACAGCTCGGCGTGCCGTTCTAGCTGTATACAATGACTCGTGGAGCAACGGTTTGGTTCCTCCTTCGTGGAAATGCAGCCGCCTTGTGCCCCTGCTCAAACCAAGCAAATCGCCTCTGGACATGGCCTCCTATCGCCCCATCGCGCTTGCCAGCTGTTTTGGAAAGGTGATGGAGAGAATGGTGCTGACTCCCCTGGAGCGGTACTTGGAACATAACAATATATACCCCGATGCTTTGACCGGCTTTCGACGTGGACGGTCTTCCATAGACAATGTTGTTAATCTTGTCACGTCTGTACAACAGCAGAAGAGCCTAAAGAGATTATCAGCGGCACTTTTCTTGGATATTAAGGCTGCATACGACAATGTATTACATGAAACCATCCTGGACGCCTTGGGCAGCATTGGATTGGGAGGCCGCTTTCACCAATGGATCTACAGCTACTTGAAGGACAGAACCTTCTTCGTTCAGACAGAAGATGGCGCAACAAGGCAACATCGTACTTATCGCGGCGTACCTCAAGGTGGGGTCCTAAGCCCCATACTTTTCAAACTTACGCTCATCGGCCTCGTTGACGTCCTGCCACAATCCGTACATCTGTCGATATACGCGGATGACATCTGAATCTGGGCATCAGGGGTCATGCGTCTACACGTACGAGCCAGGCTTCAGACAGCGGCTACACTGACGTCAAACTACCTTCAAGGACGTGGACAGGAGCTGACATATGAGAAATACTCACTAGTTGCGTCACTAGTAGACAATGACGCCATACCGCATCAGAATTAATGGACACACAATCAGCTATCAAAAGAATCACCGCTTCCTGGGAGTAATAATAGATCGTGATTTGTCCTGGAGCCCTCATATCGCTTACATGAAGAAGAAACTGACCATGATCACCCACGTCCTAAGGTTTCTTGCGGGAAAATCATGGGGTGCATCGGTACGAGCTATGCTTCAACTGTATGCTGCACTTTTTCTTGGCTTCATGCGCTACAGCCTACCTGTGCTTGGCAAGGCCCGCATAACAAACGTACACGTCCTCCAGTCATTACAAGCTCAGGCACTGAGAATATGCCTCGGGCTGCCGAGATGCGCATGCTCAGCAGCGACTGTCGCAATCGCTCATGAACACCCTATCACAACCTACATTCGTGTCGATGCTTTAAGAACGCACATAAGACATGCCACCCGGATTCAATCGCATCACCTCGCCTGCTTTCCAACTTCCAGGCCATGCTCTGCGTTCTGCTCTATTATTGCCCCACATCGCACGGTGATTACCTCGAACTTCACGCACGCAGCAAGACCGTCGTTACCATTGTGGTGTCTACATTCACTGGAAGCCCTGATAACCATTCCCGGATTGCAAAAGAAGAAAAAATTTGTCAAATTTGGCCCTAAAACAAACAACATTACTGTTTCTGCATGAGAAACACAGTGGACGCATTCACATTTACACGGAGGGGTCGGTCGCTTCAACAAGTTCGACAGGCACAGTGGCGATTCCGGAGAAATCCATCACGATAAAGTTCAGGACCTCGCAGCTGACATCATCCACGGCGGCAGAACTCGCCGCCATTCGTGCGCTCTGGAGTTTCTAGTTGAAGAACCGCAACAGACATGGTCAATATTCTCCGACTCCAAAGCAGCTCTCCAGGGAATCGCCTCGCCATATCGTCACGGACCAAACGAACAGCTAATTGCTGAAATACGATTGCTTCATCACCGGGCTATAGAGAAACAACATGACATAGCGTATCAATGGATACCAGGCCACTGCAGCATTGATGGAAACGACCGTGCAGATGAAGCAGCCCGAACTGCTCATGATGATGCCTCTTGTGTAGCTATACCATTATCAAGAACGGACGCCGCTGCAAGGCTTCGATCACTTGCACGAGAACTGACACTCGCTCAGTGGAATTCACTGGCATTCACCAACGTCCGCCTTCATAATTTGGACCCACACCTAGAGCTCCGTCTTCCATCAGGAATAACCAGAGCAGAGGAGACACTTTTGTGCCGTCTGTGGATTGGGGTGGCCTTTACGAATGCTTATTCGTTTCGAATCGGAATGGCCAGAAGCCCGACATGTGACAACTGTGGCTGCGCAGAGACTTTCTCCCATCTTCTCTGCGAGTGTCCCCGCTTCAGCGTGCCAAGAAAAGAACTGTCAAAAGCTTTAGATAGAATAGACAATCGCCAATTGTCGGAAGAAAGGGTATTAGGACACTGGCCGAGACCGTCCTCTGCACGCAAGGCAATGAGAGCGTTGTTGCGCTTTCTGCGGGCAAGTGGTCTTAGAGACAGACTGTAAACAGCGTCGTGAATCGTCTGATGACCTTCTCTCTCTTTTTTTTACAACATCTCTTTTCTCTCATTCTTTATCCTCCCTTACCCCCTTCCCCAGTACAGGGTAGCCAGCCGGTCTGACAACTGGCTAACCTCCCTGTCCTTCCTCATTTATTCCTCCTCCTCCTCTTTCTTCTTGATTTCCGCTATAATATCCTTAACCCCCGTTTGTTCCTTGATACACTCTGCTCTCTTCTTGTCTCTTAAGGTTACCCCTACCAATTTTCTTTATATTGCTCGCTGCGTCGTTCTCAATTTAAGCTGAACCTTCTTTGTAAGTCTCCAGGTTTCTGCTCCGTAGCTAAGTACCAAAAAGATACAGCTGTTATATACCTTTCTCTCGAGGCATAGCGGCGATCTACCTGTCCTAATTTGAGAGTGCTTGCCAAATGTGCTCCACCCCATTCTTATTCTTCTAGTTACTTCAATCTCGTGGTTCAGCTCCACGGTTATTACCTGCCCTAAGTAGACATAGTCTTTTACAACTTGAAGTGCACCATTACCTATCTCGAAGCGCTGGTCTTTTCCGAGGTTGTTGTACATTACTTTCGTTTTCTGCAGATTCACTTTAAGACTCACCTTTTTGCTCTCCTTGTCTATCTCCGTAATCATGAGTTGCAATTCCGTCCCCTGAGTTATTGAGCAATGCAATGCCATCGAGGAAGCGCAGGTTACTAAGGTACTCTCCATTAACTCTTATTCCTAACTGTTCCAATTCTAGGCTTCTGAAAACCTCCTGTAAGCACGCGGTAAATAGCATTGGGGAGATTGTGGCCCCCTGCCTTACACCCTTCTTGATTGGTATTCTGTTGCTTTCTTTATGAAGCACTATGGTAGCAGTTGATCCCCTGTAGATTTTTTCTAGGATGTTTATATATACTTCATCGACGCCCTGATTCCGCAGTGTCTGCATGACGGCTGATATTTCTACTGAATCAAACGCCTTCTCATAATCTATGAAGGCTATGTATAGCAGTTGGTTATATTCTGAGCATTTCTCTATTACCTGATTGATAGTATGAATGTGGTCGATTGTGGAGTAGCCTGTTCAAAATCCTGCTTGTTCCTTTGGTTGATTGAATTCTAAGGTTTTCTTTACTCTGTTAGCAATTACCTTTGTAAATAGCTTGTATACTAATGAGAGCAAGCTGATAGGCCGTTAAATCTTCAAGTCCTTGTCATCTCAATTCCTATACATTAAAATGATGTTAGCATTCTTCCAAGACCCTGGTACTCCAAGACCCAGGAGACACCTCGTAAACAGGGGGACTAGTTTTTCTGAGACAATCTGTCCCCCATCTTTCAGCAGATCTGATGTCACCTGATCCTCACCAGCAGCGTTGCCTCTTTGCGTGCTTTCCAAGGCTTTTCTGACTTCTTCTATTTTTACTGGTGGGGTGTCATTTGGGTTGCTGCTACATCCTATAGTAATAAAGTCGTGGTGGTCCCGGCTACTCTACAAATCTCTGTAAATCTCCTCCGCTGTTTAACTATTCTATCCATATTGATAGTTATTTTGCCTTCTTTGTCCCTTAGTGCATACATCCGATTTTTCTCGATCCCAAGTTTCCTCTTCACTGCTTTGACACTTCCTCCGTTTTTCAGAGCGTGTTCAATTCTCTCCATGTTATACCTTCTTACATCGGATACCTTACACTTCATAATCAACTTCGAAAGCTCTGATAGTTCTATTTTGTCTGTTGTACTTGAGACTTTCACGCTTTGACGCTCCTTAATGAGATTCTTCGTTTCCTGAGAAAGCCTGCCAGTGTCCTGTCTAATTACCCTGCCTTCAACTTTCACTGCACACTCCGTGATGATACTCGTCAGATTATCATTTATTGTGTCTACGCTAATGTTGGTTTTCTCAATAGGAGCCGAGTACCTGTTCTAAAGCGAGACTGAATTCCTGTACTTTCCCTCTCAGTGCTAGCTCATTGATTGGCTTCCTGGGTATCAGTTTCTGTCGTTCCTGCTTCAAGCCTAGGTGACTTCGAGACCATACCATTCTAGGGTCACTACGTCGTACCCTGCCAAGCACTTCCACATCCTGCACGATGCCTGGGTGTGCGCTCATTATAAAGTCTATTTCGATCTTATTTTTGCCACTAGGGCTCCTCTGTGTCAACTTACGTTTTTCTCGTTTTGGGTAGAAGGTATTCAAAATAAGTAAATTATTGCGTTCTTCAAATTCTACTGGTAGCGCTTCTCTGGCATTTCTAGAACCTATGCCATATTCTCCTACTGCCTGGTCTCCAGCCTGCCTTTTCCCTATCTTTGCATTAAAGTCTCCCATCAGTATAGTATACTGTGTTTTTACTTTACTCATTGCCGATTCCACGTCTTCATAGAAACTTTCAATTGAAGCGTAGTCACGGCTGGTTGTAGACGCGTAAGCCTGTATCACCTTCAACTTGTACCTCTTATTAAGTTTAATTACGATACCTACCACCCTTTTATTAATGCTGTAGTATTCCTCTATGTTGCCAGCTATGTTTTTGTGAATTAGGAGTCCCACTGGCAGTTCTCTATTGTCAGCCAAGTCCCGATAGCAAAAGACATGCCCATTCTGTAGCACCGTATAGGCCTCATCTGTCTTCCTAACCTCACTGAGCCCTATTATATCGCATTTACCACCCTCTAGCTCCTCAAATAGTACAGCTAGACTTCCCTCACTAGGTAAGGTTGTAGGGTTAAACGTTGCCAAGTTCAGGTTCCAATGGCGGCCTGTCCGGATCCAGAGATTCTTAGCACCCTCTGCTGCGTTGCAGATCTGACCGCCGCCGTGGTCAGTTGCTTCGCAGCTGCTGGGGACTGAGGGCCGTGAGTTATTTGACGTATGCATGTGGGAGGTAGTGGCCAGATTCTGCACCAGGGTGGCCATTCCTTCTGTGGTGAGGGAGTGCGTTCCCGGCGGTGGTTACCGGTGAGGCCTCACCACAGGCCTCGTACTGGAGTTCCATCACCACGCGGATTTTTTTATCCGGTTGGGAACTGCGTGGCACCGATTTGAGCGACAGACCTTTTGCATGCGAGGCGGATGCTGTAACCACAACGACATCGCTGGTATTGTGCGATATATGCCATGGCAAACATATCGGGTGAGGGGGGGGGGCATTGGCTTGGTATGCCACTCCCTGAGTACGCCACTGGCGGAAGAAAACCCCTTTGGTCCGGCACACACATTGGGAGAGAGTCACCCGGAGAGGAGAGGGGTGGTGTTGGCACATACTGCGGTAGAAGTTATGTTGGCGAGAGAAGTAGCTTTAGCAGACTGGAGCGACAGATGTATGATGTAAGAAAGTAGGCTTTATCGAACGCGCTGGCCGAACACACAGAAGCAACTGGCCATGAAATAGACCAAAATGGGATTAAAAGATGAAAAACTGAGTAAAACAACTACACTTCCAGGCTCTATCTTCACTTTATCACAATTCAGATGAAAGCACACATTCCTAAATGTAATGACTGCACCTTACCCCTCATGTACGCATGTGTGTCGTATATTATTATATCGGGTGTTCAAAGTTAAGCTTTATGGTTTTTTTTAAATTAAACGCTCGAAGGCACGTGAGATCCAATCGCTCAACTAAGTTAAGCGGCCAGGCGGACAGAAAGTTAGATGTTAATTAACACTGTCAGCATCCCAATAAACTAAAATTTAATTATTAACTTTTTTCTGGCTTCTGTAAGTTGGCATGTTTATATAGAAAAAATGTAGGAAGTGGTGTTTCTACACAGTTTCAGCTGAAAGATTTTTTTAGCACGCCTGTGCTCCGAGATACCCGGCTCCAAACTTTAATCGTCTTTCACCTAATTATGCGTGCAAGAGGCTGAGGGTCCTTGCAAAGCTCCTTTCTAAAGGGACCCATCTGTTGCGCGGTTTTTAGTGTGTGAAGAAGGTGTAAGCGTAGGCATACACAATAACAATTACCCTTACCTTCTCAGCCAGCGAAATCAAAATGTCACAGCACGGTGTGCCATGAGCCTTACGCATGATCCTGATGAACGCGATAACAGGAGACCATTTTTCGCGATGCTTTTTTGTGACCTAAGATTACACAGAGACATCATCTTGTGAACGCGTTAGCCAGACCATCATGTACTATAAGTGCATCCTGTAGTACAACGTCTATGAATTGAAGGCTTACCAAGGAAATCCATGTGAGGTCTTCTTGAGCTAATATGGCTGCTTCTGGTAGGAGGCATTCTACCAAAGAAACAATATACGCGGTGCTTGCAATGGCTGAAATGAATGGCAACGCTTTGTAAGGAATGGAGCTTTACGCGTCTCGCCATCCACACGGTCTCCTTCCAAAGAGGCCCACTTTTATAAACCTATTTCAACGTTTTTGCACAACAGTACACCTTCCAAGGCAGACCAAGAAGGCATGGTCGATGAAGATTTTGAAATCGACGTTGTGCGTGTGTAACCTCGATGCCAGAGCTCAGCCTTCGACAGATTGTTGATTAGTGCAGTCGCAGCCTCGAAGCAGTTACAAATGGTCTAAGAAAACACAAAATCCATCTATATCACATTTACCCTTATCGGGACCTAAATGAAGCGGACGGTGAAAGGCGAATTGACTTTTGCAATTGGGGACTCATCAAAAGTGTCCAAAAAAGTTACTTTTGCACAGAATAATTTGGACTGATAAAGCTTGGTTTTGCCGAAATGAAAGTCTCATTCTTCACAACACCTATTATTGGGCACAAAAAAAAACCCACACCGGCTGAGGCAGCACAAGCATCAAATTCCCTGGAGTGTGAATGTGTGGTGCTGCATACTCGGGGACAGGATCATCGGGCCCGACATTTCCGAGAACAACTTGAACAGAAATTTACATAGAAAAAATATTTGGTGTTGTCATTGATGACCTTGTCTGGAGTCTTTCCCTGAATGACCTGCGCCAAGTATGGTTTGAGCACCATGAAGAACCACCACATTTTTATACGAGGGCGAAGAACTGGTTGGACAGACTTTCCACAACAGTGGATTGGGCGCGAAGGAGTAAATGCTGGCTACCAAGATCTTTTGACCTTTCTCCACTTGACTGTTTCCTTTGGGGCTACGTTAAAAGTTCATTTTATATAACAGAGCCCAGCGATGTTAACGACGTGAAGGGCAGAATAACATCTGCGTGTGCGAGTATTCCTGCAGCAGTAGTGCGCCGAGTCATTGAGTCAACGCGAGAGCAGTTCATGCTTTGCGTTGATGCTGAAGGCGGGCCTTTTCAGCACCTTTTGGTGCAATGACGTCTTGTGAGGTGAATAGTTTCGATGAGTTTTGTACATGAACGAAATAAGCTTATGTAGCAGCGGTAAATATGCGTTAGCAAAGAATAAAACTGTTTCGCTTATTATTGGTGGAGTTGTTGCTCTTGATTTCAATTAAAGTTACAGTACTCAGACATCAGCAGTCGCACTAGCCACGTAATCTCGGCAACGACCACGCACGCTTCTCTAGTCACTATTATGCACGCGCACTGGCATCCATGTTCTCCTCTCGCACCATTCTGCCACTATCGTTAGAGCTTCTGCAGTTGCGTGTGATGGCACTGGTTGGAAGGGTTCTTAGATTTTTTTATTTCGACAGCCGAGAGGGCAAGGCCAATTCTTATAACCTATGCCTACGCTTCCACCCTCTTAACACACTAAAAAGCGCACACAACAGTGGCGTCACTTTATGGAGGAGCTTAGCGCTGGCCCTCACCCTCTTGCATGCGTAATCACGCGAAAGACAATTAAACTTTGCAGCCGAATATCTCGGACCACAGGCGTGCTAAAAAACCTTGCAGCTGAAACTGTGCACAAACACCACTGCCTGCATTTTTCGATATAAACACGCCAACTTACCAAAGCCAGTAAAAAGGTAATAATTGAATTATAGTTTACTGGGCTGCTGACAGCGATAACTAACATCTAACTTTCTGTCCCCCTGGCCGTTTAACTTAAATGCACTATTAATATTCACGTGCCTTCGAGCACCTAATTTTATACAAAAATCGTAAAGCTTAACTTTGAACACCCGGTATACATATTCTGACTGTTTGCATATTTTTTTTTATTGTGAACGACACTCCCCTGCGGTAGCAGAAACATTCTACTTTTATGTGAACAATACTGGTCGGTGCTCATTTTAACACCATGGGCTTAAATTTACAACCACAGGAACATAGAAAGAAAGAGCTGACAGTGGCACTGCCAGCGGTCGTGATAGTAGCATCGCGTACGTAGCGCGCTGTGTCGCGCCGTCGATAACCTTTACAGCAGCTTTCCGGTTTGTGTAGCCTGAAGAAGTCCGCACACATGAAGTAAGAGTAGAACAACGCCGTTCAAAAGTTAGAACCCCGTGAAGACGCAGTTAAAAACAACGCCTCCAATCGCCAGTTTTCCTTCGCCAGGGAGAGGGGAGGACACGTGATCCAACCCTGCACGTTACCGCGATTGCAGAGCCCACTCCTCCAGTGGTGGGCCCCGTGCCCAATAGGCGGTCAGCTTCACGAGCCTCCCAGGAGACCCTTACGACAGCCGAAGCGTCCACGTTCGTTTCTCACCCCTTTTCCCAGCTCTCCTGCAGCGTGCACTTCGTCGTGTTAAACTCTCAGAGTAGTTGTTATATCCATCACTGGGCCGATACTCTATCGTAAACCAGTTGACGGATGTCACGAGATCATGCCCTACCTGCAATCCCATACATAGATGAAGTGGTTGTCGGTGAATTGAAAGCATACCAACCTAGCCCATCTTAAAGTTCACCTACATGATGTCTTTATCATTGGGTTAATGCCACGTTTCTAAAATAGTCAAAAGATCAGACATTCTGCCTCCAGAAAATGACAAAGATGACTGGCCTGTCAAATGTGCATGCTGTCCTCCATCACGGTAAATTCTGTAAACCTGTGTGAACAATCACATGTAGAGTCATACCTAGTGTCATTTTACGTGTCGTGTGAACGAATGCAAGAAACATTAAAGAAGCTCTTTATTGTAATTCATCTCTAGATCACGTCATAATGAAAGCGTTTAACGAGTGATTGCGGCTCTGCTCGGTGAGCGAAACCTTGCTTGCTCAGAGTTCGTGACTTCTGGCCGTTAGAGTGATGGTAATCTTTAGTATACGAACTAAATTATCACAATCACGAGAGCAAGTCATTATGAGAGTACACAAGCATAGACGGCTAGATAGATAGATAGATAGATAGATAGATAGATAGATAGATAGATAGATAGAGTGAGAGATAGATAGATAGTAGATAGATAGTCATGATCAAGCTGCCTTTTATCATCCAAGAAAGGCATGAAATTTAGTAAAATAAAACCACCAAGGCTCCGTAGGGATGGTTAATCACCGAAACTGAAACGTATGGCCACAGGCGGCTGCAGACGTCACAGCCGAAAGTCAAAGCACCTTTTGAGAAACTCCTGCCGAAAGCGCGAGCGTTCTCACCACTGCCATATTGACGCTGCTCTTCCTGCGATGCTACTTCTCCGGCTCGCCGTTGTGGCTAACATTCGGCTGGGTAGGCTACCGCATGCTCGGTGCGGAGTTGATGCCCATGCTTTGTGATCCGGGCCTGTTTTTTTTGTCCGGCCTGCTGCATCGCCTGGTGAACAGCAATTCTCTCACGGATCAGTTATCAGCGCTATTCATATGAAAGTTGTTCGTTGACTGGGCGTTCGGGCCATCCCGTCCCTCTGAAAGTTGAAGTTGTTGAACATGCCGCACGTGGGCTCAGCTACCCGACGACGAAGGGGTAAACGACTGGAGGTGGTTTCAAGGACATATGCGCTTAAGTGCGAGGTAGAGAATGACATAACTGGCGCAGCCAATAGAACTCGTCGTCGTTTCTCGTGGCAAGTTCTTCTTTTCCTGTAGTCCTGCACAGCTTTCGCAACGAAACACATACTCACTCGTACTGCTGCATCTTGTTGCCAACGAGAGAATGGAGAATAGTATGAGCCCTATGGATTTCATATTTCAACAGCTTGTATGCCGTCCCCGTTTCTGAAATATGAAAAAAAGCAACACTGGGATTAACTTGCATTTAAGATCATGCCTATAAGAAAGGTGAGAAGATTGCACTAGTGTGTAAAGTTTAGGAAAAAGCAAAGTTGGTTAATTTTAGGGGCTTAACTTGTCCTCCTTGACTGGTGCTAGGTTTTTGCTTGACGTAGACAAAGTAGAGTCCAAGAAGAGCCTGTATGCCTGTATTACATCACGTAAGAATGTCCAAACTTCACTGCTAAAACTAGCGTCCGAAGCTGGCCGTGGCATCTACGGTAAAAGCACGAGACTTTTATCGCTCGTACGCGGCTTGCGTGGCTGGCAAACTTGGCTACGTGGCTGCGCGCACGGTCTCCGGGAGTATTTGCACCTGGTAAGCAACGGCACGTGATGAGCAGTGGCGCGTACATTTTTGTGAATACATTCGACGTTTTACCTCGACGTTTTGGCGCTTTCCTTACTGAATATGGGTACAAGGTGCAATTGTGACAATTTCGGTTATACTTCTTTTTTCAAGTTAGATAATTGCGATACATGCCTAAACAAAGCGACAGGTAATACCGTACGTTTATTGAAATAAAAAGTAAACGATGTAGTTGCCATCGTTTCTTGGCGACGGCTAACCCCTTTCACTTGATCATTACAAATAAAGATAGTATCTTGACTCGTAAAGTATTTTCAAAGTCTGTCATATTTAAAAAACATTTTTTCGGTGTGTGCGCAATTTTAGTTTGCGTGGAAGAAAATCACAATAAAGGGTGTTTTCAAAAAACTGTTTTTTTTTCATCGCGGCGCATAGCATCGCACGTAAACATAAAAAAAGACAGAGATGGAAGATAGACCTGACTAGGGAAGCCTCGAAACAGCAAAATCTTACGATTTTTGAGGCCTATTTAAATAATATATAATTAATATTACTATTAAATTATTGTTACGGGGATAACAAATACACAGAGGAGAGAAAGCAGTGTATTTGCAATATTTACAGGTAGGTGTGACATTCCAGGGCTGCTAACATCTCACGCGCTGAATCCACTTCTTCTTTATCGATGCGTCTACGACGGGGCGGAGCCTTGCCCACTGCCTCGTAATACCATCCCCGGTGGACGAAGCGCCATTACGGCGCCGCTAAATCAATTAAGACTGGCAGTGTAGTTGCGTTTTTGTCATCACATGAAAACATCAGTAGGTGGTGTGGCAGAAAATAAGTGTGGTTTAACGGGAGTGATGAGGTAGTCGACGTCAGTAACCCTAGGGAAAACTTTGTAGGGCCAGGTGTATCGTGGAAGGAACTTCTCGCAGAAGCCTTCACGCCGACGCGGCGTCCATAGTAGGACGACAGAGTCAGCAGGGTAGTCATCGTCGTGGTGCCAGACCTCGTAGCAGACTTTTTGTGAGGCCTGAGAAGCAGTGAACCTAGTGTGCGCGATTTGGCGAGCGACGCTGGTTCGAGAAGCAACGTCCTGGGCATACACCATTGGTTTGTTGTATCCGAAGGAAGGAGTGTGTCGAACGGCAAGGCAGGGTTGCGGCCGTACAGAAGAAAGAACGGAGAATAGCCGGCGGTCTCATGCCATGATGAATTGTACGCAAACGTAACGTAGGGGAGCATTGCGTCCTAGTTATGGTGATCAGCAGAGACGTACATGGACAACATGTCTGTAAGAGTTCGGTTGAGGCGCTCTGCGAGACCGTTGGTCTGGGGATGGTAGGCAGGAGTAAGGTGATGTTCGCTAGAGCAGCTACGAAGAATTTCGTCGATAACTTTTGCGAGAAAGCAGCGGCCAGTATTCGTCAGAAGCTGACGCGGAGCCCCATGCCGCAGAATGACGTAACTCAGTAGAAAGTCCACGACGTCTGTAGCGCAGCTACTTGGAAAGGCACGAGTTATAGCATATCTGGTCGCATAGTCAGTTGCGACAGTGATCCACTTGTTGCCGGACATGGACGTTGGGAATGGTTCGAGCAAGTCGAGGCCGACGCGGAAGAATGGTTCCGGGGGAATGTCGATAGGTTGGAGCAGGCCAGCCGTACGGAGAGCAGAACGTTTGCGACGCTGGGAGCACTCGCAAGCAGCGAAATAGCGGCGCGCAAATTTATTCAGGCCAGGCCAAAAGAACCGTTACCGTACGCGGTGATAGGGGCATGAAAAACCCAGGTGTCCTGCCGTCGGAGCGTCGTGCAGATGTTGAAGAATGGTGGCACGCAGGTGTCGGGGAACACCTAACAAAAAGTCCGTGCCATAAAGCTTCATGTTGCGGTGGTACAGAATTTAGTTGCGGAGGACATATTGACGAAGCAAAGGGTTGTTGAAATGTCCTGAAGATACTCGCTCAATGACCGTCTTGAGGGTTGCGTCCCGGCTCTGCTTTGTGCCGATGTCACGTAAATCGGATATGGCGAGCACACAAGAATCGCTCTCATGGACGGCGAGGCTAACAGGGTCCACCAGATAACGCAAGTGACAATCTGCATCTTGGTGTAGCCTGCCAGACTTATAAATTACGTCGAAGTTATACTCCTGGAGACGTAGAGCCCAGTGACCTAGGCAACCAGTTGGGTTCTTCAGCGACGACAAACAACACAGAGCGTGGTGGTTAGTAATAACTGAAAACTCCCGGCAATACAAGTAGGGGTGAAATTTCGCTACAGCCCAGACCAATGCAAGACACTTGCGCTCCGTTATCGAATATTTTCACTCAGATGTAGAGAGAAGGCGGCTGGCATACGCAATAACACGTGTTTGGCCCCCTGGTGTTGAGCGAAGACGGCGCCGGTGCCGTAAGCACTGGCGTCTGTGCGAACTTCAGTCGTCACAGATGGGTAGAGGTGAGCCAATATTAATGGTGAAGTGAGCAGCTGGATCAGCGTGGAAAACACAGCTGCTTCGTCTTGGCCCCACGAGAATGGTGCATTCTTTTTGAGAATATCAGTGAGTGGTCGTGCAATTGTAGTGAAATTGCGTATGACACGTCGGAAGTACTAGCATAAGCCCACAAAACAACGAATATTTTTGGTAGTAGAAGGCAGAGGAAAGTTCTTGAAAGCGCTAATCTTGTCATGGTCCGGTTGGACGCCAGCAGCACTTACACGATGACCAAGGACTGTGATTTCTCGTCGGCCGAAATTGAGCTTTTTCGAGTTCAGCTGGAGTCCCACTTGACGAAAAACGGCTAGAATGGTCGACAAACGAGTTAGGTGGCTTTCAAATGTTGGGGACAAATAATCACATTGTCGAGGTAGCAAAGGCAGATGGACCATTTATAACCACGGAGGAGAGAGTCCATCATGCGTTCGAACGTTGCGGGGGCGTTGCACAGCCCAAAAGGCTTATCCTTGAACTGATAACGGCCGTCCGGTGTGATGAAGGAAGTTTTTCCGCGGTCTAAGTTGTCGACAGAAGTTTTCCAATAGCACGAACACAGATATATAGATGATAAGTATCGCGCGCCATGAAGGCAGTAAAGGGGGTCGTCGATTTGTGGCAGCGGATATACGTCTTTGTGAGTCATCTTCTTCAGGGCGCGGTAGTCAACGCAAAATCTCCAACTGCCATCCTTCTTTTTGACTAAAACTACAAGTGCCACCCATGGACTTGAAGAGGCCTCAATTCCTCCTTTGGAGAGCAGCTTCTTGACTTCTCGTTGTATAACCTGGCGTTCAGACTGGGAAACACGGTATGGCCGCCGTCTAACAGGACTAGCATCGCCGGTATGTATTTGATGACGCACGACGGACGTTTGACCTAAAGGGCGGTCATCGATGTCGAAAATATCTCGGTAGGTGGTCAGAACGTGGTGGAGTTGCGCAGCCTGACAGGGCAGAAGATCAGGGGCAATCATCATCGTGATTTCATCGGTAGGTGCGTTTGCTCGGCTGGCTGCAATAGGGGAAGAACAATCTTCAGGGTCTGATTTCACAATGTTACATGCATCAAGGGGGAAACATGGCCTAACGAAATGCCTTGCGGGAGAACTTGCGTCGGACTACTAAAGTTGAGAAGTGGAAGCTGAACGTAGTTGTCCACAATAGTCACGATGGTATGCGGCACAGCAACACTTTGCGCCAAAAGCACATCCACTAATAGAGACACTATGTTGTCACCGTCAGGAAAAGCTGGTGATATCGTTAAGGCCACAAACATGGTGGCTTGCGGTGACAGCTCAACATAATCAATAGCGCACAAGTGGTGTGACGGTGAGGACGGCACAGCCCCAAGTCGAGGCAGTTCAAGTTGGAGAACGCCGGTTGCACAGTCGATGAAAGCGGCATGAGTGGACAAGAAATTCAATCCAAGAATCAGGTCATTGGGGCACTGCTCAATAACTGCAAAAAAACAGATGTGGGGTGATCGGCGATTGTGGTGCGTGCTGTGCACGTTCCTATGATGGCAAGACTTCTTCCGTCAGCGACACGAATAATGCCAAAAGCAGCCGGTGGGAGAACTTTCTTCAGGTGGCGACGAAGTCGGGCAGTCATCACAGAAATATGCGCCCCGGTGTCAATAAGTGCAGAAACAGTCAGGCCGTCAACGTCTACGTCGATCGAATTTTGTCGTGTCGGCAGTACAAGGAGAGGATTTGACGTCGGTATCGAATATGCAGCTTCACCTCTAAGAGCTGCACCGCTTAGTTTCTCTGATAAGAATTGAGCGCGAAAGTCGGGCGTCGTCGTAGAGGAGAAGGGGATGACGGGCGACGTGCAGGCGGCGAACGAGACTGATGACGTCGACGCAACGGTGAGCGGCTGTGCTGCGTATAGGGGGCATCGAAGGGTGAAAGGCGGCGGTAAGTGTCGGGGATCGGTGCAGTAGGCTGGAAAAGGCGGTAGCTGTCGGCATGGCGAGAAGTGTTATTCTTTGTTCGGGACGAAGACCAATGAGTGCGGCAATACCATGCGACGTGCCCTGTGCGGTGGCAGTTAAATCAGATCGGCCGATCATCCGCCGTTCGCCATTCGGCCGGATTGCGAGAGCATGGAAAAGACCGTTCTTGGGGCGGTGAACTGGAGCGAGGCGGTGACCTTGAACGGAAGCCAATGGGTCGAGGCTGAGCAACGGTGCAGACATCGAAGCCCAAATTGCTGAGTTCTTCTCGCACAATTGACTGTACCAAGCAAACTTGAGGTACTTGCGAATCGACGTGACCGTTGTTGGGAAGAGCAGGTGTGATTGCTTCGATTTCCCGCCGGACAATTCGCGTAATTTCAGACACCAGTGAAGACTGCCGATGAGAGGTCAGTCCATTTTCGCAGGAGGATGTCGCAGCGGTGTTCCGTAGTCGAGTGAATGATCTTGAAATACGCCTGCTTTTGGCTTGTTCAAAATGCCGGCATTCTTGAATAACTTCTTCGACAGTCGCGCAGTTCCGGCATAATGGCAGGTTGAACGCATCGTCCGCTATATCTTTGAGGATGTGGCCAACCATATTGCTGCCCGATCCACCCACGTGGACGCCCAGACAATCCCAATTCCATTGTCGAGAACCGACGCTGCAAGGGGCCTTCACTCGTTCTCTAACACCATGCCGGAAACTTGGCTGAGTGACCCCAGTGTTAGGCACCGCCGCCTACACAAATTGGACCCATCGAGAAAGCTCCAAGTTCTAACGGACCTCTCTCGCCAGGATGCAACTTTACTGTGCCGCCTGTGGTTAGGAGTAGCTTTTACAAAGGCGTACTCCTTTCGCATAGGAATGGCGGATATCTCCCGATGGGAATCGTGTGACACTGACGAGACGATAGAACATATACCGTGTTCATGTGAACGTTTTTCGAGCGAACGTAACTCGCTACGCGAAACGTTAGAGACAGTAGACAGTAGACCTTTCTCCGAAGAGAAGATCCTTGGTTCATGGCTATACCCGTCACAGGCCAGCAAAGCGACGCGAGTACTGCTAAGTTTTCTAAAGACAACCGGACTACGCGACCGCTTATAAGCGTGCAATGGACAAGGTCACATCTACACACACGTTGCCCTTCACTTCTCTCTCTCTTCTCCTTCAATCCCCTGACCCCTTCCTCCAGTGCAGGCTAGCAAACCGGACGTGCGTCTAGTTGACCTCCTTGCCTTTCATTTCTTCCCTTCCTCCTCTTTATCTGACTACGACATGTCGTTGTCGACTTTACGACATAGAGCCAGCACGTCTTGTATATATGAGATATACAGCTCTGTGTACGTCTGAGTACGTGTAGACAGCTCCTTCTTTGCAGTGGCCTTTCAGCCAATGGGCTTCCCAAATAAATCGCGAAGCTTCTCCTTGAATGTGTCTCAACTGCCGATCTCCTCCTCATGGTTCTCGTACCATACTTTGGCCATGCTTTTCAGGTAAAACAGCACGTTGGCTAGCATGAGAGTCGGGTCATACCAGTTGAGCGCACTGGTACGTTCGTAGTCAGCTATCCAGTCAACATAAACTTCGTCCGTACCGCAGAACGTTCCTGGATGTTTCGTCCATCAATTTGTTACAGATATTAGAAATACACGGAAGAGAAAAAACAGTGTATTTGCAATATTTACAGGTAGGTATGACACCCCAGGGCGGCTAGGATCTCACCCGCCGAATCCGCTCCTTCTTCATCGATGCGTCTACGACGGGGCAGAGCCTTGCCCACTGCCTCGTAATAATATTGTTACTGCACGTGTGATTTGGGTATGAGCCGGTGCGTAGCGGGGAACAGGCAGATTAGAGAAGAGGGCGTTCGGCAAGCGAGATATTTTTGTTTTTTTGGTAGTATTATTTGTAAACTACTTTTTCAGATTGGCTTTATTTTCATTTTAATTTCATTTAAGTATCCTGCCGCCTGGTTCTTGGCCCACCCCCCTCTGTGGGTGAGCGCCATCCATAAGAGGTCATCATCATCATCATAGGCCTCTGGTGCCCAACCCTTTGAAGCCTACCAGTACGCCACAGTGTAATAAATACATTACTAAACGTAACAAAGTGGTGGAGGTGCTGGGTACAGCACGTCGACGAACCACGGTGCCACAGCTGTTTGAACTTCGCCGGAGCCATCGTCTTGCTGGTCTGCCACCGAACACAACCATCATGACCGAAAGTGAAGGTCACGGCTCCTTCACCACGCAAAGGTCAGTGCCGGCTGCACCTCGTTATCTCTATATGGAACCCCACCCGTTTGCGGGAAGAGCAGGGGAAGATGTGGATGCGTGGCTGAAACATTACAAAATGGTAAGCCAGTACAACGGCTGGAATCCCACCAACCAACTGGGAAATGCCATGATGTTTCTCACGGAAACCGCCTTGATGTGGTACGAAAACCACGATGATTTCTTAACAACGTGGAATCGTTTTGCCGAAGAACTCAAGAAACGCTTCGGCGACTCTGATTCGAAAAAGAAAAGCGCGGAACGCACGTTGGCTCAAAGAGCCCAGACTCAAAGAGCCGTTGGCTCAAAGAGCCCAGGAGAAACGTGTACCACCTACATAGAGGAGGTTATGATGCTCTTCAAGATCATAGACCCGTATATGTCAGAAGAGGACATGGTCGGACACCTTCTGAAGGGTATAGCAGAGGACGTCTACAATTTTTTGATAGGCAGGGAAGACCTCACTTCCGTATCCGCCGTCCAACGTCACTGCCGTACTTTCAAGAAGCTGAAGACCCGTCGTATTGCCCCGAACTTAGGTAGGCTGACAAATGTCCGAACGGTCGCCAGCGTCGATGTAAGTCCACCTGCCGACCTTGCCGCTACTATCAGGGCAATAGTGCGCGAAGAGCTACAGCGACAGGACACAAAGGCCGACGACACCATCCATCATCCGCCTACCTGTTCATCCTACTACCCGGCGCCGTTCACTCCTCTGCCACCATCGGTATGTGCGACGGACTTTAGCGAAGCTGGAAATTCCTGGCCATGCCGAGACTCATTCGCGCCTGACCAGCGGTATGACCGCCGCCTTCGTACCGGCCGCGCTCCACAAAGGCGGGCAGTTCCGTTCAGCAAGCTGCTCCACTCCGTTCGGGTAGGCGACCTTACACAGCGGAGCGCTCTCAGCAGTGGTTTGGCGAACGACCCCTGCCCGTCTGCTACAACTGTGACGTCGAAGGCCACATTGCCAGGTACTGCAACTACCGGTAGCCGCCAAGGTACGACCGCTCTCCGAGATACTACCTGTCTGGCTTTGCACGAGCACCAACCTCCCCTGGAAGCACGTCCCACGAGATACCAAGGCCGCTGCGACACTGTTCTCCGGCCTCTGACCGCAGCCTGGCACCCCCGCCAGCCCCTCGCTCCAATCGGTCGCCGTCTCTTAGGCGCCGCTACCCTTCGCCGCCGCCGGAAAACTAGCTGGCGCGACCGTTGGAAGTGAGGTCGCTGGACAGTCTTCGATTTCCACAGAAATGCCTCCTTTAATTTGCATGTTTCGAAATAGGGTTCGTGTGCTAATCGACGGTGTCTGAACAATGGCCTTAGTGGACACAGGTTCAACCATATCAGTGATGAGTCTAGCATTCAAACGCCTTCTTAGACGAAAGGTTATGTTCCGTTGGGACCATGCTGATACATTTCGTGGATTGAGCGGAGATGTCTTACAATCTGTTGGTGTCTGCTCAGTGACTGTTAGTTTAGGAGGCCAGAATTTTATCGCTGATTTTGCTGTTCTCTTTAATTCAACGCATGACGTAATTCTAGGACTCGATTTCCTGAATCTTTGTGGTTCCATTGTTGATTGCCGCACAGGAGAGATTACAGTAGATTCATATGTTGCAGTAGCGTTTATGGAAAGCCCGCCCTGTATGGAAAGCACCCTTTGCGTGTCTATGGACACAACTGTACCACCCTTGTCTGCCAAGTGTGTTCTTGTCGTCAGTTCTCCTGCAACCGAGACGACATTTGATTCCACCGTAGAGCCCATTCACTTCGGCTGCATAAGGAAAAATGTTCTCATACCCTGTTGTACGTTGTAGGTTGTGCAAGGGCATACTGGTTTGTGGGTGATCAACGGCTCCAATGAACCTTCGGTACTGCCAGAGGGTCTACAACTTGCCAAGATCCGTCAACATCAGGTGTTCTCCCTTGCCATCCTGGCAGAGAGCAGTGATTCTCCGGATAAGCCCGATTCCAATTATTTGCACGCCAGGGGCACCCCCATAATGGCAATGATTGACAAGTCTCTTAGCACCAACGAGCGTAATAACCTGGCGAGTATTTTGCGCAAACCTGCTGGTCTTTTCGATTTCGCACAGCTACAGGCTCCACTGTCATTCCCTGCTTCTCGTGTAAAGCACCGCATAGATATGGCATACCATAGACCTCTTCGACAAAAGCCATACTGGGTATCGCCTTCGGAACGCGCTGTGATAAATGAACAGGTTGGCGAGATGCTAAAGAAGAATGTGATTCAGGAATCATGCAGTCCGTGGGCCGCTCTTGTGATATTGGTCAAGAAGAAAGATGGAATATAGCGATGTTGCGTTGACTACCGCCGTCACAACGCCATCACAAAGAAGGACGCGTACCCACTACCACGTATTGACAATGCTATAGACTGTCTTTCATCAGCCTCCTAATTTTCGTCTGTTGATTTGAGGTCACGGTATTGGCAGATTCCAATGCACGAGGAAGATAAAGACAAAACGGCATTTGTTACACCAGGTGGACTTCTTGAATTAAATGTGATGCCATTCGGACTATGCAATGCGCCTGCAACTCTCGAGCGCTTCATGGACAACATTTTGCGTGGTTTAAAGTGGGAAGTATGCATGTGTTATCTAGACGATGTTGTGATTTTTGGGCGCACTTTCTGTGAGCACAACACACGCCTCGACCTCGTGCTGAACTGCCTAACAACAGTACTGAAAGTTGGGCTAGTTGGTACTCATTCATGACTTCTTTGCGCAAAAGAAGTTCATGTTCATGTTCAAAAAAGTTCATGTTGCGCAAAGAAGTCATGAACTGCCTAAGCAAAGCACGCTTGGTGCTCAACTCAAGGAAATGTCGTTTCAGAGAGCGCCAAACACTCGTACTTGAACACTTGGTGAACAAAGAAGGCATACAGCCGGATCCCGCGAAAACGGCTGCAGTGGAGGCGTTCAAGCAACCTCACTCAGCGAAAGAACTACACAGCTTTTTGGGCCTCTGCTCGTACTTCCGTCGATTCATCCCTGGCTTTGCCAATATCGCGCACCCACTCATGTGCCTGTTTCAGAAAGGCGTGCCATTTGACTGGACTCCGGAATGTACGTCCGCTTTTTTTGAGTTGAAGTTCCTTTTAACATCCCATCCGATTCTTCGACACTTCGATCCTCTGGCTCCCACAGAACTTCACACAGACGCTAGCGGTGTCGGTGTAGGCACCGTGTTGGTTCAACGCTTGAATACCAGAGAACATGTCGTTGCGTATGCATGTCGCTCTCTAAGCAAGTCCGAGCGTAACTATACCGTCACAGATCAAGAATGCCTCGCCGTAGTCTTCGCAGTGCAGCGCTTCTGGTCCTACCTGTACGGACGCCCCTTTACCATCATGACAGATCACCATTCGCTCTGCTGGCTAGTCAATCTACGTGACCCATCTGGTCCTCTAGCGCGCTGGGCACTCCGTCTGCAGCAATACGACTTTACAGTTTCCTATAAGAGTGGCCGTCGTCACTCTGACACAGATTGTCTTTCGCGACTACCGCTTCCATCGGCGGACTGTGACGTGGGCAACTTCGCGCCATTGGACCTGCCATTTCCTGATACCAACGCCTTTAAAATTGAGCAGCAAAGGGACACACCATACAGGAGCTCCTTCCTGCCGAGTCAAGACAATCGGCGACTCGTTTCTGCATGCGCGACGGACTTGTGTACAAAAAGAACTATGCTACGACCAGCTTACGATATCTTCTCGTGATTCCGAAGAGCCTTCGCGTTTCCGTCTTGCAGGCTATGCATGATGACCCAACGTCCGGCAATCTAGGCACAGCTAAAACTTTTTGCCGGCTTCAAGAAAGATTTTACTGACCGAAAATGCGCCAGACGGCGGAACAGTACGTCTCTAGTTGCAACGAGTGCCAACGCCGCAAGCGCCCTACCAATGCTCCTCCAAGGCGACTACATCCTATTCCACCCCCTAGAACTCCAATCGAGCAAGTTGGGAACGACCTTCTAGGTCCCTTTCCGAGGTCTTCTAATGGCAATCGCTGGATAGTTGTATGTACCGATCACTTAACACAGTACTGCGAGACAGCTGCTATACCATCGTAAACTGCAGCTGACGTGTGTTTATTCATGCTGCGTTTTGTGGTTCTACGACATGGACCTCCTAATCTTGTTATCAGTGATCGTGGGCGACAATTCACTGCACACGTCGTGGAAGAGATGCTTCGTCTATGGGCTTCAAGCTTTCGGCACTCTACGCCATATCATCCCCAAACAAATGGCCTGACGGACCGAACTAACAGGATTCTTACGAACATGCTTTCTATGTATGTCGCAGCAGATTACAAGAACTGGGATGGCGTGCTACCTTTCATCACTTACGCATTTAACACCGCACAGCATGAGACTACCAGCTACATTCCGTTTTTTCTTCTGTATGCTCGGCCACCTCGTCATACCCTAGATACCGTCTTCCCGTTTATGGACCACCATGATTCCGGTATATCCGAGATCGTCTGCTGTGCAGAAGAAGCCCGACGTCTTGCTTACCTGTGCACCCTTGCTTCGCAAGATCGCTCGAAGACACCTTTTGACCGTCAATGTCGACATGTGACGTATAATTGCGGAGACCACGTGTTGCTGTGAACGCCAATTAGAAAACGTGGGTGTTGTGAAAAATTGCTGGTACACTATGCGGGACCTTATGTTGTTCTAGACCGCTTAAATGATGTAACTTACTGCGTAGCACGTCTTCATTCAAATGGCCGACGATCTGCAAAGACTGAACTAGTCCACATAGCACGTTTGAAGTGCTATATTCCCAGACAGACTCTTTCACTCGCCCGGTGGGCTTCGTCTGCGCGGAGGGAAATGTTACTGCATATGTGATTTGGGTATGAGCCGGTGGGTAGCGGGGAACAGCAGATTAGAGAAGAGGACGTTCGGCTAGCGAAATAAGCCTCCGGTGCACGACCCCTTGAAGCCTACCAGTACGCCACAGCGTAATAAATACTTGACAATATTATCAATATTCATATGATTGCAATATATATTATTATTAATTTGCTTCTAGGTGTTTCCTAGGCCTTAGCTGGAAGATCCAGGTTGTTCCTAAATTGTTTCTGATTTGTCGCTAGACTTTAACCTGGTTATTCCTAGTGATATCTACGATGATTATCAGCACAGATAGGTTCGAGTTAAACCTAAGACAGGTACATACGCGACACGGGACCGTCAATGTTGGCGTAGAGTTTCTATCACCTTGAGTGTTTTTTTCGCCGCCATGAATGGCTTTCCCGTTCCCTAGTATTGTGCCGTTGTACGTAGTCGGGCTGTTAGGCTTACGGCAGTCCCTTCGCAGTCATCGGTTCAGCTAACTCATACGTTCTTTCTTCTAGGGAAGAAGCTCCTAAAGCCATGGGTCTATCCTTTCTACTTTCTACACACACACACACACACACACACACACACACACACACACACACACACACACACACACACACACACACACACACACACACACAGCTTTTAGAGATGACGCTCCATAAGCAGTGGGTCGTGTGTCCACGATGTACGTGGTAGTAGTAGGTGGCCACCTCTCGTTTAGTCCTTGAAATGTCCGCTGGAGGGTGGTACTTGTATATGATGAATATAAGGGCAAAGATTCGAGATAGTGGTACTTGGAATGTTCACCAGATGGATGGGCGGACATACAGTAGGCGGACAGATGAATGGACGGACGGACAGACAGACGGATGACCAGACAGACAGACAGACAGACAGACAGACAGACAGACAGATAGACAGACAGAGAGACAGACAGACAGACAGACAGACAGACAGACAGACATATACTGGCAGTGAACGGACAGTTCACAGTTTACTGATAAAACCCTCCAAATCTTCGTCCCACTCATCAGCATTCACTCCGTGGATATGCTGTGTTTTCGAAATATAAATCAAGTGAAAGACAGATCTATACTGCTTACTCTGTCTTCTTTTCCTAGGTTACTGCGCTGTACTACACACCCCCATATAGCAAAGCCAGCTTCCCCAAGCTTTCACATTTGTGCTTTCGTTAAAGAAGTATAGAAATAATTTTACTACAAGCAGGCCATCATCTTAACCTTGGTGTTTGGACTGCCCAGCGGGGCAGGAAAAATATGCCCAGTTTTTTCTAAAAGGGCTGGGAGGAGTTTTACTTCGCAGTGTTTCTTTTTTTTCTCCTTACTTGTCTCTGTTAATATGCCACGAAACAGCGTTTAATGGTTTGGCAGCGCGTTTTCTAGCTGTGTATTTACTCAAGTCTTGTACATGAATTGCTTTGCTATCCCGACGCAACCCACCCTCCTAGTTGCAGGTATATATTTAGGACTCCAAGCCAAGGATAGTGCTGAAATTTTCACTAACATTTTACATTGTTACGTTCGGCCCGGCAGTTTATCTGGGCAGACTTCATTGTGCGTAAGCCAGTCTGCTAGGATGCTTTCAGCGCCATCGGCGCCCAGTCGGCTAGATGCTGTCCTGTAGAGGTTCCAGGTAGCTGTCTGGTCTCAACGAAAACTTCCCAAGACAACCCTTTTGTTTAACGAGTTCGAACGGCGTGGGATAGCGCCACTGTGGCAGTTCTCATGGAGTCAACCTATCGACTCGGCTGGTGTCGCCGAAGCGAAATCGTCACAAAAGCAACGACAGCTCGGAAGCGTGGGAAGGCGTCGAAGAATCCCTTCTCATGGATAGAGCGTTAGGACTGCCATGTTCGAGAGAGTTCTGGAAGCCTGTAGTTGAAAGCAGCCAAGGACCGCTGCTGACGTTTCTGTCAGTGGCCCTCTCCCTGGAGGAGCTCAACTTTTCCTCTCCGGACTGTAACTCCTCGCCCTTCAACGTCTTCAAGACGTGGGCCAGGTGCGTCTTTGTCTGGTGCGCTCGTGCTACCATTGGACCTTTTCACCCAGCGAAGTAGTGCAATATCTGCACCCTTTCTGGTGGGTCGACCACTGAGACTTTGTCACCCGATTTGTGGCAAGAGTGGTCACCGCCTTCTTCAGACCTCCGTGTAAGGAGACGGCGGGCTGTAAAAGCCGAAGACGGTTTGTTAATAATAGCTGAATCTTTGTACAAAGCTTAATTTCTGTACAGTTCTATCTTTCAACTATCATGTAAATAAACGTTCGTTCTACCTCTTTCAACACGTCCCCTCACTGGCGAAGATTGGCTATGCTGACGACGATGGGGAGCCAGCTACCCTAAAATGATACCGACCATACCTGCCATAGACATTCGAGTTCTTAACAACTGGTCGTAGTGGTGGGATGCCATTATCAACCTAATACTCTTTACAACTGATTGCAAGCAGTGAGATGGACCTCATGGCATGGTGCTGTGCTGTGGTGAGTTCTTGGTCTTTGCTTTGATTTTGCTGGCCTCATTTTGTGAGCGTTAGTTGATTAGAAGCTGGGCTGTGCGTGAGTTAGGGAGATAAGCTTTTTTGAGTGTTCAGTGAGTAAGAGAGATCACCTAATTATGTGTGAAATGCAGCACCAATGTACAATGACCATCATGGAGGTGAAGACACTGCTAAAAGAGAGTCTTTTGTACATTCGTGAAGACCCAGGTATTAAGGTTAAGGAAGGAATGAGCAGTTCACAAATTTTAGAGCTAATTTTGCAAAACGCCAGTGAGGAGGATATTGAATACGCGTTAAAAGCTTTGAAAAGATTCGAGGAACAAAAATTAGAGTGCGAGCGTAAAAGAGAAAGAGAAAAACTTCAGCGAGATATGGAAGAGCGTGAGCGAGCATTTGATCTAGGTATTGAAATGCTGGAACGTAAAGTTGAGGCAGTGTGGTGGAAAATTCAGCCATCCGCAACTGTACCGCACGAGAAGTGCGATGATAAAATGAGAGAGGTGTATTTCACAGAGGTAGAGAAGGCTAGCACGTGTGAAAACAGCAGCAGGTTCGAATCTGAACCAAATGTGAGAGCTGCGAACAATGCTGCTCTAAGTAAAGAGGCTGACGAAGGCCACAGCAAGTGCGACAAAATGCTGTGCCTGTTAAATGTTAGCGAAACAGCTAGGATAGCTGTAGATAATCTGGTACAGACCTCAATTGTGGTTGTCGCGAATGTGGATATTGCAAACGATGCAAGAGCACCGGAGGAAGCTCAGAAGTAGCGAATATAGAGAGCGACGGTAACAGTGCAGTTGCAGAAGGCTCCCTGGAATGCGAGCGAGATTCTTCAGACGGAAACAGCGGGAATGTTGCGAAGTGTCTTGAGCTGTCTACCAGTCTAGAGAGTGAAAGAGATTATCATTTGAAATATTGCTTGGACTACGCGGGTGAGACAGCCGACAAAAGCAGTGAGGTTGTTGACGATTTTGAGATGCAAGCGGGAAGCTCAGACACGACTCGCGAGAAGCGGCGCAGACGCAAGAGACGTCGGAAAACCGCACGAGAAAAAAAAAAAAGGCACTACGCGGGTAAAAGAAGGCGCAAAATTCTTTCGCGTAGCAAGTAGGACTAGGAATTCCTCATCGGCGTTAAGCAGGTTTGCATGCGTGCGAGCAGCCGCACCAAAAGTAGAAAGAATGCCGGTTTACTAATGGAAACAACGTGTAAAGCACCAGTCTTCCGATTCCGTCCACAGCAAGTTTCATTGGGTGCCATTGAGATGTAAAACCGCTGATGACAGAATCCGAGAATAACGAAGCAGTGAAGGAAAGGTCGGTCGAAAACGACACTGTTGAAAGGGGAAGCGAGCATGCGCAGCCAAACGAAGGGATGAGAGAGGTGGCAAGCAACCCGGTCAACGAGAGAAGGGTAGGTTGCTGGCCAGTTCAAAGAAAAATTCTTTGTACCATGCAGTAAGGCGCAAGGGGCAAAGCTGTAGTCCCAAGCACGCATTTTCGTGATGAAATGCATGGCGGAGATTTTTGCATAGACGAGAGTGTCGACGCGGTTCTCGAAGAAAAGCCACAGTAGCGAAACGCCGCGAGATAGCGAGCCCAAAGAGGACATCGCCACTCTTTTCCACGCGTTGCTGGAGTCCCCTGCGCCAGAATAATCGAAGTCCGCCGAAATCGCAAATGAGGCGTGACTTTACAGTTCAACATGTAGCTCTTGCAAGTTGGGGTCTCGGGCGTTCTCGAAATCCGCCAAGACGGCGACCGCCACGTGTACGACTGAAGAGTGAGGAACAGCTGTAAGCTGGAGAGTGGGGCACATGAATTTACTCAGAAGCGTGTTTGTTTGTTTATTTTTAGTTTCAATGTAATACTCCTGTGCCCTCTTCACGGCTGATTCATGTAGCAGTAGTTTTTCTTTTCTAGGCTTTTCTTCGTCAGCGTTGTCAGAATTTCAGTTGTTAAGCGTTATGCGAAAACACTGACCCACATCAGTTTGCCGACTGCGTACAATAAGTTTTTCTTTGATAGAAGAGCACGTTTATCGTGAATGAAGATTTGTACGCCCGCTAAATTTGAAAGCGTGGTAGCGTTGTCGGGAGGAGCCGAAGGTTGTATGCTTCGTAGCTTTTCTTTGCGTTGCGCGAAATTGTATACCATCTTAAGAGAGTAAATGAGCATTGTTCAAGAAGGTTTTAGAATAAAACCGAAATCGATTTTCGAAACGCTCGTGTTTGAAATCATTTGACACAGGGTTTTTAGCACAAAACCTACGCAGGTTTTGTTACGTGCTCCTGACGTGTAGGGCATCCAGTGTTATTTTCATTGCGTGTTGTTCTTTGTGAAAGAAAAATTTACGTTCAGACACGTGTTTAGTGGGGCCTGAATTATGGGATATGGCCTATGGTTAGGTTTGTGTTAGTATGCTAGCGCCCTTTGGTTGAGAGTAAGATGTCGTGCTAGGGCGCATAGCATACTCTTGTGCATTCTTTAAAAACATGGGCTGACATGAGGCTACATTCAGGAAACGAGCGTATTACGAGGTTTATTTCCTTTTGTTGTTTTAGTAGGTGCTTAGGAATCATCTGATTTCTTGAGCTTAGCGTTGCACTTTACCCAGCGATAAGGTTACGAATACTTTTCAAGGAGTTCAAAGACGCAGTTTGGTTTGTTGCGAGAAAGTTTTCGTTGGTGTCAGGGTGTCCTACAAGTAGGAACTCACGACTACGTATTGAATGTATGTTTTTAGAGAATGAATGCGTCGAGTTATTTTGTGTACGTTCCAGGCAGAATTCGAGTGAAAACCATGTAGTTGCTTGAGTTTTATGAAGTCAGTCTTGATATAGCAGATCTGTGACAACATAGTAGTGCGGATAGTAGGAGAACACTGCTTTTGAAAGAGATTGCTTTGGTTATATGGGGCCAAATCGTAGTTGCTTTTGAGTGCTTTTCTTCAAAGGCAAATTGGTTCATCTTCAGTACCCATCTGCACATCCATGATTGTTGCAACTTTGATGGCGCCAAATTGAGACAAAATTTTAGTGTGGTGAGTTTTTAATTTGTTTGTGTTTCTTGAGAAGCCTGGAAGGTTTAAGCGAGTCCAATGTACTTGACTTCAGCATGGTATTGTGTTGTGTAGTTCGTTTTTGCTGTTGTCAATCATTGTGAGGTTGTTTGGGAGTTGGTTGCAAGTTTGCAGCTGGTGGTTCCTGGCCAGGCCTTCGTCATCGTCACCAGCGGTTGGGAGCGCTGAGTTCTCTTCGAGCCCAGCAGTTGGGATCGCTGGCCAGCCGAGATTTTCCGGGCGGTGGAGGAGCTGTTACGTTTGTGGCAAGAATGGATGCTCTCAGACCCGTCTTGTGTTGTGCTGTGTTTGTGTTGTGTGTTCTGTGTAATAGTTGCTGCACTTCCTACCAAGGTGGTACGTTTCGCCCGGTAGTTCATCTGGGCAGACTTCATTGTGCGTAAGCCAGTCTTCTAGGACGCTTTCAGTCTCATCGGCGCCCAGTCGGCTAGACGTTGTCCTGTAGAGGTTCCAGGTAGTGGTCAGGTCTCAACGAAAGCTTCGCGAGACAACCCTTTTGTTGAACGGGTTCGAACGACGAGGGACTGCGCCACTGTGGCAATTCTCATGGATCAACCTATCAACTCGGCTTTCGTCGCCGACGCGAAATCGTCACAAAAGCACAGACAGTTCGGAAGCGTGGGAAGGCGTAAAAGAAGCCGTTCTCAGAGATTGATCGTTTGGACTGCCATGTTCGAGAGTTCTGGAAGCCTGTAGCTGAAAGCAGCCATGAACCACTGCTGAAGTTTGTGTCAGCGGCCATATCCCTGGAGGAGCTCAACTTCCTCTTTCCGGACTCTACCTCCTCGCCCTTCGACGTATTCAAGACGTGGGCTGGGTGCGTCATGGTTTGGTGCGTCCGTGCTACCATTGGACTTTTTCGCCCAGCCGAGTGGTGCAATACCTGCACCGTTTCTGGGTTGTGGACCACTGAGAATTCGTTACCTGATTTGTGGCAAGAGTGGCCACCACCTTCTTCAAACCTCCGTGTAAGGAGACGGCGGGCTATAAAAGCCGAAGATGGTTTGTAAATAGTAGCTGAATCTGTACATAGCTGAATCTCTGTACAGTTCTATTTTCAACTATATTGTAAATAAACCTTCGTTATATCTCTTTTGACGCGCCCCCTCACTGGTGAAGGTCAGCTACGCGGACGACGGCGGGGAGTCAGCTACCCTAAAAAGATACCCGCCGTACCTGCCATCGATCTTCAAGCCCTTAACAGCTGGTGGCAGCAGTGGGATGACATCATCAACTTCATACTCTTTACAACATACAGATAAACTAGAAACGATAGCACGAATAAATATGAACATATTTACTTATTGCCTAACTTTGGCTATGTGAAGCACACATACAAGGTCACCACCTCTTAGACCATTGACCTTCCTGTTGGAGTTTCACGATCGCCATCATCATCATTGTCATCGTCATCATCATCAGCCGGAGAAACCCACTGCAAGGCAAAGGGCTCTCCTATAATTCCCAATCAACCCGGTATTCAGCTTTGTGCAACCACGCTATACCTGCAAACTTTTTAGTCTCCTAGGCCCACCTAAGTTTCCTTCTCCCCTTCGTTTGTTTGCGTTTGCTGAGAATCCAGTCATTTCAGCTAATGACCAGTGATTATCCTGTCTACGTGATAAGCACCCGGCCCATGTTCATTTCTTCTTCTCGATTTCAACTATGATATTCTTAACCTGGTTATGTTCTCTGACCTACTCTGCCCTCTTCTGGTCTCTTAAGGTTACACCTATCATTTTCCTTTGCATCATCCTCAATTTAAGCTGAACCTTCTTTTTAAGACCCCAGGTTTCTGCTCCGTAGGTAAGTGCAAGATTCAGCTGTTATTACCTTCCTCTTGAGCGTTAGTGGCGGATTACCATTAATAATTCGAGAATGCTTGCCAAACGTGATTCACCTCAGCCTTATTTGTCTAGTTTATTCACTCTCACGGTTTGGCTCCGCGGTTACTACTTGTACCAAGTAGATACATTCCTTTACAACTTACAGCGTCTGCACCGATCGCTGAGGGCTGTTTGCTGCCGCTACTGTTGCACATTACTTTAGTTTTTCGCATATGCCCCGCCGAGGTGGTCTAGTGGCTAAGGTACTCGGATGCTGACCCGCAGGTCGCGGGATCGAATCCCGGCTGCGGCAGCTGCATTTCCGATGGAGGCAGAAATGTTGAAGGCCCGTGTGCTCAGATTTGGGTGCACGTTAAAGAACCTCAGGTGGTCGAAATTTCCGGAGCCCTCCACTACAGCGTTTCTTATAATCATATGGCGGTTTGGGGACGTAATTCTCACATATAAATCAATCAATAGCTTTTCACATGTGAATTTTCGGATCTAGAGGAAAGCCAGAATAATGCTAGATTGCTTGCTACTTCGTTATCACTGTGACCCATGCCTTACTGTGTGCATCATTAAGGCTGGTATTTCGGAGAAAATCTTACAGAGCTATAGCTGCGATTAAACTATGTGAATGGTGAAGGGAAAACATATAATCACTCTTCTAAAATAAGGATACCGAGAATCAAAGCTACCAGTGAAGATCACATAATTAAGTACCTAATTTTTATTTTTGCTGTAGTTCTGTCATAAACTGTTGGGATTGAATATGAAAACGCCTTTTTCAAGTCGTATGAGTGTAACCCTCTGAATGCGTTAAGTGTAGAATGGTGCGGTGAGTTGTGAATGCGAACACAGAAGTAAAATATCCAGCGCTGGAGACACCAAGTAAAGCAGTATCTGAAGCAGCAAGTCTACTCTGCCCACTGCGTGTCCTTCTTAGGTCACTGGATGACTATCGGCCCAACAACACGTAAAGGCCCCTCCAGATAGGCGACTAACACCACTTTCGCGACAAAGTGAGTCACAGATAGTTCAGATTACCGTTTTGGTCACAAAGCAACTGCTATAGCTCAGTCGCTTGCTGCGGGATTTTTTATTGACCTGACTATAGTCAGAAACCATTTGTCAATCATTTGTGCAGGAAATCGACGTCAGTTGATAGGGAAGAACGCCGACGTTTCAAGCAGACATGAATTATCAGTGTCGGCGGGTCGCCACGGGTGTAGGACGCATGCAGTTCTGAACATCGGTCGCACAGAGTAGCTTGTTGTCGAGGCAAAGGACACAGCTCGACACCACAAAATACAGCCAGTGCCTGAGCAGCTCCGAAATTCTTGCACAATTGAACTGTGCACTAACCATGCATAAAATAAGCACAAATGCTCAGATTGTGACAGTATACCGAAGAAGGGTCTCAAATAAAACGAATGTGCTGCAAAACAGCAGACCAAAGGCCTTAGTTTCAGAAGTGAGCATACGTATGACACGTTCCAACCAGGATACCATAGCGTTAACCGAAAAACTTACTTACCGGCAGTCAATAAGAAGCGCAGAATAATCATAAGCCGTTTATTAAGATCTTTTATACTGAAAAGAGGTGGGATCAATCACAATAATGCCGAAGAACTGAGCGTTAATTTATTTTAGACATTGTAAGAAAATTAGCCAGAGCAGGCAAGAAGAAAGTGAATATAAAGAGCGCACTTGTTAGCTGACTTCTGGGCTTCCTTACTTGCCAGAAATGATTACACAGATAGTAATGTCTTAATCGGTCTTTTTAATTGAATCTATAGTTTGCATTGACTGTTATTTGCAGCCTTGCTGCCGCTCGACATCCTCTGAAAATTAGGAAATTCTCAATAATAAAATAAGGACCATTTTGCGTAGACAGTACAAACTGAATTTTTAATGGCTTTCTCTGCATACCGCAATGATGTAGTTTTTAGGACCTGTAGTAAACGCAAAGCATTACTGCATTTAACGAAAGTATTTTAATCTTTCGTAATGACTAGCACACTACAAAAGGTTGAATGAAATATCAAAATAGTCGTCGTCTTCTGAACAAGTAATTGCATGTAGTAGGATGTTAATTTTTTGTTCGCGTTCGGTTTCGATAATGATCAGATATGCTTACACGATGACGGATCATTTCTACTGCACTTATTTATCCAGTCGAGTTATACATTTTTCGAGGTCCCGGCGTTTTCAGAGAAAACCGACTTGTTCTTCAAATGCCCACTTATGAAAGTAATAATTAATTTATGTAGATTTTCGTACTGTAACAGGAAGTATTATCCCCTTGAGTCCCGGCGTACACGATTGTGTATGCGAACATCGAAGGTGCGTCACACGCTGCGTGTTCCTTCCAATGGCCTAAAACTATGTGTGCACATTTATGGAGGCTTCTTGAGTGGATAAATATTAATGCTTTCATTTCATTTTGCTGTATAATGCAGCTGATTATGAATTTCCTGGCGACATTACTATGTTCGGCTATCAATCGATGTGCCATGTACCATAACCAAAAAGAAAAGTTTTTTTTCTGCACTCGAAATGACTACAACCGAAAAAGAAACTCTGCATGTATTTAGATTGAAATAGTTGATTCTTTTTGTGCTGCTACTGAGCCTGACTGGTGGTACAGTAGCGCACAATAACAAAAATACTCGCAAAAACATTATGCCCTAAAACAAGTCATCGTCGCAAATAAGAAAAAGCTACACAGTAATAACTTTAAATAGAAACACTCATAAAAAATAAAAATTCCTTCATTTTCTTTCTTGGAGTGCCTAGAAACCACGCGACACAAATTTCACGCATTTTTAATTGTCCATAATATTTCGTAAATAATTGGTAGCTGGTTATGAGCATGAGACCTGACATGGCAATCTAGCATTAAAATTTGCATGCAGACAGAAAATATTCTGCTACCATCATGTTACTGGGGACATGCATGGGTTAGAACCTGACTTTTGATATTGAAAGGGCATCATGAATTCATTTTCTACTTCCTAAATGGGATATTGTATTTTCATCAGCTTTCTGAAAAGAAGGAAAAAAAGAAATATGCACAATATCTGCCTCTGTTCTGTCGGCAGGCGTAATCAAGGGTGCGTTATACGTCTTGGAGAAAAGAGGGTATGAAACACACTCGGATGACTTGAGATTCTTGTTTCTGCGTGTTTAGGACGTCAGCAGTTTAATAAGCTGAAGACAAAAAAAAAAGACAGGACTCAATGCTATGAGTGTTCCTTACTGTCGGTAAAATTAGCGTTGTGTGTTCTTGCCGTTACTAGGTAGATATGAACTGCTTATTGTGCTACTATGGAGATCTTCTAAAAAGGCTAACTTGCTGCCTGATTAAGCCAAATGAGACATTTATACTGTGTGTGCACTTGATATGTCAAACAAGCAATCCCATTATTATTCAACGTTAAAGGTGAAGCATTCCTCCACTTGATTACTGCAGATACATTTGAAGATGAAATTTATCTATCTATGAAGCCGTTTATGTCTGGGGCATGTGCCACAGGTGATTGACAGCTTGACTACTCAGAAGTGGCACGAATATACATCGGTAATATTAACACGAGAGTGTTCTCGACGAATTCATTGTATAAATATCATGGTACTTGCAGGAATCGACTTTGGCAGTCAAGTATTCTACCACAGAGCCACGCCAGGTCTCGATACTGCTGTAGAAAAAGGCACTATTCAGGTGTAATGTTTATGAAACGTCGATTGTGGTTATAATGCTGATCATCCGGTTTTTTAAACAATACATATGTCCTTTTACAATACAGCCGTCACACCTAGCTAACGTCAATATTTGTAAAGCGCCATCCATCAAGTTGATGTATGTAGCAGTGTCGAGAGCTACCATACTCGCAATGACAAGTGATATCAGCTTACTGCTTCTGGTGTTGCCAACACTAGTGTTTGTGTTGGCATCATGACGCAAATGTAAACAAATAGTTGCATAAAACATATACGACTGCTGAACATATGTCTGTGCGTACAACATTCGTACGTATGTCGAGCGTACTTTCGTAACAAATTACACAGTGACCATTCATGCACATTATTCACATAACGTTGATAGATACGTAGGATATAGCGAATTTTCCTAAAAATTTAGTGCCAGAAGTTTCTATGGGCCCTATAGTGGAAAGCTTTCGGGAAGGCACGGTAAAATGTCTGCCTTCTCAAATAACTAACTCGATGTATTCATGTTTCAACATAAAGCCAAATTTGCAATGCAAATGTGTGTCTAGTAGAACCATATTGTTCATAAGACTGCCTGATGTTGAAAAACGTCTTGAGAACTAGCTGTCTAATGACACTTTCTGATTTTATGCTGCTAAAATCACTTCGGTACTATAACAGCGAAAGCTATAGTTATGAGATCCCAACTCGGGTTTCGTGCAGGGCCGTTATCGTCCCACATCGCGCGAAATTCGAAAAATAAAGCCTAGTACTTATGACACAATAGGGCTCACACACAGATTGGCTCACGTTTCGTCCACGAAGTGGAGAACGTCAGTGAGGTGCGGCTACGTTCGTTCTCCTGCAAGCAAAAAGATCATCATAGGCGAAGTTCCCGCTGGTCTGGCATCGCTGATTTAGCGCAATCTCTTTGCGGAGTTTGGGTCTCGGGGTGGGTGGCAGTATTTTTGTGATTTTGTTTGATTTTTCACTAGTTTCTGGTTTGCTTGTACTGTGAGTACATTATGTTCCTTTCTTCTCCGCGCTAGAAGTCTTCCCTCCAGACGGTTTCACTTCCAAATAGTGACATGCCTATAGAGGCCTTTTTGCACAGTGGTCTCCACAGTGTTCCAGTTGCGCTAGTGCCGACCAACGGAGGAACAATCAACGTTAAAAACGCAAAGGTAATAGACTTCTCTCTGTTTGTAAACAATATGACGTCACTGCGGGCACCCCGCCTGCCATACCCTCTATCGGAGCAGGTGCTGGTTGGCAAGAAAGTTCCGCCAGCGGCATCTTTCTGCATAGCAGAGCGGCGTGTTGGCATTCCTTCGACAGAAATATCTGCATTGCTATGTCCTCAAGTCACAGCTATTGAAAGAAGGGGGTCATGGAAGGGTCACTGCTCAGAGTGTGGAAATTCGCTAATTGCAGATAAATGGATAGCGAAACTTTATTTAGAGTACTTAGAGACGCAGCTAGCACAAAGTGGGCTTCACCCACGTAGACGGCAGCCATAAAAAAAATCTTATCTTTTTCGAAAGCAAACAGTTCGAATGGACACGGCGACTAGCACTTTGAGGAATATTTGCATGGCATGGATGTAAACTCACACAATTTCCATCGTGGCATGTGCAATGCAGTTTTAAATGAGGTACAGCATTGGCATCAGCATGGTTTTGAGCTGCTGTGCGCGACGTCACGGATAAGATTCTCACTCATTGCGCAAAAGTCTGGTCGGAGATAAATGAAAAAAAAAAGAAATACTTCTACAGGGGCGTTAGGCTGAGGTTAACATATCGTCGTGAAAAAAAAGTGAAATTCTGCCACTGAATTAACTAAGCGAAAATTCATGTGATTTAAAACCCGACACTTCATAATATATAATATTATCTGTCGCAGTTACCTTGCTGCATTTGACACCTCTAACGTATTTTCGTACATATAGTGCCCCTTTAGGCCTGATTCACAAACTTCTAACGCGCATTGTCACTTTATAATGATCGAGCCGTAAAAGTACAAAGTAGACAAGAAATGAAAATCTCCGCTGTTTTCATTAACACGTATCAGGTATCCGATAATATAAGTAATAGCCGTGGTGAAGCGTATATGCAGATTCGGAAACACTACAACATGCTCATAGCTCATGTAGTCGTATATATCACCCGGAGATCATGAACTTCTTTTTTCTGCACGCCGCGCATACGCTGAGATGTACCCACTCGCAGATGATCGCGTCAAAAGCATTTTCACCTTAACTAAATGTCAGATCGTAAAGTTCCATCGACAATTGGTTACTGCAACCGGCCCACAACGAATACCAGTGCTTTTGCACAGCACGCATTGCGTTATTCCTACTGCACACACCACGCACTATATCCCTAGTTTCACTGTCCGTAAAGACGAGCCAATAGTGTCGATTCCTTTCAACGCACACTACACGTCATTTTCAGCATTGCAGATTTTCGAAGACGAGGCTGCTGTTCCTCGCATAGACCATCGCATGTGTTCTCCGAAATAAACAGCCAGCCAGCGGGGTAAATATTTCATTACGCACTTTACCACACACCTAGGTGCTCTGACACATACCACAACTAACTTTACCACTGTGAGATGAATATTAGGCTTTCATACAGAAAAAGAAAACTTGCCCCGAACACCGAGTGATTGCACCCCACTCAGCCACCGGCGGGAGTGTTTTGCCAACCACTGCCTTGCACGCGCACCGGTGACGTCACGCTGTGACGTACCCCGGTAGAGGTCTTTTCGGGAGGAACTGAGGAAAGCGACCTCTCACCACCAGCAAATCACCAATGTGCGACAGTTCGGCAGATGCAGAATTCTTTGTTGCTCTCCTGACCCGGCCTGAGTATCCGAACTGTTGAAGTGCCTTATATATATACCTTTGCCTCACATTCGGTGAGCCCATTTATTCCTGCCCATCCCGGATGCGTTAAACGTTTAGTTCACGATGTTGACTCGAGTCTGTGTGCTTCAGGGGTTTTGGAATTGTTTTCCGCTGCCGGGGCCCAATCAGTACACCACTGCTCACGAGTCTCTGAAAACGTAAAAGATCCCACCGAGTCAGTCATTGTGACATTCGCCGAGATTAATAGGCCCACTTAAATTAAGGCATGGCCCTCAATATATAGAGTTGAAGCACTTGCTCCCCGTCCACTGCAATGTGTTCAGTGTTGGCGTTATGGTCCCTCAATTAAGGGGTGTCGTTCAACTTCTCGGTGCCGCGTATGCGGAGAAAATCATGACGCAAATAAAGGTACTTCTCAGCGCGAAAGATGCTGCCTTTGTCAAGGTTCCCACCCGGCCGATCACGCAAACTGCATGGCTAGAGCTCCAGAGCTTCAAAGTTTACACATTATTGAAAAAAAAGCAATGCTTCCACCGTGAAGCTCCGGCTACCGTATTAGAGAGATCTCACAGATACAATGAAGCTGCTGCTAAGCATTCACAAGATATAAATTCTTTTTTAAGCGAGATGGTGGCTGCCGCTGTTGAGAAGACTATGTCAGAGACATTGAGCGCACTTTTTTCGCAACTTTTGGAGACAATTGGGCAAGTAATTACAGAACACATGTCACAACTATAGCCAATTGCAGGGCCGACTGCACGAGAATCAGGTGTCTTCAGGCAAGTAGTTACAGAGCACATGTCAAAACCCTTGCCAGTAGCAGGGTCAAGTGCACGGTAATCAGATGTCCCGCGTAGTCAGGAGGGAATTCTTGAGGAGCTTGCCAGAGGAGCTGAATCAGGAGGTTTTGAGGAGGATCAGCCAGCAACATCTCGCATTGAACATGATGGTGGCAATAATCCAGACACCGTTTCAATTAGCACAAAAATCATGGATTTGAACATTAGAGCAAGCAAAAGATGGGCCCCTCCTTTTCCCCGAAGTCAATTCTCTTACATAGAATGAAAACAAAGAAGTGTGCAGAAAACAGTCCTACAACAAAGGAAGACTTTTTAAAAGACAGCATTCTTCAGAAAGCTGTAGAAACCGCTGGTTTACTATCAACATAGGTTCTCTAAAAGTACTGAAGTGGAACTGCCGATCAATTTTCGCTTCAGCAACTGATTTGTCTTAACTTTGCATAGACCTTTTACTACATTTATATTATTGCAAGAAAATTGGCTTACTACAGAAAAAAGCTTTAATATAATGAACTATTATTGCTTTCGTTTGGACTGTTGTTCTTGCAGAGGGGGCCTGGCATGTTTTATCTCTAAGAACTTTTCTCATAGAACAAGGGTTTTCCCTAAGTCATTATCAACAGAAAGTGAAATTTTGGCACTAGACGTGAGTCTTTCTGGATATACACAATTTTCCTTAGTCAATGTCTATTGTCCTATTGTCTGCTAATTAGCTTGATTCCGCAGTAGTAGAATGCAGGATGAATATTATCCTAGCAGGCGATTTCAACTCTCACCACATAACTTGGGGGGGGGGGAGGACAAGAATAACAAGAGAGAAGGCAGGGAGGTTAACCAGGCACATGCCCGGTTTGCTACCCTACGCTGGGGGAATGGGAAAGGGGGCATAAAGAAGAGAGAGAGAGAAGAAAAAGAAGAGAAAGAGAAAAAAAAAGGATTGTCCGTCAATGGGCTGACGCGTATGCAGCGGTGGCACTACACAAAAGTTAAAGGTGTTTACATGGTCCTGTAGTCCTCAAAAAGCGCAAGATGGCTTTGACTGCTTTTTGAGCCGACGAAAGGCGAGGATGGTGTTCCCGTAGCACCTGCATAGAGAGTGGCCGATCGTCCAACTGTCGCAATGTGTCCGAAAGCTTCTGTTTTTCAGAGGCAAATTGAGGGCAACGGCATATAAGATGGTCGATGTCTTCTTCGGTGCAGCAGACGTGGCATTCCGCATTGTCGGTTAATCCGATGAGGGTTGTATATGCTTTTGTGAAGGCAACGGACCCCAACCAAATGCGACAAACAAGCGAAGCTTCACGTCGACGAAGTCCGGATGGAGGTCGAAGTTCCAGTCGAGGGTTTATTTGGTAGAGTCTCGTATGTGTTATGCTTGTGGTGTTCCACCCCAGCCGACACAGACTACGTACCAGGGGACGAAGTTGCTTTGCAACGTATGTCCTTGACGAAGGAATCAGAATGGTGTGCTCTTCTTGGTGCAATGTGCGAGCCGCGTTGTCTGCGGAATCCTTGCCACTGTTTACACGATGGCCAGGTAGCCTCTGAAAATTGACCTCGTGGCCTGTTTCTGTGACGTGGTGAAGCAGCTTGACAACCTCGTAAGTTGAATGTTCGTGGCGACCTCGTCTAAGGACTGACTGCATGCTGTATAGTGCCGGTTTTGAGTCGGAAAAGACAGCCCAATTGCTGGGTCTTTGGGGTTTGATGTACTCTAGGGCGCCACGTAAAGCCGCAAGTTCTGCCGCCGTAGACGTAGTGACGTGTGACAGCTTGATTCGCAGAGTGATTCCTCTAGCTGAAACCACCACCGCACCGCAATAACCTGACGCTGTGGTTGAACCATCGGTGTATATGTGCACGTGGTTATTGTACATTTCGGGCAGGAGGAGCAAGCTGAATCGTTTTAGGGCTGACAAAGAAAAATTAGATTTTTTCTGTATTCCTGGAATTGAAAGACGTACTTGCGGAATTGTCAGGCAACGCAGAGAAAACACCAGTTTCTCAGCAGGCGTAAAACCTCACGTAAACGACGCACGATGTGCACAGTCAATTGCACTAAATTTTGTGCGGGGCCTCTGAGTAGTGAGGGTTGCCAAGTGGTGGGAAGGATTCCTTGCATGTTGCCTGAGGTACGTAAGCATCGTTTCAATGATGATGTGCGTCATGATCGATTAGTCCTGTGCAATGGCAATTGTTTCCGCTGTCGATGCGCAGGGTAAACAAAGGCATATCCTCAGCTCGAGGGCTTGAATCTTTTGGATTGTGCGCAGGTTCGTTTTGCAAGTGCGAGATATAACAGGTAGGCTATACCGCAGGAATCTAATAAATAATACTTTGTAGAGCTGTAACATAGACACGACAAACACTCCCCAACTTTTGCCGGCAAGAAACCTGAACAATTGACAAATGGCGGTCAGCCGCTTTTCCACGTAGTTTACGTGTGAGGTCCAAGACAGGTTTCAGTCGATTATGACTCCCAAGAACCTGTGACTCCGGCTGCGTGACACCGACTGCCAGTTAATTGATATGACGTGAGCGGATATTGGCTTTCTGGTGAAAGCCACGACTGCACACTTTCCACTTGTGATTTCGAGCCCTTGTTCGCGTAGGTGGTGCGATGTCGCTGATGCTGCCTTCTGAAGTCGAGCGCGAAGTTGAAGTCGAGTCACACCAGATGTATGCACACAGATGTCATCAGCATAAATGGAAAGTCGTACACTGCTTGGTTGCTTGCCAACTAGCCCAATCAGTGTTAGGTGGAACAGCGTCGGGCTTAGCCCTCCCCCTTGCTGGACTCCTCGGCTAGAGTAATGCTCGGGTTTCGGGCCATTCTCTGTCTGCACGTGAAATAATCTATTCTGTAGGTAGCTCCAAACCCACATATATATCTTGCCACCAAGTCCCACTACTTCTAATTCGCTGAGAATGGCTTCGTGGGTGACATTGTCGTATGCCCCTTTAACGTCAAAAAACAGAGCAGCAGATAACCGTTTGAAGGTCTTCTAGTGCTCTACATATGTCACCAAGTCAACTACATTGTCAATTGATGAGCGTCCCCGTCTGAACCCGCACATGACATCTGGATATATTTTGTAGAACTCTAAGTACCATTCCAGACTCGTTAAAATCATTCTTTTCATAACTTTTCCTACACAGCTCGCGAGGGCAATCGGGCGGTAAGAGGAAATGTCCAAAGGTGACCCTCCGGCTTTGATAAGTGGAATCAGGCGACTTCACTTCCATTCCTGTGAAACCATGCTAGTTTGCCAGGAGTCGTTGTATAGCAGCAAGAGTGCCTTCCGAGCTTGATCTCCTAGGTGACACAGAGCGCGGTAAGTGATGCTGTCAGGTACTGGCGCTGAAGAACGTCTACACAAAGCAAGCGCAGCCTTTAGTTCTTCCATTGAAAATGAACACTCTATTCGGGGATCACGTGAGGATACAGAACAGTCGGGCGTCTTCGTCCCAGTTGAATTTGCCCCGCAGGCAATCCTTCGACAGAAAGAATCTGCGACGTCAATTTCTTTGCAGCGTAAGCTACGTGCCAGAGATTTAATGGGTAGCGTTGAGTAATGGTTGTACGAATACCCCGGACAGTTCTCCAGATTAGTGACAGAGGCTTTCTGGGATCCAAAGACTCGCAAAAAGATGCCCATCGTCACTTATCCAACTTGTCCATGTGACGCGGTATTTTCTTTTGTGTGCGTCTGGCCACTCTCAGATCATCAATTGACATCGTGCGTCTATAACTTCGTTCTGCCCGACGATGAATCACTCGTAGTTTCTCGAGATCAATGCCCATATCACTGCGAGATGAGCTCACCGGAAGTGAACGTGTGGTTGACTGTAGGGCACTCTTTATTGCGTCATCTAGGTTGAAGGGTGAGCTGCCAACATAGTCTTCCCGGACGAACTTGTATTTTTGCTAATTATTGCACTGGAAGGTTTTGGAGGACGAGAGAGATTGTGAAAAAACGGCCTTTGTGACGCCCGATTGTCTTTACGAAATTAAGGTGCTTCCTTTTGGGTTGTGTTCAGCTCCAGCCACTTTTCAGCGTCTCATGGACACCGCACTATCAGGCCTGAAATAGCAAACATGCTTGGCCTATCTGGACGAAGTTGTATTCTCAGCAACATTCGAGAAACATCTCAGCCGTTTATTCACCGTCCTCCAAGCCTAACTTTAAAACAGGAAAGATGTCATTGTGGTTTCAACAAACTCAGCTTCTTAGGCCACGTCGTCAGTCACGAGGGTGTTCGACCTGACCCGGCCAAAATAGATGCCGTAGCACGATTTCCTGCACCACGTGACAAAAAGGCCGTGAGACGCTTCTTAGGGTTGTGCGCCTATTACCGGTGATTCACCGAGGACTTTTCGTCTATCGCGGCGCCATTGACACGACTCACACATCAGGACATCCCCTTCTTGTGCGGTGAACAGGAGCAAATGGCTTTCAATGAACTACAACAACGCCTGCAAACACCTGCAGTACTTGCGCACTTCGACCAGGAAGCCCCTACAGCACTTCACACTGATGCCAGCAATGTAGGTCTGAGTGCTGTTCTGGTGCAGTGGCAAGGCGGTTGTGAAATTGTAATAGCCTACGCAAGCAGACCTCTCTCTCGCATGGAGGAGAACTACTCTACTGCCGAGAAAGAGTGTTTCGCCGCAGGGTGGGCGGTTATCAAATTTCGTACATAATTGTACGGCCGTGCCTTTAAGGTTATTAGCGACCATCACTCTTTGTGCTGGCTCACCAACCTTAAATATACATCTGACCGTTTGACACGCTGGAGCCTAAGACTTCAAGAGTTCGACATGATCATCATCTATAAATTTGGTAAGAGGCACACCAAAGCCGACTTTCTCTCCCAGTCACCAGTGGAGACTGTCGCTCATGATGACGAAAACATCGACGCGGCATTTTTGGGAGTTGTCGAAACGGCCACCATTGCACGAGTGCAGCGCAGTGATCTCGAGCTGTTACCACTCATTGAATATTTAAAAGGACGACGTAAAGACCTGCCGCGGTTATTTGCTAGGGAACTGCTATCATTTTGCTTGCGAAACGATGTTCTCTATACGAAAAACTTCTCACCAACCGGCAACCCGCACTTGCTCGTCGTGCCTGCCTCTCTTCGAAAATAAATTATAGAAGCATGCCATGATGAAGCAACTTCTGGTCACCTAGGCTACACCCGAACATTGCGCCGACTACGATGCAAGTACCACAGGCCAAAGTTACCTGCTGCTGTTAACCACCACGTGCGAACTTGAACCGACTGCCAAAAACGCAAAGCGCCTCCCAGCAAGCGAGTCGGTCTTTGACATCCAGTCGAAGCACCAGCAAAGCCGTTCACCCAGATTGGAATGGGTTTCCTAGGTCCATTTTCCAACTTCTACAACAAGGAACATATGCAATATTCTGGCCACCGATGACCTCTCCCGTTATGCGGAGACTAAAGCTATGCAGCGCAGCACAGCTGCAGAAGCCGCTCAGTTCTTCATCGAAAACATCGTCCTTTGGCATGGTGATTCGAGAGCAGTTATCGCAAACAGAGGTCTTGCCGAAGAGATTGATACACGAAAAGCTGGTTGGTTTTTTAATAGAACGCGCAAGAGAGTTTTTTTTTTTCGTCCATTACATGGTTTTTCATGGCACATGCACACCTGCCATCGTCTATCTTGAGCAAGCACGTGACAATATGTCTTACTTCCTTTTTATTCTCTGACGAAGGCTGTGCATGGCCAAAACGTAAATCTATAAAGGAATTGCTTGCTTTCTCGTAGGTGTACCAGCTTCATATCCTACACGAACCGGGCCCACTGATGTTTCACACTGAATATATAGATATGTGTAGTAAACTTAAGTAACAGTAAATATCAAAAATAACACAAGAAGTCCAAAATTTCGCTATAATTAACAAGTGACGTAACATGAAACGCAAAACATTCAGATCCCATCCAATGAATACCAGAAAAGCATAGCTGCCGATCAAATCTTCAAACACCTCTTCATCAGTGCACTGAACAATATCTGAAGGCAGTTCATTCCATTCTTGAATAACAACAGGAAAAAAAAACGAATACCGAGAAAGCTTTCTCAGGTGGCTGCACTACGATTTATTTTTGAAAAGCCTTTGAGCCCTTGTATATTTTTTTACAAATATTTTCGCGACCCTGAATGATTTGAAATTTGGGCTTTTGTTATATTTCTCTTTCGCCAAACTTCAAGCAATTCTAATTTACGTGAACTTGGCATCTCGGTAACTTTGTCTTGATTTTTGTTCTTGTAACTATGAGTATCGGGCTTGCTGCGTCCCATACATTATTAAAGCAAAGATATCGGAGACTTCAAGGCAAAGCGAGCCACCAAAATGTATTAAACTAAACACGGGGTACGGCAGGGTTGGTCCGGTGGCACGAGACTGCGGCATGGCGACCGTGATCTCCAGGCAGCTACAATCGGCCAGCCAAGCCACCTCTTTACCAGGCAGGGCGCAGGCTGCCCCTTTTGAAAGGCGCAGGTGGGCCAGCACACCACCACGCACAACACGTGACGCTATCTCTAGATGGCTGCCATTGTGCATGATTCCCACACAACATATGATGATTATATGTAGGTTTTGATGGCGCAATGGTCATGCTTGGCTTGTGATGCCGTGACAAATGATCCAAGAGTAAGAATAATGCATGTACTTTACAAATTTATGTAAAATGGTGTGAACTATGATGGTATGTGGTTTTATAGGAGCCCAAAATTTTGCGTTCAAAGGCGTGTAAAACTTATTGGTAATAAAATCATGAAAGTGACGCAGAAAGTGTGCAGCGGGAATGGATGGCAATGCTCGTGGTTATTAACTTTGGTGGCGATATGGCATAGGCATGATTTTCTCGTCAGTGCCCTTGAGACCAAGAGGCACGAGGCACGTGCTTATTTTTCAGTAGCCTCTGAAAGGCTACTTACTGAGGTGCTTACATTACAGTAGCAATCAGTGACCTCCACTCAGTTGTCGTGCTGCGAGCCACCTGAAAATATGAAGTGAACGGTGCGAACAGTGCTTACATTTGCAAAAGAGAATCTCTACCAATGCTTATCCACATTTGTCACACTGGTGGATCCCCACCGGACAGAAGGGGGGCATGTGTTGTGTGAGTGTGTCCAACTTGTTGCCTGGCAAGCGTTACTTGTGTGTAGCGTGATTGTAATACTGGTGCACAATTTACAAGTTTCGGTTCAATACGTAGGTTGTTTTGCGTTTGCTTATAACATGGGCGCTTTCGATACGTGCTGAGCTTTCGTCGGAGGAAAAGTTTCAGGTCGAGTGCAGGGACAGCTATGAATGTATTGAAGGTAGCGTTGTCTAAAACGAATGCAGCTAGTTGGTCTGCCAACACGTTTCCACTGATCTCACGCTGCCCGGACACCCAACACAGTGAAAAAATCTTGTTCGAGTGTGTATAATATGCGTAGGGGAGAGTAAACTGATATAAGGAGAGGTTTCAATGTTTTTTACAGACTTTTGAAACCTTTTACGATGCTCAGAGAATCCGGCTATGTAATCGTGCGTTGCAGCTTTCATTTCTTAATATTGTCACGGGGTCGTGACGTGGCCGAAGACAGGAAACTTCGTGTTGGGATTTAACTGTTTATTTGGGCGAACCTGTGCCCGGTAAGGGGAAAGTCTAATTACAGCAGCAGTCTTGCACAGATAGCAGTCTCGGACTGATAGCGGCGAACGCAGCGTCGGCTTTCGATCAACAACTGACAAGCGGTGAAGCGCGTCGGCATTTATACTCTTGCCGTCGAATGTTCTAGCGTTATCGCTGGTGGTGGCGTAGGTTCCAGAACAATCTGTACCAATCGCACAGTGGGCGTGATCTAATCGAAATGATCTACTACAGTCCGGAACCTTCTCGAAAACTGCAGGCGCGGTTTGCGCTGAGAATCGTGTGGTGTTTTGGGACGATAACAAAAACTTGGGAAATGGAACGTGGCAATATGCTGGACAGCCAAAAGTATTGTATGAGCTTCTGTGGTGAAAATATTTCTGTAGTGCCGAATTCCCGAATGGGGTATGCCAGTGTGAGACTTTGAAACATCTGCAAGAAATTTTGGGAAATTGTACTTGTCTTGGAGTTTCAGGAAGTGAGTGCTATATGTGCAGTTGGCGTGTGGTAAGGAACCTAATTCGAAGAAAAATACATCGAAATCTTTAAACAATCCCTGTCAAAGTGGTAGATGTCCAGTGGGAACCATTAGAGTATTTCAAGAAGCGGCTCACTAGTTTACTCAGCTAGACCCCTCACGGAAAGTGAGTAGGGTCGTCGCAGGGAGCGATGGTTGTCAGAAAGAACAGAACTGGGCAAATCTATAATTGTGGAATGTGTGTGATGTTCCTTATCTAAATTTACTTTCAAGAAATACAAAAAGGACAGATATATCTGTATAGGTGGAACGACAACTCGTTCGATTCGACATAAAGGCTTTCTACTGGGCTTGTGTGAAATGAACCCATAAAAAGACGAATTTCCAGATAAGCCTTACAAAAAACAATGAACTATAAGGATTACCTGTGCGTGTGGGAGTGGAAAACTTATATACAAGCGAAGAACAAAAAGACTTGTTTTCTGCATGCCCAGTGGTGCGTTCCGCAGCACATGGCAAAAAAAAGTGGCACCATGACAATAAAGCTGTTTCCATCCTTTCAAAAGGAAATGTACGCACACAACATAACTGTAAAATAGCGAAATAAAATGTCATATTTAGCTTATTTTTGCAGCTGCTTGAGGCATGTAACACATGTAAACAGGTCTAGTACGTACGAATATTGACCAGGAAGCTTTATTGCAGTTATTGGAATCAATAACATAGGGCAGCAGGTGCAATGCAAACAATTTGAGATTGAATGCAGTTGCTTTGTTAAGTTACCTCAGGTAAATTCATATTTGTTGCCTTGGACGGGAGCACTGTGCACTCAATAGTGATTTTGTATCGCGCGTTCACATCTTTCTGATTTAACCAACCGGTGTAGCATACATGCACACCATGTAAAGATGTCGCATGGACACTTGCAATCAACATTGAGTCCGATGAGCCTAAACATTCTCCACAATTTTAATTTTAGGTCAGTGCAAGGGAGCAAGACGTGATCAAAGGGGCCATGCCGATCTGGCTTCATAGTAACTAATGCATAAGGATTGAAAATTCTCTTATCGTAGCTCCAGTACGTGTGAGTGAGGTGTGCTCCTCATTATTTATTTATTTATTTATTTATTTATTTATTTATTTATTTATTTATTTATTTGTTCATTCATTTATTATTTATTTATTTATTTATTTATTCATTCATTCATGTATTCATTGATATATTTATTTTTACCTCAGGATACAGAGTACATTTCATAGGAAAACTGGCAATCTAGTACAACACAAAACTAAAACAAGGAATACAAACCACGCATGAATGAGTCACAACAATAAATAAAACCAACAACATCATCAAACGTAATATGAGAAAAGAATGAACACAATTCTTTCTTTTTGTCAATCGTGAAAGCAATAAGCAATATAAAGTAACTGTTGAGTAAAACATAAAAGGTTCGGTATTTCCATAACAGGAACACAAGCGCAAAAATGAATCTCGCTACTATGGACCATGCAATTGAATTTCTCTGAAAATATAAGCAGTAGAAAGAAAGCAAGGAAAAGGTACTCGCAACGTCCTGCGAGCGTGGCTCTTACGCTGACGCAGAGTGGCTATTTCGCTTTGCGACGGAGCCCAAGCTTGGTGGCGCATACCTTGCCGCTATTCCTCCAGGTAAAGGTAGAATATACACTAACTTTAGTTTGGAACACGCTTACATAGTCTGTAAACTTTTGCAGTTGACTGTACTCTACAATAAACCACAAGGAATGGCTATTGACTGATTTGTCGCGGGAAGTTGGAAAATTGCTAAAGGAATTGTTTTTGATTTGTATCAATGTACATGTATAATAAGCACAACTATTATGGTGAGTGGGTGGAATCTATGAATTTTGTTGCTATTTTTTATAGAGATACTATTAAATATTCGTTCGAGACCAACATAATATTTCGTTGTTTCGTGCTGCGATTGCTTAATGCTACTTTCAAATGGTGTCACAGAGCAAAGATCTTCAATTAGTTTTGAGAAGTATGGAACCTTTAAGAAAAAGAGTGCTTGTTTGCCTGCCCGGCAGTAACAAAATCAATGCTTACTAATGGTTCATACTTCGTAAAAAAGAAACGCAAGCGCCATCACATGGCGAACGCAGCTAGATTGCGTTCTTTCTTCATCTACTTCTTCGGTCAATCTCTTTCTTTATTTGGCTATATAGAAACTGCTCTGTTCATTTGATATGTGGGGTTTAACGTCCCAAAACCACCATATGATTATGAGAGACGCTGCTCTGTTCATTTGTTTCCCTCCTAGTAACCCGCACATCACCCCTTCTTTCCCAATTCGGTGTCTTCCCTTGATATATACTCGAGTATATATTCAACTTATCGGTTTATCCCCTAACCTCCTCCTTTCTTTCCTCGTCACTTTGACATTACTCCTCCCCTCTTCCCCTTTGCGTTTCCTTGAAAAAGTTTATTATATCGGGGTATGCCATGCTTTACTTTCTTTTCTGCTCAACTTCTTCATCGCATAACTCTGCTTCACCCTTATTGCCATTCCCTTGCGATAAAAATACTTTGCATGGCTATAAACTATGCGAAGAACTGCTTATTACATACGCGATATCCGAGGCGCATACTTGCTTTACACTTTCCCTTTCAGCTTTACTTACTCCTCACCCACAGATCAGTCCCCTCCCCCTCTTACTTAGTTTTCCAATCTCCCCGCTATACGTGGCTATGCATGGATTTGCTTAGCTGGGAGAGGCCGGTCGTGTACCTCAACAAGAGCTTGATTTGGGCGAGTCGGTTCATCGTTAGTTAGTGTATTTGGGCTAGCCGGTCCAGCGTTATTCTCACTCCATGTCGTTTATTCCTCGGGAGGTGATGCTGTAACTACAACACAGCTACGAGGCGCCCACTTGAGTTCTGTGGTGGGTACCCTCCGCGGTCTATGCGGACACCGACGAACTTACCAGCAGGATAGACAGCTCTACTGTCAACATACCTTTTTTATCAAAAATATCAATTTTAATTTGGTTGCCGTGTTTGTGTTGCTTTGTACTGGTGTTTTGCGTTGCTAGGAGCTGCTCAAGAGAATGTGCCAAGAAGCGTCATAAATTTTTCCGTTCACTGAAGTTGCGTCACTGTGCAAGTGCCTTTAAAAGTGGGGAATATGCTGTTTCAATTACCCACTTTATTACGTTTCGTGAAACGAAAAACAGGTTTTAGAAAGCACGTAGGCTTTTATCGCCTAGCTTTAATTCAAGCGGAAGAGCGGAGTTTACATCGTTGTTGTTTTTTTTTCATCAGCCGTATGTGCTCGTGGTGCTTCATGCGATAAACCTCACCTTGCGAACAAAAGAACAGCACTATCGGAAGAGTACACAAGCCGCCGGAGTCGTTGCCATAGCTACGCGATTACAGTAAAAGCAAAGTTAAGCACCCAGACGAAGCACGCGCTTGTGTTATCCGTATGTAGCGAGCCGTAGTTGCTACCCTCTGGGGACACGGGGTGTACACGCGTATTCACTTGTAGCCATGATTCCAGAGGTTCATCCATACACAGTGCTCGGATTTTCAGGGAACCTCAACTGGAGTACGTTCAACTTCGTGAAACCAATCGATGACATCAGAGTGTGTAGTGCTTGCGGAGTCGTGGCAAGAAAGACCGCCTTCCTCTCATGTCGCCATGTCTTGTGCGAGCCTTGCTACGAGCAGTGGAAGACGGGGGTCAAAGTCTGCTTCCTCGACGGCGAGCTGTGTCCAGAAGATGAAGTTCATTGGATGCAGTTTCCGGAGGAGAAGATGATGAGTCGCCAGGTAGGAGACGCGTAAAGAAGTTTTTATATAAACAACTTGCATTGTACTCTCACTTATTTGCTGTTTTATTGATTGACTGACCATGTAACCCTCAACGTGTCGTAATAAAATTGCAGGAAATATTTCTGGTATTCTTTATGGCCTTTCATTGTGGTCCATCTTGCCTATCAGAATCTGTGGCTAGATACTCTAGTAAACTTCAGCGCATGACTAATTACCAATACACTGTTATTCTATATATCGTAGATACCTCCATCAAAACGCATTCTTTGAAGTGGTTGCTTTTTATGCTAGACTTATAAGAGTACTTAGACTAGCGGGGTACCCAGAGCTCAAGTCAGCGTGGCAGTGTGACAATATTGTAGGGAAACCATCGTTGCTTTGTTCGATAAGTGGCCGATGCGTAAGATTAGATACGCGCTCAGGTTTGTCGTAGCACCAATGTTCTGCACTGCATACGTAGTTAACGCTGTGCCCTCTTCATATTCTTACAAGAGTGCAATAAAGGAATGTTCTAGTACGTTTTATCTTCACTTTAAATGTAGGGTAGAATTACCAGTTCAGATTTGAATAAGTAGATATGCTCTACTTTTATTGCTTAACCATGTGCAGAATTTTTCCAATCGCTTATAGAATTGTCAGGGCTTACAGATGTTTTTTTTTTCAGTGAATTTGATATTTTAGTGATCCTCACGTTCACGAATTACGCACTTGTCGCTCAGTAATAGCACACGTCTTGATGATTTTGGGAATATGAGTGTGCGATTCTAACATACGACGCGGGAATCAACAAAAAACGTTAGTCATACAAAAGTAAAAGCGCACTCAATTTAGAGCTGGGCATATTTTTGCTGTACAAGATGTCTAAAAGCATTTTGAACTCTCCTTCGAGTGTAGTTTGCATTTCTTATATTTAGGATATTTTGGCATTTGGAAAAAATGATTTCTCGCTGGTTTCGAGAATAACAAAAGTGATATCGCTTTCCTGGGCGTCTTTTGTGATGAATATTTTCCTGTTGGCCTGGTAGCATGCGCCTACCCTAATATGTACATGTCTTCATATCTGTGTGTTCGGGTTACACTTGTACAATCAGCAAACAACAACTAATGCTACAATAAGTACTTCACCAGAATAAGTAATAATCTTCAACGTTGCCATCGGCTTTTTTCCTAAGTTGAAACGCTTTTGATTTCGTAGTTGGCTCGTTTTCCTAATTGTGTTTTCTTTTTATTCTGTGTGCTATCCTAAATCGTTCAATTTTCTGACTGGTGGTTCTAAGGTACAAGTAGAAAAAAGGTGACCAGTGAGAAGAAAATGACAGGTGGAGATGATAACTTCGTTATTCAGGCTTACTGATTGCTTCCTCCCCGAAAAGGCTCTCGTACGGTCAGAGGAGACGGCAGTAAGAAGATGCTGCCTACGCATAGCCATGCGGCATTACGATAACCGACAGGAAACACACGCGTTGGCATTTATCTTACAGCCGCAGTTATCACTAGCGCACATAGCGATACTTCGCGGGGCAACATCTGGTAAGGGAGCTACTGAAAAGAGCAATGTTTCAACCAGGAACACATTGAAGGAAATCATTTAATAAGTAAAATTGTTGACTATACAGTGGCGTTGAGAACTTTATGCACTTCGATTGTTACCAGAAATCTTTTGTGTTAATTTTACGCATTAAAGAATAAGCAAGATACATGACAGTGTTTGGGGCAAAACAGCAACATGCTTACGGTAGAGTGTACCAGAACAGGGTAGTGCTAGAAAAGGTTCTAGTGCACTCTTTTTCCAAGTTGCATAGTAGAAAAGACATTCTGTAGAATTCATTTGCAGCAAATTGTGAAAGTGCGCAATAGAACGCTGAAAAAGCTAATGAGCTACGTTGTTTTAAAAAGTAGGTTTAGTAATAGTCGGGCTTTGCATCGAAGATAAAAACTAATTACCGTAATTAACCGACTTACCACCTAGTGTTCGCACTTTCGTTTTCATACTTGTTTCTGTCACGCGAATGTTGCTATTTCTATTTCATAGTTTAGACGCATTCCACAAAAACAAAGGCGCGCGGCATACAAAGCCGTGATATAAAGACGCTAAAGTAAAATAGGTCGCAATTTGCTACTTATATCGCGCTCCTACTGTTTCTAGGAATGACTGACAACTTTTTGTCTTTATAGGTCAGCTGCTGGAACAGAACATACGGATGTGAGACCATCACTGATGTATCGAGCTTAGCAGAACACTTTCACCGAGACTGTACTCACCATTGCACGTGTTGTGCGAAGTGTTCGTCGATGGTTCTTCGAAAAAATATCGTCGCACACCTTCAATCACATTGCACCAATCATGTCCTGCACAGAAAGTCCAGTACGTCACAAAGAGAGAATGTGTCAAAGGACGTGGAATACCTTCGAGAAGGTCTTCGTTCATTAGAGTTTGTGTTTCGAAGCTCAAGCCAGAATGATGTTCTTTTGTCATCAAGTCTTCAGAGAATCACATCAAGCAGTGAAGACCTTCTAAACCCACTTTTAGCGATGGCTTATGAAGTAGAGGAGGTGTCGCAGCTGACAATGCAGGCTTCAAGTGAGGTGGAAAGCAGCCGCGAAAGACACGTTAATCAAATAGTGGAATTGAAGAATTTTGGAGCGCAGCTGTGTGCGGAGTTGGATGAAATCGAAAAGATCGCCTATGAGGTGTGTCATTCTGAAACAACGAATCGCCACAAAAATAGGGAGCTTGATGAACACGCTCGGAACTTGCAGTCGTTGCAGAGAGAACTGCGAAACATTTCATGCACACTGGAAGAAATGAGCAAAGTCCATCGTGAAGTAGCCGCAAGCAAACTAGAGGGAGCCGAAAAAGAAGTCCACCGGGAAGTAGCCGCAAGCAAACAAGAAGGGGAAAACGATGTCCTTATTGAAGAAAACATACCAACACGTGAGACCGAAAAAGCGTTCGTAGAGGTCCTCAGAGTACCCTCACTCACTTGCACAGCAATCTGCGATGACGACACAACTATACTGACAGGATTCGCCAGTGTCATTGAAAATGGGCATGGAGTGCCCGTCGAGGTACTTTGGGGCATTCGTAATTGGTCGAAGATCCTACAAAAGATTGAAGCGAATAGGTTCATAAAATGTGGCGTGCATGTCGCTGTTGTTCATAGATACAAGATATACCTGGGTATACTTGCTTGTCCAGATAGCAGACAGCGATTTCAGTTTTGGCCTTGTGTGTCTGCACAGTCAGGGGTTACGCTCGCAGCCTCACCCAAAACGATGAAGATGGTGTTCCTCAACGAAGGAAGAAAAGGCCCGGAACACGAGCTCTATCGCGCTAAATCTGGGTCATTTCTTACCCACCGTTTTGGCATCGCGGATCTCGCACACAGCGTAAACGTTCAAGACGACAAACTAGAAGTGTGCTTCAAGTTTTTCTACTAGCTTCCCACGGGAAGTGAAGTTTACTTTACTTCGGCATGTGTATCTTTGCTGCTTACAGAGTTGATCAGCCGAGACTGCTGAAGGCGGTGCAAACAAAGTCATTGAAATATTTATTTGAACAATCTTTGATGACACATATAAAAGATCATGAGTACCTTTTACTCTTCTGAAGAGAGTTGTGAAATGCCCTATGCATTTAAGTAAAGCATAAGGTGTCCTAGCCAGATTACATTGAATAGACTTGCTTGCAATTACGCTTTGTTATCGTTCTGTGTGTCGACCAGTGTGCCCTTCAATCTGCTTCCCATAAAACATAGTATTATAACTAGCTTTCTTGACATTGATACGGTCAGATATATCTACCATTTTTTCGTTCTTTTAAATGCATGTCCACAAATGAATGCAGCCGTCGTCCAAAGAAGCCACAGACAAATATATTTGTATTTATGCAATAAAAATGTGCAGTTCTTGAGAACAGCTGAAAGATTTTATTTGTTTTGTTATTCTAGAAAATAATGGACTGCGTTAAAAAGGTATACTCTTCCAAGTGCTTTTGTGTTGTTATAGAGTAACATTTCACACCGTATATTTGCCTTAGTTGAGTAGTAGCTGTCTTTTGCCTCTTGGTACTCATTCTATTAGCCCCATGTGTGAACTATGCATTACCCGCCTTTAGCTAGGAGAATATTGCGCTTACAATTTCTTACTTTTTACTACCTATACTGCCCATATTTCATCAATACTTGGGGACATCAGATATATGTTACATTTCGTCTTTTCACGCTCTATCAGTGAAGTGCTAGTAATAAGAAAAAAATATACGAAAAATGTAAGAAGGATACCAATACTAAATTTAGTTTGCTACCCTATTCGATGCAAGAGGGGACTTAGAAAGTTTAAGAGAGAGAGAAAGGGGTGCACATCACACAACACACACACACTGCAGGGTTGCACAGTGATATTTGCTTTCAAGGATTATGCAGGGCTCGTATGTGTTTCCACCTAAGACTATGCACTCAAGATATTTTCCTGAGCAAAGGCGCGTTCATCCAGTATTCTGCAGGCACGCTGGAGAGCCCGGTGATCTTTGTGAAAGTCGAGACAGTCGCACAAGACGTGATAAAAAAAGTTTCAACACAGTCCCACTTGACCCACTTGGTTGAGTCAGCCAACTAGTGCGATAGCTAAATGGGTTGGCAAAAGTTACACCAACCCACAACCGACACAGCATTGTAGCGTCAGGTAGCGTAGTCTTTGACGGCAGCTGTTGATGGAGTAATAAATCGACATTTTGTGGGTGACACGCGGAGTTCTAAAGAGAAGTCCAATGCGTAAGCGCTACATTATGCGCGATGCGGCGAAGTTCTCTTGCAGCGTCGACCCTTGACCGGAGTGGGAGCAGTGTGGGTGCTCAATTAAGGGCGCATCGGGCAGCGTTGTCGGTGACGTGGCTTGTAATAAAGATACCTATCGCATATAATACTCAAGTCAAGAACAAAGGTGAGGTCGGAAACTATAATATATATAAGATGTGTTATGCCAAGAGCATATGCTTGGTCGCCGCCGTTTGTAGGCTGTTTTTGAGAGCAGTCCATTGGCGTCCATTCCTGGATTGATGTCCGTCAACAATATATGCCCATATGTTTCAGCCAACTGACATTGGTTGAAACGTACGGGTCTCGAGAAAAAAGAACCACCCCTTCTGCTGCAAGCGCACAACATCGAATCTTCGAGCTCACTTAGGTTGATTCGCTGTCTATCTACGCTGATTTGACGAACGTAAATATAAATGTTTCGTCCAAGCAGAAATTGAACCAAAGAATTCTGAATGACAATGAAGTATTCTTTCACAGAGCCAATCATGGTCTCGGCACTGATTTGGGAAATGGCACTATAGTGGCGTAATGATGGTGAAACGTAATTGTGGTTTCAGTGCTGTCCATCCAATTTTATAAACCTTACGTATCTACTCCACTGACACAGAAGTCACGTCGGGTTAGCGTGAAGTGTAGGTAATGGCCTTCAACTGAAGTTGGCCCGCGTAACACTATCTACAGGTGTCATCCTCACAAGCACAAGCTCAGCATATCAGCTTACAGCTTCTGGTGCTGTTCGTGACAATGTTGTTCGGGACATTGTTACGGAACTGTTAACAACAATATATCCATAACAAATGTGGCTGTCCAACGTACATGACCTGTGGGTATCACATGTGTACATATGTGTTTAGCGTTATTCAGTGACATCGCTCTCAGGAAAAGAAGAAAAAAGGACCACAGGCAACTTTCCTCCGCATGCTTCGCAAGACATCGATTCTCGTGGCATCTGCTGAAATTCCAGCTGTAGTTATCAAAGAACAATATTGATTGGCTCATGATGTCTTCCCTGTACACGCTCCTTGTAGGCAAGGCACGTTTTGCCTGGAATTAAAAGTAACACCTGGTGTATGAAGGGGCGAAATGGCGATATAATTATGCAGCACGCCGTCGTGGAGGGCGCACGATGTGTGTATTATGTGCTATTCTTAAACCAGCACCGATATCTAACAGTGCACGTGCCTTTGGGTTTTCAGATCCAACAAAATGTCCCTACAACGGCCGGGATCTCAGCAGCAGCCTTCTCAGTTTATCATCCGAGTACCGCAACTGATACATCACCGCGGTGGACTTGTGTGACGATGAGTGTAATTGTTGAAACCAAGAAACTTCTTACGAACGAATTATACTATTTATTTAAAACAAGACGACTCCCCAGGAAAGAAGATGAGACGAGGTGCTCCTACGCCGTTGGAGGGTTTGTCGATGTTGAGCGTTTTGTTCAGTCTTAATTTTCGTGGCGCAGTTTTGTTCTAGATACGCGTAAACACTACGTATTAACAGCAGCTAGCCAGCCAACGCATCCTTCAGGAGTCATATGCTTGCCGATTGATATTGATTACGCCACGCTATATAATCAGCCTGAGAAGGCAATCTGATGAGCAGTAGGTTGGTTAGCGGAGATGCTCTGGCGCATAGCTTTTTTTTGGGGGGTTCAAGGTGCTCTCGGTCAAATAACCAACTTGGTAAATGATGCCAAACACGAACATAATGCGTTAATGGACTGAATGCTTAATAATTTAAGCATTAAAAGTGAAACACTCGCAAGCTGCGGCACGGAAAATTAATGTCGTAGTCCGGCCTATGATTGTATTTGGCCACTCGCAAGCTGCGGCACGGAGAATTAATGTCGTAGCCAGGCCTATGATTGTATTTGGCCACAAGGTTTACATTTATCTAATGTAAACGTTCATCTAGGTGATTGTAGAGTAACCTACCAAAAAAACAGCGCTTCGAGATAGGTAGCAGTGCACTTGAAGTTGTTAAAGAGTGCGCTTAGTGAACAGGTAGTAAGCGCGGAGTCAAACTAAGATTGTAAGTAACTAGAAGAATAAGAATCAAGTGGAGTACATTCGTCCAGCATTCTCAAATCAGGAATTGTGTACTGCCACTATTTTTTGAAAGGAAGGTGTATAACAGCTGCATATTGCCGGTACTTAGCTACGGAGCAGAAACCTCGAGCCTTACAAAGTGTGTTCAGCTTAAACGGAGGTCGACGCAACGAGCGATGGAGAGGAAAATGATAGGTGTAACCTTAAGAGACAAGAAAAGTGCTGAGCGGGTCAGGGAACAAACCTGGGTTAAGGATAGCATAGTTGAAATAAAGAAGAAGAAACGCACATGGGCCCGGCACGTAGGCAAAATAACCGTTGGTAATCAAGGTTAACTGAGTGGATTTACAGAGAAGGCAAACAGGTGAGGAGAAGACAGAAAGTAAGGTGGGCAGATGAGATGAGGAAGTTTGCGGTATAAAGTGGCACACTACCAAGTTGTTTGGCGGGACATAGGAAAGGCCTATGTCCTGCAGTGTGCGTAGTCAAGCTGATTATGATGATAAATACAAACGTACACGAAACTTAGAGCGTGTCTTCCAACGGTAATGTGGCCGCTACGGCCTGCATGGAACGCACCTCATCGACCACGCAAACCAGACGACTGAGTAACTGCAAAAGCGCAGGGGCCTTGTTTTCGATAAGGGAGCATGTGAAAAAGAGTGCATACCTTAATCATCCCCAGTATGCAATGAATGTGCAATAGCACTATTCAAAAGTGACGCGATTGATAATCTATTGGTATTTACAAAACGAATCCACCCTCGGGCGCGACCTATGGTGCATCGCTCGGTCAGCAAAAAGCAGGCGTGTTGATTACGAATATTCGCTATGAAAAAAGCCTCCAACCAACAACGATGTACTGATGCTATAAACGCAAGGGAGTAGCTGGAAGATCACTCCGAAGAAAAAGACTGTGCTAGCTTAGGTACCAGGATAGGTTTCCTTAAGGTATCACGACAAGAGACTTGTATGCATTGGGTACAGCACTCGTGAAGTTAGATTATGCAGAACTACATTCCCTGAGTATCATGGGTATCCTAGACTAGCGTTGTCGGAAATACAATGGACCTGATCATCCTCCAAATGTTCGTCCACCTGAAAGGAATAAGCCGGCTGGAACTCCGGCTTCATTACGTGGGCGGGCTTTAATGCTGGCTCGTAGCCCACGAAGACATCCTTTCACCACGGGAGCTCATTGATGATTGATATTTTCGGTTTAACATCCCAAAACCACCATATGATTATGAGAGAGGCCGTAGTGGAAGGCTCCGGAAATTTCGACCACTTGGGGATCTTTAACCTGCATCCCAATCTGGGCCCACGGGACTACAGCATTTTCGCCTCCATCGAAAATGCAGCCGCCGCAGCCGGGATTCAATCCCGCGACCTGCGGGTGCCGTGGGAGCTGTATCGTATACTCGGTCGACGTGAATTTGACCGACTTCAGCCTACACAAGCGCATCACGGAAGACCTCGGAATTCAAGGCTATTCCCTTGCATTTGTCCCGCTGACGAGCCAAGTCGACGCGTGCGTAATTGTACCGGACATGTACCCCACGACTGAGCACTGTGTAATATGCAGCTGTGTCTGGACGAGTCTAAACTACGTGGCTGTCTCGGCGTCCCAGTCTGTGATTAGGCAAAATCTTTGCTCTGCCATTGGTTCAGCGCACTGTGGTGATCCCGAGCGTTTGTGGGTTTGTTCATTCGAGACTCTATACCACGACGTATGTAGCAGCTCGCTGTGACGCAAAATATGAAGACGCCCTGTTTTAATTCGCGAAATACTCGTGCACTGTGCTGTTGAAGGGCAAGGACGCCCTTGACGGCTTTGACGTACGGCCTTTCGAGGCACCTGTTATTTTTATACGGGCATCAAGGATGAAAATCGCATTAGGCGGATTTCACAGACTATTACGCTCTCGCAAAAAAAAAGAAAACGAGGCGAAATGGTGACTTTTGTGGCAAAGCTGTTGCATTTGATAGCACACCTGAATGTAAAGCTGCGTGCAGTGCCATACACTGTTACGGCTAACAAGGCTTCGCGTGGCCGCTCTTACTGGATCGCTAGCACAGCTGACGCGGCCGTACATTGTTGCGTAGCGGCACCTGCGCACACGATAACACGGTAAATACTTTGCGTCTTGGCCCAGTTGTTCTTGGCCCTGTTGGTGAAGGACTGAATGCATAGCTTGCCGCTAATATACACGCGTAAAAAAGACGACGAAAACAATATCACAAGCCCGAGGTGCCGTCTTCATAATCTTATTTAGTATGCACGTTCAATAATGGAAAACGTTTATTCATGGAAAAAAGAGAGTTCTACATCATTCAAAGACTTAACTACACCGCTGGGTAGTAGACGGATGGTGTTGCTCCGCTGGAGCACAAGAGCGGCGTGCCTGCGTGCTCCTGTGCCACGTCGTTGCGCTGCCATGGCGGCTGCACTGGCCCACCCACAGAGCGCTGCAACGCTGAGCTGTGTTCTGCGTAATGGTGGGTGCCACTGTACGTACATTGTACTACCATGGGATTCGTCAAACAAATGTGGGCCTAAATTCCGTATTATGCGGAGACGGTCCACTATGTTAGACACATACGCCATTCATCCTTATCTCATCAAGTTTGAAAGCAACTAATCTGAACTAATTTCAACCAGCCACATCCACTAGAGGCACCGATAAGCCAGTCACATTTCACGTCAGACCAGTAACATAAATGAATGTTGCTATATTCAGTCATTGAAATGTCGTAGCCGTGGCATAGGCGCGCTTGCATTTGAATCACTGTGTGCAGTGGCGTATATTTCTTCTTCTTCTCTCGCAGGTTACCGTTTCTCTACCACGGTGAAATAGTTGGGTATTGATGCCCACGCCATGCAGGTCAAGAAAGAGATGTTGAAATCAGTGTTGTCATACAGAATTGAACTGCGAATTCGGTCTGAACAATCGCGATGGGCTCTTTCGTGTTTCTTCTCGCCTGAATACATAACATGATTTTGCTTTGGGCATGCATCACAGGTTTTAAAGAATTGTTCCTAAGCCACGCAGGTACTAAAAAAGCTCTTAGAAACCTCATCATAACAAAAATTCAAAAATTTGATATACTTATGTGTTCATTCTGAAAGACAGGGCACGCAGACAAGTAAACAAGAAAGCATTCACGATAACACAACACCCTAACCTATAACACCAATCATCTGGTTATTTGTCTGCGTCTTCCATTGTGCCATTGAAACTCGCTGGAAGGCTGCGTACATCAAGCTGCTGACAACTAAATCTACCCACTCTTACCCCCGTATTCAGAAACGCTCCCCGACTCGATTTTCATCCTTCACTTGACAGAGCTGAGCACTGCTCCGCTGTTCGGTTGAAAATGATGCTGCGCATCTCAAGAACCGCAGCAGATTATCGCTGATATGCAGTGACTTGCCGTGCCTAGAGACGACGCTACCATAGGCTTTCTCAAGTGAAGGTGAAGCGTTGAGTAAAAAGATGTTCTAGTATACGGGGCATAGAGAATTCGCGTACGCCTATTCGAGCTGAACGTTCTTAGAAGAAAAGAAAAATCCCACTTTATGTGGTTGTCTCTGTACAGAACCTTAATAGAATTGAGTCATTTTCGCAAACGAGCATTGTCTTTATGTCGTCAGTTAAAGTTTCGAATTACAGGTCGCATTTTCGTTCCTCTTTTCCTGGAAAAGGGCTGGTTCATCGATATCAGAGGGCGGCAATGACGTCAGCGAGCTGCATTATTCTTGGCGTGTGGGCTATTGTGAAACCCACCAGGTCACCGGGAAGTACTGCCTGTGTTCTCGCACAAGACGATGGTTCTTGCACTGCTTGCTCGGCACCCGCCTGTTCACTACAGTAGCTCGTGAAGCTTTCGGCGTATGCCTTGGAATTTGCGTGTACTATTTTACTCTCTCACAAACGCACAATCCGCGCAAATCGCATGAACAAAGTTATTACTAAGGACTGCAAATACTGTCTGCATGTGAATGTATTCTGTAACGAATCCTCTTGGATGATCTGCAGTATTTATGTTCCGGGTTGCCGTATGTATTTCCGGCAGACAATCGCACGTTCGCTTTGTATTCTACGGTAGCCAATTTGTTGAACGCGGACGCACAAAGTCTTGCACTCTTGTAGAGAAGCGTTTCTGTCAAAATTAATTCTTACCGTATTTAATAAACGTACTGAATGGTGTGCAATACAGCGTTTTTACCACAACTTGGCAAACGGCTGTGAGATTTCCTTCACTTTAAAAAAATCGTATTTTCCATGTCTGATCAATTAGAAGACCTGGCTGCAACATGGGAAGTAATGGGAGGGTGAGAATTACTTTAGCAATAATAAATCTCTACAGCTTTTAGAAAGCTTCGGTGTTCAAGAACAAGAGATGACCACTACAAAAGGATCCACCTGCTCTATTTGATGCAGTTCGCAAAGGGTTACTGTAAAAGCGTCAATAGTGACACGCGTTCTGTTTTCGCGTGGTTGTAAGGGTGACGAAACGAGGAGTGGTAAAGAATAGTTTGTTTACCGAGTCAACCTGTAGCCAGCACCAAGCACACTCACCGCAAAATCAAGTAACAGTTGCTCTACAAAGATAACAGGGAAGGCGGTCGGATACAACCTGAACGTTCAAAGAAGTGAGCTTTTACATTGTACACCGGAACTTGCACACTGTCTTTGTTGACGGTGGAAGCGCTAGTTCAGCAATGAACTACGTTACGAGTATCGTGTGTACAGCCTTAGTTTTATGACGCTATCGCGTGAGCTTTGAGTGCCGAATATGGTTGCATCTAATATTCTCGAGACGAAAAGGGATTACCCTAAGATTCGCAGCCATCAAAGTAGCATATAGAATCAATCAGATATACGCGAGAAACTGACTCTACGTAAGCATTATCCTAACAGATATTACCATAAACCACTGCTTACGTGGGGAAACCAGCATCTTAGGTGGCTGTCTGCCCAGCGATTATGGTTTAAAAGTGGTCCGAGCTTGAAAATAAACATGTTGCATCTACTAGCAAAGTGTGGTGTCCATATGCGCCTTCTCTTGTCCGTGTTTCGCTTCGCGTTACTACAAACTCTTTCAAATGAATAGAGAACAAGCCTGCATTGCAACTTTTGTGAGAGGAAAGTTTCGGCATTTCAACTGGTACAATGTTTTCAACTATCCGTTACAAAGTGTTCTCAGTGCATAGAAGATTCAGCAAAAGGACGGTACAAACAGTCATGGATCTGTGTGTGCTGTTCCTTTTCAAGCTTTTAACGTGCCCTTATTATTTGGCAATGGATTGAAGCTAACTTGAGCAAGTGTCAACCCTCTCAAGTAACTTTCCTACTGCAATTATCAATAAACAAAAAGATCTGTTGGTGAAAAACTTCTTCCTTGCACACATGTATTGAAGGCGAGGCATATTTTGCCGGACAATATGAATATTATAAAGGGTCTGACTCGTGAAAAGTGGGCTATCATTAATCAGCCCGTCGTAATGAAGGCCTCCGGATGTTTTGACCATCTGGCATTCTTTCAGCTGCACACCAGCACACGGAACTCCATGGGAATGAAGTTCCCATGGGAAGCCTCCATGGGAATGAAGCCGTCACGGACGGAAGCGAACTCGCGACATAGGAATCATCAGCCGAGTTGCGTTTCCACTACAACAGAGATGAGCCGGATGAAGAGTGAACTAGACCAGGTGATTGCTCGAAACGGCAGTAGCAGAAACGCACGGAAAGTAATGCCCTAACAGGGTCAATCAGCTCGCGGCGCTGCGGTCGGTATATATATAGACTGCAATATGTATTGTCGCGAAAATTGCATGTGGCTCCGCCAAAGAAAAGCGCAGAGATAGAATGGCCGCTTCCCTTTCAAAAGACCTTGGTTCCAAGCGTAGCTCCATCTACTGAGAAGTAGCTTTCGTCCTGAGTTCTTCCTTGGTAAACGCACAAGGCGAAGTGCGTTTTTTCTTAGCAAGAAGGTGTTTTATGCCGGGGTCCATGAAGGCTTGACCAACGCTTTTCTGTCGCGAATATTGCGTGGCAAAGTTTATACTAACATATCTCAAAGAAGAATCCAAAAGCAAAGTAATGCTTACGCAGCAATGCTCGGGGCGAGACAACTAGGCCGTAAACGCGACGTTGTTTAGCATAATGACGGTAACAATAGGGTATCGTTTGTATAAAGACAGTACGAATTATTTAAGCACTACCCCATAATAAGTTTAGTGCTAATAATTTTTGTCCCCCTCAGTTTGGTATGAGCGTCGAAGTGAATTTCTTGGTAAAAACTTGCGTTTTTCACAATTTTATGTTACCATATTTTGCTCTCACCCTTTTACGTTTCCACTTTCACTCCTTCCCTTTGTTTTTTTAGTGGGGCGGCCCCAAGCAGCGCCTAACAAAATATTCAATGTTCATAGTATCCCCCCCCCCCCTGTACTGCCAGTTTTTTTTTTCTGCGCCTTCGTTAGTGTCGCCCTTGTCACAGTTATGCGGCCCATTGTCTGCATCATATTTTCAAGCTTGTACCAACTAGTCCTAAGGAGCGCTTCATTGAAGTTATGGTGGTCGAAATTTCCGGAGGCCTCCACTACGGCATCTCGTAATTATTTCATAATTATTTCATGATTCTTGCACACTAAACTGAAGCTCTTCTAGTTAATCAACTTCTTCTTATTCTTCTTCTTGTTATTGTTAATAGTGGTAATAATATGGTGCTCCGTTTTCTGTTGACATGCAAAACTAAAGAAATCAGACGAATCTCATGACGCACGGCCACAGTAGTGAAAAGGGAGGTGATGAGTAGTTCCTCACGTCACACGCGCCGATGGATAGCGGAAGTGTGTGATAAAGTGCATAAATGACGGAGGGGGTGGCATGACATCACAAAACAGGAACCAATATATGATTACAGGTTTCGGGTCACAACACAATTCGCGGCTGATTGTTGTCACACAAAACGAGGACAGGAGGAAAGCGCTTTGTGGTGGAGTTAGAGGACTTTTCTGAAGTACGGAATGATCATAAGCCGCAACTTGTTACAATGTGTCCTGAACCGGTATACAACGTTTCCAACGAGCTATTGCGAAATGACAACACCGCGTGGAAGATTCGGACACGGATGGGACAGAGAGACGCCGGTATTCGTGGCGTCCCTTCGTAAACATTATATGCACTAATAACATTTTTCAATAAAACAAAGCAAACTTGCGCCATGTCAATTCACTGAAATAGCTTTTAACTCTTTCAGACGCCAACTTTTGAGAAATGTCTGTAAATGTGTCAAATCACTAAAACGTTACTTCAAGCTACTCAATATTCTATTGTTACAAAAATAACGAGATAGTTGTGGAATCTACGTGTGCCATAGTAACTTGTTCTAATTAAGTTGTAAATAAATATCTCCTTATCCTAAAGTCATTGATGGTTATTTTGGCATAAAGAAATTTTAATCTCAGGCTAAAAATATAGTGCCAATTTATTTTTCGTTATGTTAATTGTGAGCAAAGAAAATCTCTTCTTTTCACATTGCTTGCAGAAAGCGGCATATCGTACAACTCGTCAAACGTGGTAGTCCCTTCTGAAAAGTGATCATATGTATCAGTATAATAAAAAATAAGGTTGAAAAAGGACAAATTAATCATAAAGGAGGTTCAATTAATCTAATGCACGGCATATCTTGCTCTTCTTTAGCCTCTACTTGATGCAAATAACGAAAATGAGTGCTGTACACAACTGTGTACATAGCGCATGAAAGGGTTAAACTGTGGTTTACAACTAATATTATCAAAAAAAAAACAAGAAATATATGTAGCATCAAAACGTCTTTCCTGCACACGCGTGTTCGATCTGAGGCATATATGCCTCACGATAAAGACAGTGTCATGAAATTCACGTCCCAAAAATGATATGATTATTATACAGGACGTATAGGAGGGATGTTCAAGCTTTCCAGATCTCTGCTGGCGTTGTTTAACATTGACTGACATCGCATGGCACAGAATTCTCAAGCATTTCCTTATCATCTAAATGCAACTGTCACGGCCGGTCTCAAGGCCACTACATTTGTATCATTAGCCGATCTGCATCACCGTTACATCACATCTGCGCACTTGCTTGACGAAAAATAAATGTCTTTGAAAGCAAGAACTTCTGTCGAACGAATGAAATTCTTGCCGACTGACACCAACCGGGCTACTACAAAATATAATAAAGCTAGTAGCGCTAACTGATAATGACTAAGGTGGTTAGATAAACTACTGTGGCAAGTAATGACAGCGCTCATCCTCCTCTTGGTCGTTTAACCAACTTGTTAAACAAGACAAAGCGCAATAAGTATGCACTAACCAAATATACACGAAATAAATCTAGATTTACAAGGCGAACCCACATGGAATAATAAAAATGTGGTAGGTAACACACGGGAGCGATTTGGCCGCATGAATTAGCTTTACCTATATAAGGTACACGTGTTCAGTAGTTATTGTGTTTAGCGCAGTGGCAATAAAGCTACTTTGGTCTGAAAAAAAGTATCATGTCATACCACGCAAACCAGACTACTAAGCCACCACGCAATATTCGGAGTACCCCCTCCCCCCCCCCCCCCCAACTAAACTTGCTTTCAAAAAAGTGGCCTGTCAAAAAATAAAAAAAAAACTAACATAATCGTCACCAAATGCAAGAAATGCACACAAGCACTGCTGAAAATTGACGCCTTATCTGCCATGGATAGCACACCGCCGTTTTATGATCCTCTTCGGGTCGATCATGAATTTTAGTGCATCCCTCGGTCAACGAAAAGAAGGCGTGCTGACTATGCACATTTCATTCGAAGAAATATTGTAATGTTCAACGGGATACCGTGGCTATTTATGCTGGACAATAGCTGCGACGGCGCATTGAAGAGAGCGATCGTACATGCCGGGCACCTTGACAGTTTTCCTCAAATTATGACGTCGAGAGACTTGGATGCATTGGTGACAGTCCTCAGGAAGTTAGATTATTGCCAACTTCAAGGATTGGCCACCGCAGGTATGCTGGAGAACATTAGCATCGCCGGAATGACAACTAACGAACAGATCATTGAGCAAGTGCGCACCAACCTGCAGGAAATAAGCTCAATAGCGGGCCGGCTTCACTGTATGGCTCGACTTTACTGTTGGCTCGGAGGCCTAAAAGACGTCCTTTCACCGTGGAGTCTGTATCGTATCAAACCGTCCAACGTGAATCTGATGCAGTTCAACCTACACAGGCGCATCGCGTTGGAGCTGGCCATGCCAGGGCATCCTCTAGTGTTTGTGCCGGAGGCCGCTGGCCGTCACCGCTACGCGTGCATTATTGTTGGGGACACCTTAAACACGACTGAGCACTACGTCGTCTGTGTGTGCATTTGGAACCACTTGAGATTCGTGGCTGTGTGGGCATCCGAGTCGGTGGCTAGGGAACGTCTTTGTTGTGCCCTCGCTTCAGCACTCGGTGGCAGTACCGAATATTTGTGGGCTGGTTCATTTGAGACCCTTAGGCAGGCCTATGTGGTAACCCGCTGCAATGAAGTGGTTCAACAGGCCGCGCCGTAAACCACGAAATACACCTCGACTGTGACGTTCACTATCGCGGATGCCTGGAAGGTTTCGACATACTTCATTCTGAGGTAAGGAAACATCTGTGCCTCTTACATTAGCTGCAGAGGTAATAGTTTTCTAATAAGCGCCTTTTAAATGTCTAATAGCACTCGTCTAATGATGGAGGCCAAATAGTGACTCCGGATGCGCAGTATTTCGTTAGGTAGCACACCTAGGTATCTGGTTGCGTACAGTGTGCGATAGCCTGTACTTTGTCGATTTACGGAGGGCGTACATGCCTTATCAGACGAAGGTGGTGGCTTCGTTAGGCCCAAGCGCAACTAGTCATTATTTTGTCTTTTCCAGTGTACGAGCAGCTAACGTGCATTAAAATCAGTATGCCACGTGCACTATAGATGCTGAGAACTCTCGCATTATCATGTCAGACCAATAACCAAAATGTATGGTGCTACGTTTAGTCATTTAAATGCCGTAGCCATCGCAGAAACGCTTTCATTGTAAAGCACTTTGTGTGTCGGGGTCTATTTCTTGCAGCCTCGCTGATTTTCATTCGCGTACGGCGCTGAAACAGTTTGCCTTTGATGTTCCGGTTTCTGTACAATCAGGCATACTTGAAACTTGAGCGGGTCCCGTACGACTGTGATGTGTGTGTTTTTTTTTTTCGTTTTTGTTTTCTGTACGCAGAATGGCGACATGGTTTTGCATCGGGCGCGTAGGGTAGGTATCTAGAAATCTTTGCAGGCCTCTTTGGTACTAGAGAAGTGACGAAAAGGAAGCTCGGAAAATAGCTGAGCTAGGTGCTAAGTATTCCTACTGTAACAGGCGGATACCACACTACTGACGACACGACAAAAAGCCAGCCAACCACCACAATCACACAATTAGCCGACATCTTGTTTTTTGACTCTTTTCAAGTCGGTGTTCGCATACCATGTGCTGTTACACAAAAGGTATGCGCAAGGTGATATTCTTGGACGCTTGGCGCATGCATATGCTGGCTGACTTTTGAGCAGAAAAAAAAAAGAACCTTGTTTGGTTGGTTTCGCACAAGGCCTTAATAAAATTTAGGCATATCACAAACAAGCACTTCGCTATGCCTCCGCAGAAGCTCCGAATATGATGTCATAATTATTTTTTTGTTTGTCTCAACAGAGGCTGACCCCCTCCCCCCCCCCCCCAAAGAAAAAAAAAAAAACAGATCACGACGATGTAGGCGGAATGCCTTATTCTTGGTGTGCGGACTATCATGGAACTCTCCAGTTCACCTAGCAGCAGTCATCGTAATCAACACAAGAAGATGGATTTTGCATTGCTTGCTTGTTTGCTACTGGCACGTTCATTCATATATCTCGTGTGAAGTTTCCGCCATACCCCTTTGAGTTTTCACGCACTTGTTCACTATCTCTGTCAAACAGTGTGCGCACCGAGCATGAACAAATTTTTATTACTGAGCACTGTACATACTATCTGCATGGTATTGCATTCATGTAACGAATCTTCCTTGACGATTTGCCGTATTGTTTACAGGGATTTGCCTACGGAGAGGTATATCACAATGAACTTGTAGTTTGGACTTGGTATTATTACTGTAGACAAGTGTTCTTGCAAAAACTGTAATATTCTCATGTGCAATAGATGTACAGGCTGGTATCAAGTGTTTCATCTGTACGGTCCGTGAGCAGACAGCCGCCAGACTGACTTCACTTTCAAAGACTTATTTTTCTTGTGGTTTCCAATAAAAAAAAAACTCCGTTGCAACAATTGTTTTAGCATAATGACAGCACAATACTACAGTTTACAGAAACGGCAGTGTTCAAAAGCAAAGATTGTCGCGACGAAAGGGTTCACCTGCTCTAATTCAAGCTCTTCGGAATGTACAATGGCCAAAATTTCAATACTGACACGCATTCATTATTCATGCGTTTGTAAGTTCACAAAAATAAGGAACAGTGATTGCTGTGTTATTTAACGGGTGAACTTGTACCCTATTCAGGTACACTAACACCTGAAGCAAGGAACGCTCTTCGTGGAAAGAGAGCAGCGAGGAGGATCGTCGGTCGGAGACAATATGAATATCAAAATAATTCACCCCTTAGGTGTACCTATGCGTGAAGTCACTAACTGTTCTTGCTGGTGTAAGCGTTAGTTTAGCATTAAGCCCAGTAACTAGTGCAGCGCGCACAACCTCGAAATTTCATAACACTATCGCACGAGTTCTGGGCGCCATATACGGTTGCATCTAATATTCGCGAGAGCTAAAGAGATGCGTGTTTAAGTATTCCTTAAGTAAACAGCAGCGCTATACAAAGAACATCACAGAAAAGGGGTACAGTATGTACTGACAAGTGCAAGTGTCTTCGGTAGGGGTAGATGGATTCACATTGAGGTATATTAACCCATATTTCTTTATTCAGACGAGCCCCGCCGCGGTGGCTAAGGTACTCGGCTGCTGACTCGCAGGTCGCGGGATCGAATCCCGGCTGCGGTGGCTGCATTTTCGATGGAGGCAGAATTGTTGTAGGCCCGTGTGCTCAGATTTGGGTGCACGTTAAAAAACCCCAGGTGGCTGAAATTTCCGGAGCCCTCCACTATACAGCGTCTCTCATATTCATACGTTGATCTTGGGACGTTAAACACCACATATCAATCTTCTTTATTCAAACGACAGCCCTGTGTGCCTCATAAAACGGCAAAGCTGACCGTCTGCGACGACCGCTCGGCGGCATTCATGACGAGGCATGCGAAAAATGTGCACCATGTGATGAAAAATTTTTGCGTTACGTCATCCTACATGACTCTACATGATGCATTATTGTCGCCCTCCTTTCGGCATCAAACAGTATCAGACAGCGCGCGACCTCGAAAGGTGCACATGCATACGGCGCTTGGCTGTGGTGCGTGAAAGCGCGGCTTTTGTTCCCTGCTTTGCACTAATTGAGGAGTGGCTTTTGCCTTCGGATCTTCGTAGCTCAGCGCTCAAGTGAACTCAGTTTTGTTGTTTCTTTTTTTTTGCACGAAATTGTTTCAAGGCGGAGTTCTCGAAGGCTTCACTGACGTTTTTCGGTCACGAATATGACGTTTGGATACGTAGACTAAGAGATAAAAATAAATTAGAAAAAAAGTAGCATCACCGGAATCGAATTCCCGATCCCTCTATCCGGAACGCGCCATGCGTTATAATTAGGGCAAAAAAAGCTATAATATACATGGTACTACATGCGCCCAATTTATATACATCAGTTATTAGCAACAGCGCGCTTGTCTTGAAAGCAGGCATTTTCGTCATCGTAAGCGACGTGACAAGGCGAATGCGAAAGGCTCCCTTTAAAGGTCGTCGCCCACTCTTAGCAACGTGGGCGCGCCAGTTTGCCTTGCAGGACATCGGCTAGCATGCGCAATCGCTCAAGTCGGTTTTGAAGTGGTCCGCTCAAGTCAGTTCGGAAGTGGTTTGCACGTCTTGGGCTTTCACTGGACGTTTAGGTTGGAGTTACAGAGCACTGCACCACAAGTGAGATGAATGAGAGTGATTTTTCAGATAATAAAAAGTATTCAGTGCGACATGTGTTAGGTCGTCCTGTGTTAGTACTTTCCATGCGTAACTCATGCTTGAGCACCGCACTGCCACTTTCTAGCTGCTCGCTGTTCTTCGCGTCACACTCCAATTTGTTTATATCGCATCCATTTTCTCGCTTTTGATACGACACAGCGCGAAATAAACACTTAACTGGCTTCACGAAGACATCTTTCACTTTCTTGTTAAAACGATTCCTATTTCGTAGTAACAGCTCGCACAGATGAATTGCCTGATGTGATGGGCCACTTCGTGGTATTGAGAGGCACACACAGGCACATGGGAGCTCATTGAAAATTTTTCATCGTATACACCATTTGTACGATTTATTTAGTGACGTCTTTTTACACGTTGACTTTGGATGTATTATCACACCTCAGGTTATCTTAAAGGTATGATTCCGCTTTTCACAGCCAAACTGCCCCGCCGTAAATAACGTTGTACTCTGTCATAAAAAAAAGTAGTGTCATAATACATCGGAACGTGCCATTTGGTCCTCTCTAACCGAGGCTGTTTCAGTTATGGGTCAGTTCAGCTCCGCTTGCTAAGAGAGAGAAAAAAATTCAGACATATTGGGAGATTAACTAGACTAAGTCCAGTTGTGTATCCTACATGGTGGAACTTGATGAGCTCCTCACGTGAGTATGCACTAAAGGAATTGGGAGAGTCTTTGTGCCTAGGATACCTGAAGCGATTGTGAAAGACGAATGAACGTGAAAGAAACAGAAAAAAGAAAATAGGGATAAAGAATGAGAAAAGCGGTGGAAACAAGAAATTGGTAGGAAGAAAAAGAGACAAAAATGTGGTGAAATAAAGCTACAGGGGTGCGTAATATAAATGTCCGAGTGGCCACCTTTCTAGTTGGGGAATAACAAAGTTGTTAAGTGCCTTTGTTTATTGCTCTTGTTGTTCAGACTTGTTAAGCAATGGTAAACACGATAAAGTGAATTAACGAAATAAAGGTAAGAATTATAATATAAAATAAAAGTAAGATATACAATCTTAACACACGTAAACTATTGTGGTATTGATATACGTGTTGTAGCCAGGAATAACCGTATATTTGTTGGCATCAATTAGTTTTACCTAAGGTGCACATCCACAACAGCTTTAGCGTATAGAGCTCTGGGAACGCAGCCAGTTTAGTCAAGACAAAACCTGCCACGCCAAAAACGCCAACCAAACGACTAAGCCACAGTGCATGTGCAGGCGTGCATTAAAAAAAAGGTGGGGCATATAAAAAACGCTGAGAAAGTTATCACCAAAATGATTGATCGATACGCGGAGTTTAATGTCCCAAAACCACCATATGACTATGAGAGGTGCCGTAGTGACGGGCTCCGAAAATTTCGACCACCTGAGGTTCTTTAACGTGCACCCAAATCTGAGCACACAGGCCTACAGCATTTCCGCCTCCATCGGAAATGTAGCCGTCACAGCCAGGATTCAATCCCGCTACCAGCGGGTCAGCAGCCGAGTACCTTAGCCCCTAGCCCACCACGGCGGGGCATATCACCAAAATGCTACGAATGCGCAGAAGCTCCGATGGAAATTGACGTTTATCTGTCATCGATAAGGCACTGGTGCTTTATAAAGCCCTTCCCACCGGCCTGCGAATTTTTAGTGCATCCAGTGGTCAACGAAAGGCAGACGCGCCGGTTATGAAGATTCGCTGCGAGGAAAGCTTCCAACGTTAAACGGAATACTGCGGCCATCAGCTCCCGACAGTAGCTGCAAGGGCGCTCTGCCGAAAACGACCGTACATGCCGCGTACCTTAATGGTTTTGCTGAAGCTATGACGGCGAGAGACTTGAATAGTTTGTTTACACTCCTCAGGAGGTTGGATTACGAGCAACTTCTGGGCTTGACCGCCGTTGATTTCGTGGACAGCTTCAGCATTGCCGGAATGACGAAGGAACATGTCATTGATGAAGTGCGCACCTACTTGCAAGGAGTAGAAGTCGTGGAGGGCTGTATTGTATGGCTGGGCTTTATTGTTGGCTCGCATGCCCAAACGACGTCCTTTCACCTTGGAGGATGTATTTTGTCGACCCGGCTAAGGTGAATTTGTCCCACTTTGAGCTGCGCAGCCGCATCGCTTCACAGCTGACAGTTGCAGAGGGTCCTGAAGTGCTTGTGCCGATGGCCACCCCAAGCCTTCACTACGCTTGCATTATTGTACCGGATAGCTTTCCCATGGCGGAGCAGTGCGTCATCTGCGTCTGCGTCTGGGACAGTCTGAGCTACGTGGCTGTTTGGCCATCCAAGTCGGTGGGTAGCGAATATCTTTGTTTAGCCCTTGCTTCAGCGTTCTGCGGCAATCCCGATAGCTTGTGGAAAGTAGCTAACGTGGTTGCTTGGGCGAGTTGGTACGACATGATTCACATAAAAAACAGCGCCAATAACGAGAGACAAGAAAAAGGAGACAGACAGCGGCACTGAACTTACAACAAGATTTATTTGCCAGAACCGCACAATATATACTTGGGCAGTATCTAACAAAAAAGAAAATACAAAACAAACAAAACAGAATCCACCTAACAACCACATTGTCATCTTCACAACGCACCATGAGCAGCACGTGTGCTAACGTGCCGAAGGAAATCTATTTCTTTTAATGATAGCGCAATCGAAGGCCTGCTGACACATGCACTGCCCAGCCTTTCTATTTCTGAAGCCTCATAAATTTCACGTATCAACTGGTCCCAATGCCGCCTAATGACGGTACAAAGCTGAAAATCAGGGACACAGCCGCAGTCTCGGCAATCAATGCCGAGATGGCCCGAAACTGTAGAGGAGACGTTGTGAGCGTGCTCGTTCAGCCGCTCATTTAAACACCTGCCTGTTTGGCCGATGTACCACTTGCCGCAAGACAGGGGTAGTGAGTACACCACTCCTTCAATGCATAGAACGTACTTCTTTCGATGCTTGACTTTGCAGCCTCGCTCGCCCCTCGAACCAGGATTCACGGCTCTGCACAACCTAGCCAGTTTTTCTGGTTCAGAAAAAACCAGGTCTACGTCGCACCTGCTGGCTACATTTTTGAGATTGTGGGTGACGCCGTGGATATAGGGAATAACGACGAAGTTTCGTTTCCCACGTCCCTTATCCTTTGTACGGTTCTGAGCATTATTTTCTGGGCTCGTTCTGATTTCTCTGAGTAGACACTCAGCAACGGCGGTCAAAACGTACATCGGGAAACCAGCTTCTGTAAGGCGTTTAGTTTGCTTATTAAAGCTGGACAGAATTGTGTGATAGCAGGACTTTCGCAAAGCGTTTGTGTAGCAAGTCTTAGCAATAGCGCGCTTCACCACTTTCGAATGTGCTTAACCAAAAGGGAGGATTGGCTTGTTGGCGCGTGGCTCATAGGCCCAACACACGTGGGAAGGACTCAACGTTAACATTAAATCTAGGAACCTGATGGCTCCTCTGTCCGGAACTTCATGTGTTATAACAAGCAGAGAAAGATACTTACTGAAAATTTCTAAAATACTAGTCAAAGGCGGACCATCCGAGGAGGTTTCAGCTTGAGACAACACAAGGAAATCGTCAACATAGCGGAATACTCTCTTAACAGATGTGGATCCCAAGCAATTCTGAATGGCACGATCACGGCTGGCTGAAAATAAATCACTCCAAATGGGCGCAAGGCATGATCCTATGCACACCCCTTGACGTTGCAAAGTTCATTCGAGAGCCTTACGAACGCTTATTTGGCAGCCCGCTACAACGGAACGGCTTCACAGGATACGTCCTAAGCCACGAAATACAGCTCCACAGTGACGTTTAGGAGCGCTGACGCCTGGAGCAATCTGAGGTACGCCATTCTGAGGTAAGGTTCGCATCTATGCCTGTTGCATGTGCCTCAAAGATACTTTACTAATAAGGTGATACCAATAGGACGTCAAATCGCCCCCCCCCTCCCCCCACGGTCGTATAGTGCCTAAGGTACTCGGCTGCTTACCCGCAGGTCGCGGGATCAAATTCTGGCTGTGGCGGCTGCATTTCCGATGAAGACAAAAATGTTGTAGGTCCGTGTGCTCAGATTCGAATGCAGATTTGGGTCGAAATTTCCGGAGCTCTCCACTACGGCGTCTCGCATAATTATATTGTGGTTTTGGGACGTTAAACGCCACATATCAATCAGTTTGACGTCAAATGGTTACTTTGGTGGCAGGTTTATTTTATTAGGCACGAAGGCATAATCTGAGACTGTGGAAGTTGTCCTACCTTGTGCTTTGTCAATTTAATGTGGGCATAGATTCCGCATAGTGGTTAACGTATTCAGCTGCGACCCGCAGGTCGCGGGATTGAATCCCGGCTGCATTTTTGATGGAGCTGAAGAGGATGTAGGCCAATATGCTCAGATTTAGGTGCACGTTAAAAATTCCCAAGAGGTGGAAATTTCGGGAGCACTCCACTAAGGCGTTTTTGATAATCATGTGATGGTATTGGGACATTAACCTTGCGTATAAATCAGATCAATAGACTGCATACATAGCTCGTAAATAAAAGCACTACTAGCAACTAACGTGCATTTCACTGAATCTGCCACGCGCTGTCTAATGGCCTCGAGCTTCGTCGCTATTGTCTCAGACCGATAACCAAACTGCATGGTGCTAGGTTTGGCCATTCAAAAGTTCTAGGAAAAACACTTCCATAAAAAAATGCTGTGTGTGTGTGTGCGTGTGTGTGTGTGTGTGTGTGTGTGTAAAAAATACTTCGCAGATCATCATTCCTGTACGGTCGCAAAATAGAATGATTTCGATGCTATGGCAATAAAACTTTTGGGTGTCTGCGCGCTAATTCGAAATTTCAGTGTGGTGTGTATGGCAACGACACGTTCTTCCGATTCAGATTTGGTCTGTACGCATAAATAAGGCATGGTTTTCAATGCGGTACGTTGAACAGGTCTCAAAGAATCATTCCAGGTGACGTTCGGGCTCGAGAAAGCACGAAAGCTCAGTATAAAATGAATGAGCTAGCAGGTAAGTAGTCTTATTCTGATAAACAGCTTTCTTATTTCAATAGACAGCGCGAGTAGGCGCGGATACATGAACAATGCGACGAACCTGTAAGACACCAATCAACAGCAGAAATCCTAGAATCAGTCGACTTGACGTCTTCTTGTGTCGTTACCTTTTATCTTGTGTCGGCGATATGAGGCTGATATTTATAGAGGCTTGGCGTGCGCATATGCACGCTAAAACATTTCAGCAGAAAAAAAAGACCTCGACAATTCGTCTTGTACAAGGCTTTAATGGGATCGAGGCATTTTCGCAAGCGAGCACGTCTGTCACTGTGTTCCATCACATGAAGCTCTGCATCTGACGTCACAATTTGTGTTTTCCTCTACGCAGACTGCATGCTCCCCCAGAACCCGATGAAGACGGTGTGGACGAGCTGCAATATTTTTGTTGTGTGGTCTATCGTGGAACCCACTAGTTCATCTAGCAGCAGCGGCTTTTTTTCCAACCGAAGAGATGCCTTTTGCATTGCTTCCTTGTACTCGCACTGTTCATATACATGTAGATCGGGACGCTTTCGGCATAAGCCTTTGAGGTTGCCTTCGCTCGTTTTCCATCTCTGACAAGCACACAGTTTGCGCATAGTATGAAAAAAAATTTTATTACAGAGCACTGCACACGCTGTCTGCATGATATTCAAACCTTGTAACGAATCCTCTTGGATGAATTGCCACATTTCTGTGGCTGTCATTTTATCTGTCTAACGAAATGTGTACCAGTTTTACTTTGTAATTTCCGTCTGACACTTTGTTTTTAGAATGCATGCGCGGAGATTCTTGCACTTGATATTATTACTGTAGACAAATGTTATCACGAAAACTATTCTTCTCATATGCAATAAATGTATCGGTCGGTAATAAGTACAGCAGAGTGATTTGTTGGGCGCGTTGGTTAATTTCTAACGAGCTTATGGCACGAAAAAATGCACTAGAGAAGGACAAGCCATGTCTGAGACTAGGGTGCCCACAAGAATGAAGGCAAGGTTGTACGAGACATAGAGGAGGCATATTTTAATCATGTATTTGGTGACACCTGCATGGCGAGGCTCTCAATCACACTACATCACACCGAGATGGATTACCTCAGTGCGTGCCACTAAATTTTTTTCTGCTAATATAACGTTTGACTTTGTTCACCTGTATATATATGTGTGCGATTTTACAAATAAATTTAGTCGATTGTCGCATGTGTCATTCTCGTGTTTTTTTCACGCCTTAAGCTCGTTAAGTATCAAGTACACCATGTGAATGACAGGTGAGCAGACGGCCACAACAATGACCCCACTTTCAAAGACTTACTTTCCTTGTTCTTTCATTTCAAAATACCTGCCGGAACTACTTCATTAGCGTAATTATATCACACCTCTACAGCTTATAAAAACTTCAGTGTTCAAGAACAAAGATGGCTGCTCCAAAAGTATACACCTGGCTTGTTTTCAGCTGTTTAAATTGTATTATGGTAAACGTGTCAATACTAATGCGAGTTGATTATTTGCGTGGTGGTAACGGTGCAAAAAGGAGCAACGGTAATAGTAAAGCTGTTTCTCGGGGAAACCTGCAGCCTGTAGAATGCACAGCAAATGCAGAATTGACTAAAATTTCCTTGAAAAAGAACAGAGGACGATCACTGGTCGCAGGTAATGTGAAGTTTCAAAGTATTCATCTCTAACGTGAGTTTATGCGCAAACATACGCACTGTTCTTTTTGGCAGTGTAAGTGTTACACCATCCGGTGTAACGAAGGTGGTTTTTTCACGATATAGTTCATCAACTTCGATCTGCCAGTAGCCACTTTTCAACTCTATAGATAAAAAATGCTTGGCCCGCCGCAGTTGGTCGAGGGAATCGTTGATGCGGGGCAGCGGATAGACGTCTTCTTTAGTCACGCTGTTAAGTTTTCTGTAGTCCACGCAGAAGCGCAGTGATTCATCTTTTTTTTTTCACGAGCACAACCGAAGATGACCAGGCACTCTTCGAAAGTTGAATAACGTCATCTTGCAACATCTCTTCGACTTGAGCATTTGTCACGTCACGTTCCTTTGCCGAAACGGTTTTATGGGCGAGGCGTCGGTATACGTAAATATTCGGTGTTTGGAGATCGGTGTCTGACCAATCCTTCGAGGTAGACGCGAAGCACTCTTTAAATTGATATAGCAGTTCACGTAGCTCAGTCTGTTGTTCCGAGACGGTCGAGTTGACATCAACTTTGGCAAGAAGTGAAGTCACGTCGCTTGGTGTCGGTCGAAGCCCGTCATCGGTTAATGTAGATTCGAAGCAATCAGAAACGTCTGCGATGGGGTGGGCGAAAGTGATGGTGGTGTCACGAAACAGGTGCCAGTACTCGTTACTGAAATTAGTCACAAGTAAGGCACAGTGTCCGTCATAAAGCGTGACGAGGCTGCGTGCAGCGCAGATACCTAGCGCTAACAAAGCGCCAAGTTGCCTTCGGCGACAACCTCACCATCCCGTAACTTGTTGGACACCACATCAACTAGGACGCTTGAACGCGGAGGCAACGTTAGCTGTCGGCAGAAACGCGAAACGTGCTGTCACGGATGTCGTCAGATTTGTCGGAGGATCCAGCTGTCGAAAACGTCGCGGTACGCTCTCGAAGATCGATAATTGCACCGTGCTCGCGCAAAACGTCGACTACTAGGATTAGGTCTCTGGAACAGTCACGTAGTACGAGGCAGCTGGCGAGAAACATACGTCCCCGAATGCTCACTCTATAGTGCACATGCCGATTGGAGCGACTACGTGCCCACCGGCAGTACGAATTTGAGCTTCGTACCAAGGCGAAACGAGTTTCTTTATGTGCGCTGCTAGTTTTCCACTCATGATTGAATAGTCCGCACCTGTGACCATTAATACACTAACGTTGTGGTGACCGTCGACAACCACAAGTATATCCAAAGAAAATCTGCTTCTGGCTTTTGTCGCTGTCGTCGGGGATCGGCTTGAGGTCCGTGCTTGCGTCGGTGGGAGGCCTTGCTGGCGTCGAGTGTCAGCGGCCTCACTCCCAAAGGTCGCTGTCGTTAGTTTTCTGGCCTAGGGCTTGGCGAGCGCACCAGCACTGCCCCTGGGAGGCTCCGAAAATTAGGAGAAGATCGCCTTGGAGGTGGAGACCGCGACTGCCGCCGCATAGACATGTGCTGTTGTGAAAGGTATTCTTCAATAGCTTTCGGTCTTTCGCCGAATCTCGGCCGTGGCGAGTCGACGGCAAAACGCTGTAGTCCGAGGAGACGATAGGGACATTTCCGGTACACATGTCCATCTTCACCACAGTGGTAACACAGTGGCCGTCTGTCCAGTGTGCGCCATACGTCAGATTTTCTGGGAAGCGGCTGTCGATATTCCAAGCGGTGAATTGGCTGCAGCGAAGAAAGCGCATCCTGAGGCTTAGGATTAACGAAGCGCGGGGAAGCAGGAATATATCAACTGGCAGCTTCTGCGTATGATGCGCGATGTGGCTCCGTCGGAACAGGCGGGAAATAACTGGAAGACGGCACTTGGAGAGCCTGTCGTGCTGCGTTTCTGACGAGGCTGCAAATAGATTTTGCCGTACGTTGTGATTGGCACTGAATCTTTTGTAGTTCGTCGCGCACCACCGATCTAATGAGGTCGCCGAGAGACTCGATGTTGATGCTGCTTCCTGCACCTCCAATCTGACCTTCTGACGAAGTGACACTCACTCGCCGGTCGTACACAGTATAGCGCTGCTGCAGCCCTTGTTCCATGGTTGTGGCTTGGGTCGAAAATTACGCCATGGTCTTTGGGTACAGCGAACGAGGCCAGCGAAAAGCTGCTCCTTCACTCCTCGCATTTTATGACGAACCTTCTTTTAGGAGCGAAGCTCCTTAAGGCGTGGGCTGTGCGTCCCCTGTATGTAGCCACCTCTCGTTCAGTTCTAAGTATTACGCTAGCCACCGCCCGATCTAAAGGGTACAGCCATATCCATCCGTCCATCCGTTCATCCATCCATCCATCTATCCATGCATCCATCCATCCGTCCGTCCATCCGTCCGTCCGTCCGTCTGTCCGTCCAAAAGATGCAAGATGTTATAAACTAGACGGCGGTACGTGTAGTTGATTATGATAGATGCGAGGTGTTATAAAATAGGAATGATGCCACATATGGCGCGTGTCATCGTTCGATATAGTGCGGCGACGTACGCTAGGGGGAGCGTTGCAATAAAATTGAGTGGGCAAAATGTACGGAGAATTCATGGTTTACAAGGTTTATTTCCGGAGCTTCGCCCACTCATCATCATTCACTTCGTGGATATGGCGGCATTTTTCTTCCGCCATGTCGGGGTCAGCTCGACGAAGGAGGCTCGTCATGTCCTCGACGTACATCATGACACCTTCATTTGGCATTTGGAGGCGCGACTCAATCACTCGCTCGGGTCGCTCACGGCGATCATAATTGGCCCAACTTGCCAGCAAGTATCTACGAAAGACGCTCAACGAGGGAAAAGGCTCACGGTTTTTGTACCAAGTACGAGAGCCGTCCTCCAAGCTGAAAAGCACATTCCTTATCTTGCCGAAGCCGGTCCAACTATTATAATCAGAGACCCGTTCGAACTGAGCCAGCCAGTCTTTGACATCCTCCAAGACGGAACCGTGGAACACCTTCGGCACACATGGCTTCCACAGCGTATGAGGCGTGGCTGCAGTGCCTTCCCTAGCGTTCGGGGGTGTGACAGACGTCATATCGGGAAGAGGTCCACGCTCAAGGGGTAGTCCTCGGAGTCTTCGTCTTGAGCGGTAAACAGGTGTTGTCACTGCAGGTACAGGTCTACCTGGAGGCGTTTGGAACATCGGCTGGGGGTTACCCAGTACCTCCACCAGTTATCACGTGCTACCAAAGGTCTTCAACTAGGAAGAACTGAGCCGCCGGGGAGACGCACCGAAAACTGGCAAGATGGCTGCTTCAATAATAAACAACTGGCCAGAGCACGCACTTCTCCAGAACATCGTCTTCCATTCTATTGGGAGGCCATGGCTTGCGCTCGCCGTACCTAGCGGCCAAGTGGCAATATCATACAGACGCAGCTCATATTGACATCGATTTACGAGAATTTTGATTATAGCAATAAAACCGCCTGCGTGCTTTATTTCAAGCAGTTTGAGTTTACCTACCTGTGTATGAGATGTTTACGTAGCTGTGTACGAGAGAAAAATAAACAGTGATCAGAGCGTTGCCCGGTGTCGCCCGAAATGGGAGGAACAATCGTGCATTAACTATCCTCTTGACCCTGGCGACGAGTTGTCACTTGTCCTGAATGTCCTGGAGGGAAAGCTTCACCTGCCCAGTCTTGGTTGGGTGGTCGTCGTTCGTTTGCTCTACTTTACTCTCAGCCATCTGCGCTTTCATAGCGGAGCGTGCACGCCGCTGGTGTTCAAAGAAAAAGTGCGCCAGGAGGTGCGGCCTGCTGCAGAACGGACACAGGTAACTATGTTTAGTGAGGTACGGGCTGTGTATTAGTGTTCTTTAGGTAGATGGGCTGCTCTGCAAGCGTCCAAATACCAGGACGTGCTTGTGCCGATGAGAAACTTGGTTATGAAAATGTTGACAAATCAAACGAACGTGCAGCCAGAGAAATGTTCACTCGCTTCACGATCAGTTGACACGCGCTATACAAAATATCGGCGCAAAGGGTCGTTGATTATATTAACGCATATGAGCACGAATTGCATTCTTGTGTTGCGCCTGGCGTAAGCGTGAGTTCCAGAATAAACTGTGTCACAAGAGTCCTGCGTACATTTAGATATGATAATTCGTAAATACTAAAGAAGATTCTATTGCTTTCTACTTCTTTCACGATGGTGTAGTGGTAATGGTTCAGAAAATGCAGCCAGCTGTTGATCCTGTGACTAGACCACATTCTACTTTGATTTAGATGCACGTGAATGTTTCTGTGACGAAGACGATCTGATACAATATTGTGGTTTGTGATGTAAGACTTCAACAATAATTCAAGACTACTGATACACAATTATTGTTCTCAAACAGGTAATTATCGGTAATACTGTGTCTAACAATGAACAACCCGAGCCTTAAAACTCAATTATTTTACTACTAATAATGGTTATTTATTGCGAAGTTTGACTGCTGTTTACGTTTAAATTCTGTTTTTATTTTTATGATATTTTTCAGGAGGGCTGTTGCTGATTTTTCCTACTAACAATGGTTATATATTGCGAGGTTTGACTGCTGTTTACGTTTAAGTTCTCTTTATTTTTATATGATATTTTTTTAGGAGTGCAGGTGCTGATTTAAGCAGCACGTAAAATGTGGTGAAGCATAATGCAGCGGAGTATAATGCAGCATGTATATTCGGATCATTATTACAGAAAATATTTGCATAAGGGTTCTAGCTTGCTTCGGAATACCAAATACGCGGTGCAACGCTCACCTACGCTTTTAAACGGTGAAGTTGCTTTAGCGGAGTTCCATTTGTTTCATTGAATTTTCCTCGTTTGGTTTTAATGCTAGGTTGTATAATTCTAGCCCATGCGTATCGAACGAAAGGTCCATATTGATCCTGACGGTGCCGTGACGCGTTACAAGAAGTCTTTTTTTTTATTTGTCTACACCACATGAACCATTTCACGAGGTGCTGCACTTTGCCGTTCATCTAAGCGGTAAAACAATGGCGCAGGAGATGCGTATCACTGGTTTAGGATCTCCGGCGGCTTGTACACTTGAGGTGCTGGCTTATTGCAGCCGCGAACATGAGTACTAGCAGCTGAATTGATGACGCCACATCGAGGCGTAGACACCGTTCCCACCTGTACTAAAACACGGGTGTGTTTTGTTATGATGTTTGCGCTTCACAAACTGTCAAAATGTGCAGGTTGTCATCAGTGTTAGTTAGACAGCGTTGATTTAGGCGCACAAAAATGGGCCTGCGCTTTGTTGGGCCGTCGTCCTTCATTTGTGGCGTGGCATTGTGCCTGCACAGATAAACTCGCACTGTACAATTTCCGAACTTCTCGTGCACCACCATGAACTAGTTGAGATTGATGCATGTGAATCGAGTTAATCTATGAATGAAGAAAGGTAGGAGAGAAAATAAAAAAAATTGTAGCTGTGGTGCTTGCATATGCTTAGGCACTGTGTGAAGTCCAGCAGTTTGATAAACAAGAAGGCTTTAAACGCTTATGGTAAACCAATAGAGGCGTCTACAGCACGATGATAGTTATAGCAGGAGAACAGAACGACGAAAAAGGAAAAAGAAAGAGACGAGTGCTATTTGCTGCCGTTCTGTTCTCGCGCTACGACTATCGTCATGTCATAAAACTAGCCCAAACCGGCACATGTCTACAGCAGTGACGCGAACACAGAGACATGAAGAGGGTCCACTGAAGTGCAAAGACAGCGGCCAAGGAAGCCGAGTCCGAAGAAGAACGCCAGTGTACGCAGTCGTGCACGTCGGATAAAACATCAGAGGCGTCTGTAGCAGAAAGGTGCAGGCAGATTCTGTGTCATCATAAGAATATCCCCCCACCCAGTAAGATATGTGTTATTTGTAAAAAAATTATTTAAATCGGCCATACGGAGGCACGTACTAATTGCACGAAGAATATAAATAATGACGTGATTGTGAAGCATTTACTTGTACGAGCTAAGCAGAATTTTTGCGGCTTTTTTACCTCTGTTACGTTTGTAACCTGTGGCTCTCAAGAAGTTATCTTTCAATGCCACCCATTGGTACGCTTGCGATAACAGAAATCCCGACAGCCCCCACACATTACGGTAATTGCCTTAATACGAAGTAGTCCGGTTAGTCACGGCCTATATGCCCTGTTTTTCACTTTCAGTCAAGGGTTACGGGTTTGGTCACAGGCTTTCTGTACGAGGGAAAGCAATTGTGTGCGCAAAAAGAAGACGAAGGACGAATATTGAACATGGGTGATTACGAAGACAACGACAATGGAAAGACAGGGACGAAGACGAAATCGAAGGACGAACGAGGGATACGAACGAAGGCGATGACAAACGATGAAGGGAGGAGACGACGAAGATGAAGGACGAAAAAAGGACGTGGACGAAGGCTATCACTGAACGAAGGGAGGACAGCGACGAGGACGAAAGACGAAGAAGGGACATGGATGAAGGCGATGACAAACGACGAAGGGGGGACAAGGGCGAGAACTATGGATGAAGAAGGGGCATGAATGAAGGCGATGACAAACGAAGAAATTGGGACAAATATGAACACGAAGAATGAATGATTAACATGGAAGAAGGCGATGGCGAACGACGCAGGTACGACGAGGATGAAGGAAAAGGACGAAGAATGAACATGGACAAAGGCGATGACAAAAAAACGAAGGGGGGACCAGGACGAGGACGAAAAATGGACAAGGATGGTGATAAACGACGGAGGGAGGACGAGGATGAAGGACAAAAAAGGGACGTGGACAAAGGCAATGAAAAACGACGACGGGAAAACAAGGACAAAGACGAAGGACGATGAAAGAACACGGACGAAGGACACGACATGACGAAGCGAGGACAGCGACAAAGACAAAAGACGAAGAAGGTACATAGATAAAGCAATGGCAAACGATGAAGGGAGGACAAGGACGAGAACGAAGGACGAAGAAGGTACGAGAGCGAAGGCGATGACAAACGACGAAGGGGGGAAAAAGATGAACACGAAGGACGAAGAAGCAACACAGAAGAAGGCGATGGCAAACGACAAAGGCAGGACGAGTACGAAATAGAAGGACGAAGCAGGGACATGGACGAAGGCGATGACAGGCAACGAAAGGAGGACCGGGACAAGGACGAAAAACGGACACGGACGAAGGTGATAATAAACGATGGAGAGAGAAAGAGGGCAAAGACGAATGACGATTAAGGGACGTGGACAAAGGTGAAAAACGACGAAGGGAGGACAAGGATGAAGATGAAGGGAGAAGAAGGGACACGGACAAAGGTGATCATATGACGAAGGGAGGACAGCGATGTGTACGAAGACGAAAGACGAAGAAGGCACATGGATGAAGGTGATCACAAACGAAGAAGGGGGACAGGATGAACACGAAAAACGAAGAAGTAACACAAAAGAAGGCGATGGCAAACGATGAAGGTAGGCACGGGACAAGGACGAAAAACGGACACGGACGAAGGTATTGATAAACGATGGAGAGAGAACGAGGACAAAGACGAAGGTTGATGAAAGGACGTGAACAAAGCCGATAAAAACGACAAAGGGAAGACAAGGACGAAGACAAAGAACTAAGAAGGGACACGGACAAAGACCAAGACAAACGACGAAGGCAGGGCAAGGACGAGGGCGGAGGAAGGCGAAAGGCGTGGAAGGGACAGGGTCGAAAGTGACTAGAAACGATGAATAGAAGACAAGGATCAGGACAAAGCCGAAGGACGAAGACGGGAGACGGACGAAGGTGATTACAAACTACGAAGAGAGGACGAGGACGAAGTAGAATGACAAAGAAGGGACATGGACGGAGACGAAGAGGGTACATGAATGAAGGAGGGACACGGAAGAAGATGAATGGTGAGACACGGACGATGTCATAGGACAACGAACGTAAAAAGCGCAAAACAGCCTGGAAATCACGGAGTATTACTCAAAAAAAATAAAATATAGTGAATGAACAAAAGCAAAGGCTACTTTGAAGACGTCCGCATTTCACCCTTGAGCTAAAACGGTAACTAAGCTTTCCGCATTACATTTTTTGTGTACCATATCGTCTACAACTTTCAACACAACTTAAACAAGAAAATTCTGGCGCTATTTGTCGATTACTGTAAATGGTGTCGAGCAGCTAAAAATCAACAGTATGTCTGAAGATGATGCTCGTGCTATTGCAAAAGCGTTCAACGAATATATATATTTTTTAATTTTCTCTTGTACTTCAAGGCCTCCAGAACAATTTCAAATGCGAGTTCGCGGCTCAATCATTTCGCTAGCAGAATTTTAAGGGCAGGAAATCCTAAACTCCTGTCGGCTCGAGGTGAAAAAGTCACCTGAAGCCGACAATAGCCTAATTAGGTTTCTTAGACTCTACGCAGGGCCAGTGACCCATTTTATTCATCAAGTTTTCGAAACTGCCAGTTTCGAAACTGCTAGCGTTCTAACAGAATGACTACGTGCGAAGATTATCGCGCGTGTCGTATAATAATATTATTGGTTGGTGCGATTTATTGTCCTAAAACTCCAATATGATTATGACAGACACCGTAATGATGGACTTCAGAAATCGCAACCGCCTGGACTTCTTTTTGTTGAGTGACGAAAAATTTTGTTTACGCTTCATAAATTTGAGCAGATACGCAATAAGCATTTTTGTGACTACTTACATGTTTCGGCTGATTCTGATAACGTGTTGATGGCAGGGACGTAGTGGCGTAAATTATAGCATGTTTTCTAAGGAAAGGCATTTAAAAGATTGTAGACAGGATATCAGACGAAGATGTCAGAACCTGCTCCAGCTTGTTGATTGACGTGGGTGTGACGCAAGTTGGTTGCGTACTTGCTTGAGTTTGGTTAAATTTCGATAAAATGCATTGAATCACATTAGCAAAGATAACCGCAAAACCACATCGGGCGCAGAAAGAAAAAACAAGAAGTGGTTTCTGTATTCCATGGAATAGTAAACGGTTACCATTGCTAACCGCGAATCACTAACTGTTCTACGCCCATTCACTCTTAAGCTAAGAATAAGATTTGAAAGATGCTGGAATAAGGATAGGTACGAGATAAAATGTTTTAAAAATTTGAGTCGCGTAGTAAACAAAAAGCGATATATCAAAATCGTCGCTCAGGAATTAGTGGGAACAATCATACAGAAAAAAAAGTAGTGGTAAAAGGTTGACATCGGAAACCAATAACTGCATTCATTTCGTTAGTTCACTGAAGACACCAGACTGTTTCAAGATTTGCTTAAAAACTTGGTTGTTGCGTCAACAGGAATCAACCCACTACTACCTATACGTCATTGCATACCAGAAAGGCACACGTTATAACGCTTTTTCACGAAGGCAATAGTTCACACTCTGATACATTTCCGGACAGTCTATTTTCTGATAAAGCACATTTGCATCCCCCTTATTGATCGCAGGACATATTGGGCATTGCTGAAGCAGGCGGTTTTCCACTTTAATACGCAAAACCACGAAATCGCCTGAGGAACGTTAAGTAACCTTATCTATTATCTCTTCAGGTCAACTACAACTAGGAGGAAATGCACCACTAGTTTGTCACCATAATCCCAGAGAGATAGACGCCGAGTTTCTGAGGCAGTGTATGTAACAGCGGGAGCTGTCTTTGTGGCTATGTAAAACTCCTAATTCTTGGCATCAAGTCTAAGCGTCTCATAGCGAAGCCCCCAAGGGCTGTACGATCCTCTTGCTAAAGCAACCGAGCTTTCCCGGTTGGACATGTCACCTTGAAAACATCTTGCCTCATAGCAAAAGATCCCCCTTTAAGTACATTTTGCTTTTTAAGACACCACGAGTCAGCTCAATTCCGGTACGATTTTTCTTTAAAAGTGGTATAGCCACCGATTCGGTGTGCTCGTGCTATCTGCTCACGATCAACGAGAAAACTGAGCACTTTCTTCATGACACAATTAATTTTTGTTTAAGTTAGAACGCTGAATCATTGTGCCGATTATGCGTGAAATAGAAAAAGAACGTTATCTTTCTGCAAATGGTCTGGAGCGCTTTGCAGCCGGCGATAAAGCGCAGGCATTTTTTTTTCAGAACGATTAACTCCGCTTAGTACAGATTAGACGAGGTGCTGTCAACCATGCCAAGATATCTTTTTATCGCCGAAGTGTCGTCCGCAAAAGTACGCTGCCCTCTAATCAGTTCTTCAGGGCACCTCATCATAGCTAGCAAGTGCATTGAGCGGTCATTCAAGTCTCGAGCTGCCTTGAAAATTTCAGCAGTTGATTTGCTTGACTGATCATTGGGTTCCGCAATGCTCTCCACGTCCCATAGCGTATTAAGCAATAAAGCGGAAAGTGGCCCATGGTAACCTATTGAACTTGAAAGCAGTACTACAATTGAATGATTGATTGATTGATTGATATGTGGGGTTTAACGTCCCAAAACCACTGAAGCAGTACTACAAGGATGCTATAATATCTGAAATATGCGCTGAGTGGCGTGATTACTTGACTTACCTGCATGTAGAAATGAAGTTGCGCAAGTGCTGTCCTGTCATGTTGTGACCACTTTTACTGGCGGTAGCTGGTCGGATTCGGTCTTGCCAGTTTTGTCGACGCCGCAACCCACGCAGGCGACGCCACTGCAGTTGTATGTTTTGAGCGAGATGTCTTCGAAACTGTTGCGGCCAGCGCTTGCTGGCGTAGGTGTAGCGCCGGCAAAGAAGCGTAGCGCTGGGCGGTGAAAAGACTGTCGACGAACTGTGTCACAACCACGGCTAGTTGGCTCGGCGACGACAGAAACAACGCCACTTACGATGACAGAAACAGACTTCAGAGTGAAAGACTGCGCATGCTCTTTGCTAGCAAGGTGGGACCAAATCCACTGGATTAGAGTGTACTGGGTATAGCTGGTATAACGCATGGTTTTGGCATCCTTGTTGCAATCAGAACTCACTGAAACGAATTTACTGTGTTCGTTTCAGCGGAACGAAAAGACACAGAGCACTGGCTATAAGGACGACAGGAAGACAAATGTCTTGTTTGATAGTCACTGTACCGTGTCTTTTCGTTGCACCAATTCCTTATCATGAACTTTTATACAGCTACCGAACAGTGAGAAGTGACGCAAACTTCAATTGAAATGACCAGCAGTAGCAGCCGCTGGGTGTGGGATTTTCTGGAGGGGGGCATCGAAACTCGGTAGTTAAAAGAAGGCTACAACGTTCATTATTTTCAAACAAACATCATGTGCAGGATAATTATATGTTGGTGATATAGGAGCAATGGATGGTATCGGTTCTGTTGTCTCACTAGAGAGACAAAAAAAAAGCCAAACAGATACAAAACATAAAGGTTGGATCTACAGAGAACCGCAATATCATTAATTAAGCAACACCAAAGGAGCATGGTGAAATTACATGGGTCGCGAAACTTGAAACTAAAAGTGTGGGAAACCTGTCGCCCCAGGCATAAACGCCCGCTGACGATTGAAGCGCGACTAGGTGAGGTGAGGACAAAGAGCCAAAACTGGAAACTCTATATAATTTTCTTTCAAGTAGTCATACTTTTATGTATGCCAAAGTTAAATATAAACTTCCTTTATGGTGTATCTGACACATAGCTAAATGGTTGATTGCCTCAGTTCTTCGTCGAGCGCCATAAATGGGAGGGAGGGGGGGATGTATTCAGGCAATCTGCTATCACAGCTTGTGTTTATTTCAGCACATTCCCAGGATAACCAGGCATCGCCCCCTTTTCCGTGGTGGTTTAATGTGCACCTACCGTAGTTTACTTATTTTTAAGTGCTTTGTACTGGTGTGACGTTTCAGAGCTGCGCTAGCTCACAGAACGGGTAGATAGCCGCGCCAGTGACTATCGACTACTTTAGCTGGCGCACAGCCCACGTGCCCTCGCCTTGGGTGATGGTGAACGATACACGCTAAGCAACGAGACGCTGTACTCTGTGGCTATGAAAGCTTTATTCTCAAAGCTGCTGTCTCACTGCAGTGGTTTTCGATGATTGGGAAACGTGGGTTTGCGAACTATTTTGCTGTTGTGCTCATGACCATTCGTGCCACAATTGCATCTGCGAAGTTTTTCATGCATGTTGCAAGTGCGTCCATTGGCTAATAAAACAACTTTGCATATTAATCTTTAGCTTCTTGTTTGTTTTCTACTTCAGATGAAATTAGTGAGCCATAAGGCGCAATAAAATTGCGTAATAATAACTGCATGCAAGAAGTCCTCAGTTCAAGAAAGTTTCAATTTCGTGCCGTGTAGAGTAAATGAACGACGTCGCTACTGCTTTCGGTTGTGACGTCATATTTTTTTAGTTTTGTTTGTTGTTAGTTGTCCCCTCCATACGTAGGGGGCAACGGTGGCAACTAGTCGCCGAATATGGATGCATGGGTTTTTAATGAAGTGACGCTACCAGTTTATATATACTTTGAAATAAGTCTTCGCATTTATTTTGACATCCTGACGAAGATTATTTTGCGCTGAGTAAAAAACAATGCAATGTCTGTGGTCAAAGAGTGAAGAATAATGTGATCCTGTGAGTTACGCAAAACTTAGAACAATCCCCGGCATTCCTTGAGTAAGTACATCAATATTGCAGCATTGTGTGATTGCGGGCCTAAAAGAACACAGCAGTGGATCAGCCGGTGCCAGTCACATAAGTAATGTCACCGGGAAATAAGCAGAGTTATTACGCTGAACGTAACAAGGTCGCAAACATTTGAACGAGAAAGAGGGTTCCGCCTAGCGTTGCACAAGTAATGCTATTCTGAGTGTGTCAATGTTGGACCGTTTGACTCTGGGAGAGCCAAACGTACGCCGCCAATTCTCAAGAGTCTCACTATTTTCCAGCCAACGCCTCCTAAACTAGGTGCTTGCAACGTGAGCAGAAGAGCTGGTTGTCATCATTTTCCCTTTCTCTCCTCTTATATTTTCGGCCGCCTGCACTCCTTGCGGTAGCCGCCCCAAACCTCTCGGCCTCCGATATGAAAACGACGTCCCATGTCATCCAGCGTCGGTCGTAGAGGACATGCCGATACCCGTGGTGGTGTCACTTCCACCACTACCGAAACTAGGCTGCGAGCAATCCGTGCAGAGGCTGATGAACTACAAGGAACCTCCCTACCCATCGGGAAAGCGAGTGACATCGCTAGCATGTTGTTGGAGGAGGCTTCAGCCTGCATCCTTACGACAAGAGAAAGACAACCAAGTGCCCTGTGTACCTGTGGCATCATCAGTGGCGTCTCTATTCACGTGACTTAACTCTCGAGAATCTAACGCTTGAAAGTAAATTCTATTTGAAACGCTTCCAAACGCAGAACAGAGCTTCCCCTGGTGGTAATCTCGGTAGTACTTTATCAAGATCGCACAAGATACGTGTACGTTTTAAGAGCAATCACTGCAGCAATTCCTCGCATACGCACGGGAGACTCAGTAGAATACGGACTGTGCAGCGGCGCGCGCTTCCGCGGAGCCGGCGGGGAAAGTCAGCGACGAACAAGGGTACTGAAACAATCGACGACCGGCCACTTCCATTTCAACGGCAAGCGTTTCCTCGGGACCGTTTGCATTGCTTGATATGGCATCTGTAGACCTCGACAGGCTGTGCCACTGCCTCAGCAGCATTGCAGTTGATCAACTGTATTCCCTGGGCGACGAAGAGTTCCTCTGCGGTCTTAAGATCAGAGGCCATCCCCTGCCAGTGGTAGTGTCCATGATCCGTGGGCATTTAACTGCTATCCGCATCACAAATAGTCGTCTGAGCGAGATGTGCGCAATTTACTCGTCTCTAATGGCCAAGAACCTGATTAGACCCTGGGTTCTTTATCACGTGCCTCTTCCCAAAGCCACTCTCGTGATGCAGTACTTGATCGAGATGGATTCGAACCGCGGCTTTGCTCATTCGTTGAAGATCTGGAGTGGCACTACCCATATGTGCGGGTTAGTTCCTGAAAGCGACGACCCAAATACGGCTCACCAGCTGTACTGCTTCTGTTTCTGGGCGGCGCAGAAGTGCGTTGCCGTCTACAGACCGCCGGAGGGATATTCCAACGCTGAAAAGCAATTCCTCGCCAAGATGTTCGGCGGCGATCCTATAGGCTTTGCGCGCGGCACTTTCAACGACCTGGACTCGGCGCACCAGGCAGCTGTCGCTTTGGCCCAGCCTCAGTCTTCCTAGGAAGGCTTCGAAAAACGCTCGTCATGCCTCGATGCACCCACGCACCCTTCAAGCGACTGCCAACGCCGACATGTTACACGGTGAGGCAAAATTAGTTCGCGATGCGTTTAAACCGTGCAGCCGAGCCAGGGGTTCAGGCGCAGGCACGAAGACACGTTGTAGTGCTCCGATTTACCTGTGTTTTTCCTCGACTGATGCACTTTTCGAGCTTTCTGTTGCCAAATTCGACAAGCACTTTCTTAATATGCAGTTTTGCAAACTAGATGAGTAGATTGGCCCGATATACAATTTTAACTTTACCCGACGTCCTAGGGTAAATTTGCAATGGTATATGCTCATATATCACTAAACTGTTTCACGTTAAAGTATTGCGCTAGAAGCGGTGACTTACAACACCCATAGTGTTCACGGAGTTCGTAATTTTTGGGGAAAGCGCTGCTCTGGGAAGTCTGCCTGACCTTTCCATGCGTGACAATTTTCGCAAGAGTGGCAAAGCAATCGTCATTTTGATAAGTGCAAAATTGTGCTCTCCTTGAACGTTCATTCGTTCGAGGCGTGTGAAATTGGTCCTTAAGTTCATTTGGACACCTACATTAACACTGCTTTTCCTTCTTCTTTATTTTTTTCAGCTTTAAAACAAGGTCTCTTGTCGAATGAGAAGCATCTGAACCGGCCAGAACTACGACACAGATCGACCACGTCAGCTCGAGCGTGGCGCCCAATCAACCCACTACGTATTGGAACACTCAGTGCAACGTACCTTACGAATACATGACGTGGCCTAGCATGCAGGGCTGATAACACGTCATTAACATATGTATACCTTTAACAACATTAATTTTCAGTGCTCGGGATGTGTCTAGCTATGTGACGAATAAAGTTTTAATAATGAAGTCGTGTAACGTGTACTTCGTTCTAAGTCTATTTTATATTTGGGAGGCGTTGTTGACGTCATTAAAGTGAGAACCAGCTCGGACTCACAGACATGGCACGGAAATTGGTCACAATCTATGGCTAGTTCTCGTGTGGCCTAACCATCGAGAGAACCTCGTGCGTTCAATTTAGTACGTTAGACATTCAGCGGGCAATTAGACACAGGCAAAAGAAGCATAACTTTCATAAAACGGACTTGCAACCGAGGCGTGTCAAATAAATCTGTTTTTCTATAGTGAGGGTGGCGTCATACAGCAATTATTTACCATGTATAGATGCACATATTTGTGTCTATTCTAAATACCGCTTCGATGACGCGCAGGTACCATTTGCTTGTGTTTGGGGGCACAACACGCAACAACTGTTCATTCAAATGTGGGTTAACTGACTTTGTTGACAAAATTTGTCGGCCTACCGCCCTCAAAAATGTTGAAATTTCTGAAGACACCATGCACCTTGGAAATGAACGTTATGCGAAGCATGCGGATGGAAGTAGACTGTGTTGTAAGTGCTGAATGTTACGAAATGACATCAAAAATATGTACAAATGCTGTACAGATATGTTTAACAGTCGCTTATCTGTAATATGACCGTTTCTTCACACTTGCGTAACGATGCGAAGAATAACATAAGACCTAGTAACACCAAGAGCTGTAAGGCGGTGTGTAGCACCTTTGCTCGCGAGGATGGGCAACATAAATCAACTTCAAGGGGCTGGCATCTAACAACTAACGACGATAATCCAACATGACGGCTGTATAAAAGGACTACACATGTAATCTTCGTAAAATTGGCTAGCAGGCACTACAGCCGCAATCGACGATTTACCTATATTTCTCCTGATTAGCGTTATTTTACAAAGCAATATGGAAACCTTTCGTGACTCAGTGGTAGAATACTTTTTTTCCACAAAAAATTCTTGTGTTCTAATCCCGCTTGGATCATGACTTTTATTTTTTGAAGTTGTATAGTCAACGCTGCTGATATCAGCTTTTTTTGACGCTATCACGTTGAAATTACCAAGGTGTGTTGTTGCCGTTCCTGGGTAAACATAAAATTGCCCTTCACCAGTGAAAGATACCCCCGTACCTGCAGTACATTCCCACCCGCGTATAGCGGGAAGGGTTTAAACGTACGTTAACAATGGATTTGGGATATTTTAACTGCGAAGCATTTTTTAGCGAACTTCGGTGACTTTGAGCGTATCTATCTATCTATCTATCTATCTATCTATCTATCTATCTATCTATCTATCTATCTATCTATCTATCTATCTATCTATCTATCTATCTATCTATCTATCTATCTATCTATCTATCTATCTATCTATCTATCTATCTATCTATCTATCTATCTATCTATCTATCTATCTATCTATCTATCTGTCTATCTATCTATCTATCTATCTATCTATCTATCTATCTATCTATCTATCTATCTATCTATCTATCTATCTATCTATCTATCTATCTATCTATCTATCTATCTATCTATCTATCTATCTATCGACTGCATTGTTCTTTCGAGTGTTTTGAATGTACGCGACGGGTGTGATGTAGTTCGCGGCTGGTTGTCTTCTGCACATAGTCAGCGCCGCTGGCCAGGAATGCAGTCGTGAGTTCGGGCGATGGAGATGCCTGGAACCTGCGCAACTGCCTGCAGTCCGGAGCCCTCGTGAGTGCTGGTCGCAACCGGAAGACCTGTCGGCGCGAGTGACGGTTCTTCGAGCCGACGGCAACGTTGCTGTTGCGGGGACCGGTACTGAGGTGAATTCGTCGAGCCGGACAGCGCAGCCGTGTCGACCGGTGGCGGTGTCGTCGTGCACGGACATTGTTTAGGGACATGTGTTGTAATCTTTCGCTAGAACTTGTGCAGTTGATTTTTTTGTGTTTTTTCGAGATGTGGTTTGAATTAAGCTTGGGAGGATGCGGGGGGTTCTGACACCCTCTGTAATGTTGCTTGGACCGCGTGGCGCCCGTGTCTCGCGCAGAAGTTGATCTCGGTGTCACAACTATTGAGCGGTAGGTGGCGTTGTGTTCGGGAGAGCTGAATTGTACGTAACGACTAAAGGCAACAGAAATGCAGTGGTGATGGAAAATAGGGCACTGTGTAATTACAATAGGTAAGATGTTGTGAGAGGAATACAGAAAGGGGTCATGTTTCCTGGTCTGCCTTTCAGCAATGCGGTCTTGTGTATAAGATCGGAGGTTCAAGCAAGATTAAAAATTAAGCAACGTGGAATAAATAGGCTTGTTTTAGGAGCTCACGGGAATACACCAAATCAGAAAGTACAAGGTGATATGGGATGGACAACATTTGAGGGCAGAGAAGCTTGCAGTAAGATAAAATTTGAGAAGGGATTGAGAGAAATGGGGGGGAGCGTTGGGTTAAGAAGGTATTCAGCTACTTGTACATGAGGAATGTCGATACATATTGCAGTAAGCGAACCAGAAAGTTTACGGGTAGGAAGGAAGGAAAATAGGAAAAGAATGGCAGGGAGGTTAACCAGCCTATAAGCAGCCGGTTCGCTACCCTGCGCATGGGAGGGAAACGGTAAATACTCAGAAAAGATGAAGGGGTCAAACCAAAAAGAACTATCGCTTAAAGAGAAGGTGAAAGAAACAGGGACTGACATGTGGATAATTGGCATGTTTAGAAAGTCCGCGCTAGAAATTGATTGCACTTTTAAGCAGGAAATTGCCAAGGAAAGGATCTATCATAATACTCGGGGTAGTTCTCTACTGTTGGAGGCCAGGACGGAATATTGTGAACCAAGATTTATTGAGCCAAATACAAAGGAGTAGACAAGGTATGCAATGCACGTGGGGGGCGGAGGAAACTGCCGAACACCTCGTAACACTCTGTAAAAGGCTTCACCCTATATAGTTCAGGATGATGGTGCAGAGTTTTTCACAGCACTATGGTTTAGGGACAGCGAGGGCAAAATAGTCCTAAACTTCAGTACTTAAAGGGAAAAAAGATAAATCTAGTTGTTGGTTGATCAATTATTATGGCTAGGTGGCGTTTGCCACCACCCGATCTAAAGGGTACAGCCACATCCATCCATCCATCCTTCCGTCCGTCCGTCAGCCCATTCGTCCATCCGTCCGTCCGTTCGTCCATCCGTTCGTCCGTCCATCCATCCATCCATCCATCCATCCATCCATCCATCCATCCATCCATACATCCATCCATCCATCCGTCCGTCCGTCCGTCCGTCCGTCCGTCCATTCATCCATTGACCACCACTATCATCAACATCATGGTTAGAAAAACGTTAGCGCCGGCGGCGACGCCTGGCGTAAAGCCTTGATGGCGGCGAGCGAGAAATAAGCTGCTCTCTTGTGGCAGTAGCGCGGACAATTGCCTCCAGTGGCGTGTCTGGCGTGGACGGCACCGTGGGCCGTCAGCGGTAGGCCAACGCGGGGAGTCAGGCGTTAGCGACACCACCTTCTTTGTCATGTTGTTGATTGTTGTTTAAAATTGTGGAAGGATGCCTTAGCGTGTTGATACAAATTGATGTGATCGTATTTCGGCTGACGATTCCGTCCTTCTAAAAGCAGTTAAATAAATGTGTGTTGTTTCGGTCTTTTCAGACGACGTCTGCTGTCTCTGTTCACTCCAAGAGCCTGGTGGTTCTCGTCACTGAAGACCCCAAGGTTTATCATTATTTGTTGCGAAATAGACCTACCCTGAAGGCATAATTTTTTCCGCGTATGTGTAATAAATATGCGCCGCTAGGTCAGTGTCGTGTATGAAGTAACGTCTTGAGCAAAGTGCTGTTATGTATCCAGCAGTTGTAACTGGTTGTTTCGCTGTAGCGAAGGCCAACTAGAAAGATGTGACGGGAGCGTTTCGGGTTTAACCCCTGACATGTCCATATAAAGCTAGGTGGTATGCGTCTGCTCGCATCACTGGAATGGTACGATAGGGACACGTATCACCAGCTGGAAAATGCGACCAGTTCCATGGTGATATAACGGCCGGTGTAAAGTACACGCCTGTCCGAAGCCTCCTAAGCACAACTTCCTCTGCCCTAGTAAGATGAGGGGGAGGAGAGCAGACAGAAAGTGGGATAAGATCACGTGCGTCCTGCCGGAGAGCATTTGTATGAGCACGGAGTGAGTATAGGGGCTGAGGTGGAAGGGTAATAGCTAGAAGGTCTATATATGGAGGAGAGTGTGACTGCGGATGCGCGCGTTTCTATATTTAATAGCAAAGCCGAGTGACACGTCCCTTGCTTAACGTCCCGAACTAACGATAACTTTTCGCGTGATGAAAGTCACGTGCTACTCAGTTTCGCAACTAAAAGTAGAAACGTGAACGGAGGTTCATCGTAGTGATGGTCAGCGTGCCTGTGCGACAAGGGTATCTGTTATAAAGCTCGGCTGCTGACCCTCTGGTCGCGGTTTCGATCGTGGCTGCTGCGGTCGCATTTCAGCAGAAGCGAAATAGTAGAAGCCAGCGTAATGTTCAATGTCCCTGCGCATTAAAGAACGGCAGATGGTCACATTTCTCGCAGCCCTACAATTTGGCGTCACTCACAGTCATGTCTTGGTGTTGGGACGTAAACGCCAATAGTTGCTAGTACCAAGGGTCTCCCGATCTTAATGTGTTTATGGAGAGGTAGTGCCTGTGTCTTGTTTTTGCTGCTCCTCATCTGTTGCATAATTGTTTCCATCGTGACTGACTGGCTTCAAACTTTATTGAGGTCCTGAGGAACACTACCTCAAGGTGGAGCAGCCGGCCGCTTCTACGTCGAAACAGGTATGCTAAGCCTGATCACCCCGTCATGGGTCCTCTGGACAGCCCTGAGTTGATGTAAAAGCTATTAGCTCCCAAAGGCAGAACTCGATTGTTTGTGTAGCTGTCAAAAGTTTACACACGAATGGATCTGCACAAACCAAACGTCAGTACTGCCAAATCTACGCGGCAATGAACATGCGAATGGACATTCAATTATTACAACGTAATTGTCTACGTAACAGTACTGTTCACACGTCGTCAATGTCCACACACGCAAAATGTCCACACATTAGAATAAAACTCATTAGGCTGATCTTCGCAAAGGTCACTGAATTCCATCGAAGTGAAATGCTGCAGGTCCTGGTATTTATACTTACGTGCCCGTTGAAGAACACCAGGTGCATGGTGGAAATTTCCGAAGCCTCCCACTAAGATATCCATCATAATCATGTGATCTTAGAACACTAAACTTTAACAATTATTAATATATGAATATTATCACATTTAAACTAGATTGGGGGCCTTAGTTGCAACAAATCATTTTCGATTCGAGATAAAATGAACGTGCGAAGATTACAGTATCTCTGACATTACTTTTTTATTTTGAGACAATCTTTATGGGTTAAAAGCACCCAGTAAAAAGGCAGTCACTCATGAGTAGTTCATGTGCTTCATAGCGTAAATATTCCGACACGTATTCAAGACATGCTGTGCTTTATAATTGAAGGGCAGTCTTTTGAGCTTTAGAAATTGTCACTGACGTTACCAGCTGGTAAGTAATCACGAACGAAATAGAAGCAACGCTGAGGCAGCCCGTATCTATATACAGGGTGCCCCACGTAACTTGAGCCCGAGTTTAAAAATATGCCGGAACACGTAACTATGACGTGACCAAATGCATGTTGCTCGCCATTGCCTGGAGTTAGACTATTTTTTGTGTTCTTAAATATTGTTTAGCTAGATATGTTTAATTAAAAAACTTTTCAAGAAACGAAGATAGATATAAATATTTCAATGAGAAAGTTGTAGATTGGTTTGCAAAACGTGCGGTTAGACAGTTTTTAACTGTATATCTTCTAGCTATTAGTGTTTTTATGCTGATTACAAATGCCATTAAATACGGAAACTACCACGTGACAAACCAGCTCGTGCGCCAGTGCGCGCAATGATTCTAGTGCTCCCTAACGTTCCGCGTACGAACGACCCTAGCATTTGCCCCATTGTGCTGTCTTGGCAGGGCCACAACGATAATGATGGCTTTACGATGAACACGTTTTCCTATCGGCAACAAAAATGATAACCGCTGTGACTGCTTATCGCTGTCATTAACCAGTGCGAGGGAAGCGAATCGTTTGTGCGCTATACGTTAGGGAGCACTAGAATCATCGTGCGCACTGACGCGCGAGCGGGTTTGTCACGTTGTATTTTTTGTATTTCGCAGCCAAGTTCAATGAGCAGAAAAAACAATAACACCTAACACATATAAAGTTAAAGTTCAAAACTGTCTAATCGGATGGTTCGCAAACCGATCTACAACTTTCTCATTGAAGTTTTATATCTATCTTCGTTTCTTGAAAGGTTAATAATTTAAACATATCTAATAAACAATATTTGAGAACACACAAATAGCCTGACTAACTCCAGGCAAGTGTGAGTAACATGCATTTGGTCGCGTCGTAATTACGTGTTCTGGCATATTTTCAAACTCTGGCTCAAGTTACGTGGGACGCCCTGTATATAGGCATGAATACCCATCAGGCCTGGATCTCCCGGCATCTCCAAGCAGTAAAAACTGAAGCTTGGTAATTTAAGATATAACTGATGTCAGGTGGACGTTCTATTGCCCAATACAAAGAAGCTCGGCAATTTCATTGGAGATTTATTGCAGCACAGAAGCCAAAAGCAAGGTAAGGGCGGGGCTTGAACTGTTGTTCAGTAATCCATTTTTTTAGATGGTTCTATGTACAGCCACATATGTACAGTACATGACATATGTACAGTACAGGACAGATTGAAGTTCTTGAAAACATGCTCGGCAATGACACTGAAGATTTGGAATGTGGTATGTACGAAGACCTGGTTAACAAGTGCGCGTTTGCACTTGTTAACGTGAGCTGTGTGAACTTAGCCAGTTATGAATTTGGCCTTTTAAGGTAGTGTCATGTTATTTTAGGCTTGGTCATGTAATCTGTAAGATTAGCCATAAATGAGAGTTCATGCATTACGGATATGGTATAAAGCACACCCTATCACTCTTCTTTGCTTCTTGCACGTAAAAATACAGAAACGCAGGTGATATTGTTACATCCTTACGAAGGAATAAATATTCGAACTAGATACTGGCTGCGTTCAGAGGAAGGTTTATGTTTCTATAAAATGCTGCCGCACGCAACTGCCGGTATTCACTCTAAAACACACCACTGTTGCAGCGTTCAAGCTCTATCTTTCCCGATATAATCTGTCATATCTTTCGCGGAGATTGTCCAGGCTACTTGAGGCTTGAGCAGTTGCAGTGAATTGCGCATACGGGTGGCAGACACATCGCGGCAAAGACGAAACAGCGACTCCCATCAGCAGACGTGGAATCGGTGCAAGCCAGCAGTGCAAAACGGACAACGTTACGTTTGCCGACCAGCAACTCCCGTTCGACGGTCCACATTACTTTCACTATTCGTCATGACATCCGCCGACTTGGACAAGCTGTGCTCTTACCTCTCCGGCATGCGAGCTGATCAATTGTATTCCTTGCAAGATGAGCCTTCACTCAACGGTGTCATTCCCGCGATCAGAGGACAGCCCTTGCCGAGGGCTGTTGCCAGCATCCGCCGTTATGTTGCCGCCATCAGTGACATAATTAGTCGAAGGCGCTTCATATGCGAAATTTACTCTTGCCTGATGAAGGAAGGACTTCTTGGCCCCTGGGTTCTTTACCAACTCGACGATACCCAAAGTGTACCCGAGGCCGCTGACGTGCTCCGCCATTTAAAGGAGACAAAATTGAACTACTTTTTTACGCACTCGGTGAGTGTAACCACGGAACGTACTCACATCTGCGCAGTGGTGAATGAAGTTGGGCAGCAAACCAACAGCCTAGGCGGGTGCCTTCAAATCTACTGCTTCTGCATATGGCCGTCTTTGGGATGCATTGCAGCCCTAAGACCAACAGATGGATTTTCCGCTGGACAGATTGAAGTTCTTGAAAAGATGCTCGGCAATGACACTGAAGATTTGGAATGTGGTATGTACGAAGACCTGGATTTGACTCATGAAGCCGCCACCCATATGACTTCCAAGGAAAATGGTCATGACGTCAAGAAAAATGATGAGGCTTCTAAAAAATATGGCAAGGCTTCCTAGGAATATTGTGGGGTTTCCCCGGAACATTGTGACGCAGCCAGAATAGACGTAGCGGCCTCCAAAAACAATGTTGGGGGCTTCCGCGGAAGACGCTTAGAAATGCTGACGCCACTTCGTTCAGCCAGTTAGAGCCCCGTAAAACCCACGCCTATTGCATAGTAAGCAAGACAAGAACCGAGTTGCAAAGCTCGGTGCACTGTTAGACGGAACACGCGAACACGTAGCCTGTACTCTGTGGCAGCTGCCTACAGCACCATCAACCGACAGTTCAAGAAACGACGTTCACTTTCGGCGTCATCTATTGCCACACACGACAACGAGTCATGACCGGTAGGCAAGCGCTGCTAGATTACCCTCTATCTCTCTCTGCCCGCGCGAATGCCGATGCCTGAAATGACTGCTGCCAACAACTTGGTGTATGAGCACGACGCAAGCTGAAAGCATCACCCAACATCGCTAGTTGCACAAGCTCTGAAGAATATTTACAGATCTCGAAACTGGATCCTGACAAATGTGTTAGCACTGCTTCAGTTTATCTCACCAGTAAAAAAAAAAATGTCTGTTTCTAGCACAGAGGTGATTTGCTTAGGTTAGCTTGCTTGGTTTTTTTAATATGCGCACGCGTTGTACGAACTTGGGAAGAAAGTCTTTTTCTTTAAATAAACATCAGTTGTTACTGGCGCGTTTCTGCTTTCTGGCTGTTTCTGCTTGATTGATTGATATGTGGGGTTTAACGTCCCAAAACCACTATATGATTATGAGAGACGCCGTAGTGGAGGGCTCCGGAAATTTCGACCACCTGGGGTTCTTTAACTTGCACCCAAATCTGAGCACATGGGCCTACAACATTTCCGCCTCCATCGGAAAGGCAGTCGCCGCAGCCGGGATTTGAACCCGCGACCTGCGGGTCAGCAGCTGAGTACCTTAGCCACTAGACCACCGCTGCGGGGCTGGCTGTTCCTGCTGTGTTTTTTCTGATTTCGACGTTTTTTGGCTTTTCTAGATTACTAATGAATCTATTTCTTGTTTGTCATCCATGAAACAGGAACGTTCAAGCTGAATTTGATTGCATCTTGCAACACAGGCAGTCATTTTTAATAAAAGTAGTCTGACTACTATTGATTACCTGAACTAGGTAATCTTGAAGTCATCAGGCTCATTACAAAATGTTCAACTGCTGGCACACATCTTGCCCTACACTTCTCCTGATTTCTCGATTTATAGAGCATTGCCTGTTGACAATGTTGAAATTCTAGACAATTCCAAAAGTTTTTGTTTTTAATCTGACATGAAGTATTGGCCTATATTATCACGTAAACCATTACGAAAATTCTCGTTAGTGGAGAAGAAAAATGTTTGGGGGGGGGGGTGTTGCAACGCTTAGTGCCAATATTTGGCAAATAATTCCCTTCACTGCCCACCCAAAACGTCACCATGTTTTGTCTGCATAATCTCCTAACGAGCATTGATATTTTTCTTGCAGCATCTTTCAACTGTTGCCTGCATATAAAAGAAACAATAAGCACCAGTAAACGTTCCTTTGCCTATCTACTCCATTTTTTCATTGAGCCATATCCTACTCTATATGTAAAAAATATGTTTCTTGTTCCTTGTGCGCCCCTCTCGGCGCAAACAAAGACTTACCTAAAGAAGACTAGCGAGCGCTGATCAACTTTAAGCATTCATCTGTACAGCACACACTCGAAAATTTCCGCAATAGTCTCTGACCGACTCGCTGAATTTTCTATTCTTTTGCATCATAAGTTCATAAGTTGCGTGATACACAATTGCCACATTCCCTATTTGGACAGCGCTGTAGCATATCGCCCTGCTAAGCAAGGCTTTCATATAACCGCCAATAGGTGGCGGAGAAAATTTCAATAATAACGAAATGAACTAACACTGTTAAAAATAGCAAATAATGCAGGCAAAGAAGCGGGGGCGTAGGCAGAATTTTGGGGGGGGGGATAGGGGGGAAGTGGGGCAAAGACCCGCTGTGCCATCCCCTAGCAACGCCACTGCGAGGACCTATAGAACGTTGGTTTCATGGTCTTCAGCTCATAAAGCCCAAGGTCCCGTTCTGGCCTGTGACATTTTGTCTTGGGATTCAGCTTGTATACTTTTTTCGCATCTATACGTTAATTTTCACAATACACGAAAACCAATAGAAATGGTGTGAGCTATACTTGCTTGTATTGATTAAATGCCTCTCCATAATACGTGCGTCAAACAAAAAAGAAAGCCCCAGAAAGTTTTCTTCCTTAACTCCTAAGCAATCATGGTGTTGTAGAGCTCCTGTAGCGCGCAATCAAGGGAGCGCCGGACAGTTCATAGATATTACCTGGGCTGCAAGAAAAGAAATTAAAGACGGCGCCTGGCAGCAGCTCGCGAAGCCATGGATCGTGTTCCCTGCTGGCATTGATTACGGCTGTGACATCGCTTTTTTTCGCTCCTGTGGCACGAGCCTACAAGTGGTGACAAGCCTTGGGCATTGGTGTAACCGGTGCAATGTTATAGGCTGAGAACGGTCCTGGATTGCTTTAACGTGGGACCTTAGAGAGCGTATACCTTTGAAGGATAGGAGATGGCCCTGAAACTCGAGCTCGGGTGCACCGAAAATACTCTTCTGGGTGTCCGCAACGAGGCCATGCTACAGTAGGTGTTAGAAAACAGCACAGAGATATTGCTTGTAATATTAAGAAGCCCGGCTGGCGTTGAGGGCATCATCAACGTACGCAAACATAGTAGGGAGGCCTCGTGTGACCTCAGAAACGAACCCTGGAAGGTATGAGCTGATCTGCAGAGTCCAGAATACATCCGCAGTGTCATAATTGCAAATGCCAGAACAGACAACGAAAATGATCGGATAGTGCGGGTCGGCTGAGCAGCGCGAATACAAGTAAGATGGCGTATAGTGTTAAGAATTTTTTTCTTAAATATTACACGACATGGTATGTTAGGCACTCGGAGTCGGCGAATACAGGCCAGTAATCTGTCAATAATCAGCCATTTCATGAGAACGCAATTTTGTGCTGTGTGCTCCAATCAACTAACATAATAAACCAGTCCGCCATATCGTCCCGAGAACATTCCCTTCGTCCCGAGAACATTCGCCGAAAATGCTACTGCATTCTCAAAAAGCTGTAGCTTGTTCTGGGAGATAGTGATGATGGCAGAAAATGTGTAATTCATTTAGAGGGCTCATGCGCTGTTGATGTTGATGTCTTCCTGCTGCAATGCGGATCGCGCGATTTTAAATGGCCTCTGAAAGCTGAAATACACAGAAAGCTCTTACTAGGTTCATACGGTTGTGTCAGTGCCGCTAGCCTCAGTAGTTATTGTTATGTGCACTAAAACCTTCATATTTAAAAAAAAAGATTATTTCGCCTAATCTAACGCAGTTGCTGGCATGAGAACGCTTGCTACGACAAGCACGTGTGTATTAGCCAAGCATGTAATACTTATCGGTAGGATAGGACATCAAGTGTTGCAATGTATTCGAAAAACGCGCGTTCCATACCCGCCGCAGTGGTCACAGTCAGGTCGACAAGCGAAATGTACGCCAGGTGGTTGAAATGTCCTGAGCCCTCATGCATGGCATGCCTGTAAAATATATTGTTATTTTGCCATGCCATACCAAGCATATTAAAAGTCTGATCCCTGGATTTCGGAATCGACTTCCGGATGCACAATTCCCACTTATATGTCGAGTATATAACACAAGCTTGTGTGCTTAGATTTAGGTGCATGACAGGGAACATTCGAAGATCCTCAAGATGGCGTCACATATTGTTGTTTGCGGGTGCAAGGCTTGCGAAAACTGCTCTTCCGGTGAGTTGGTTCATGATTAGGACAGATATACAAGCGAAAATGACGAAACACTTCAGAAGAAACACGCACAGAAAGAGAACTCAACTCACTACTGATATGTTGCTTCGAACTCAAAACCCCCTCTAAGGCACGCATCGAAGCAAGAGAAATATGAACTATCACAAAAATATAGTTGCTTGATTGATAAGTGGGGTTTAACATCCCAGCACAATGAAAAGAGTGATGAAAAACCACGTGACAAGTGTTTGCCACCATTTACCTTCTTTGGTATATGGGGGCCCACTTTGTGGTTTTAATAATTTTCGGTGGTGCTGCTACCTTTGGTTGATTGCCTTTTACGGCAAACAGTTGCCAAGAGGTTTTTCATTGCTCTACTCATCATGTTATATTTCTGTTGCTTCGATGCGGGCTTTCGGAAAGGTTTCCGTTTGAAGTTAGAAATGAATTGCGAATTGGGCGCTGTAGGTGTCTATTTCTTACTCAGTGTTTCGTCCTTTTGCTTGGGTGTATAAAAAAGGGTTTAACGATTTAGAGTACGTGGTACTCTGGCAGTGCAGGAGCCGTCAAAGATCTCATAAAGGAAGGTTATAGCGG